>NC_054473.1:96654411-96954411 GCF_017639515.1 Carcharodon carcharias
TCAGTGAGTGCGGTGTTGTCTCTCTCAGTGAGTGCAGTGTTGTCTCTCAGTGAGTGAGGTGTTGTCTCTCAGTGAGTGCGGTGTTGTCTCTCAGTGAGTGCGGTGTTGTCTCTCTCAGTGAGTGCGGTGTTGTCTCTCTCAATGAGTGCGGTGTTGCCTCTCAGTGAGTGCGGTGTTGTCTCTCTCAGTGTGTGCAGTGTTGTCTCTCATTTAGTGCGGTGTTGTCTCTGCCTGTGAGTGCGGTGTGGACTCTCTCAGTGAGTGCTTAATTGTCTCTCTCAGTGAGTGCAGTGTTGTCTCTCTCAGTGAGTGTGGTGTTGTCTCTCAGTCAGTGTGGTGTTGTCTCCCTCAGTGAGTACGGGGTTGTCTCTCAGTGAGCGCGGTGTTGTCTCTCTCATTGAGTCCGGTGTTGTCTCTCAGTGAGTGCGGTGTTGTCTCTCTCAATGAGTGCGGTGTTGTCTCTCAGTGAGTGCGGTGTTGTCTCTCAGTGAGTGCAGTGTTGTCTCTCAGTGAGTGCGGTGTTGTCTCTCTCAGTGAGTGCGGTGCTGTCTCTCTCAATGAGTGCGGTGTTGTCTCTCTCAATGAGTGCGGTGTTGTCTCTCTCAATGAGTGCGGTGTTGTCTCTCTCAATGAGTGCGGTGTTGTCTCTCAGTGAGTGCGGTGTTGTCTCTCTCAGTGAGTGCGGAGTTGTCTCTCTCAATGATTGCGGTGTTGTCTCTCTCAATGAGTGCGTTGTTGTCTCTCACTGAGTGCAGTGTTGTCTCTCTCAGTGAGTGCGGTGTTGTCTCTCAGTCAGTGTGGTGTTGTCTCTCTCAGTTAGTACGGTGTTGTCTCCCAGTGAGCGCGGTGTTGTCTCTCTCATTGTTTGTGGTGTTGTTTCTCAGTGATTGCGGTGTCTCTCATTGAGTGCTGTTTTGTCTCTCCCAGTGAGTGCGGTGTTATATCTCTCAGTGAGTGCGGTGTTGTCTCTCATTGAGTCCGGTGTTTTCTCTCAGTGAGTGCGATGATGGCTCTCTCCGTGATTGCGGAGTTGTCTCTCAGTGATTGCGATATTGATCCTCTGATTGAGTGCGGTGTGTCACTCAGTGAGTGCGGTGTTGTCTCTCTCAGTGAATGCGGTATTGTCTCTCTCAGTGAGTGCGGTGTTGTCTCTCTCAGTGAGTGTGGTGTTGTCTCGTAGCGAGTGCAGTGTTGTCTCTCCCATTGAGTCTGGTGTTGTCTCTCAGTGAGTGCGAAGTTGTCTCTCTTAATGTGTGTGATGTTGTCTCTCAGTGAGTGCAGTGTTGCATGTCTCAGTGAGTGCGTTGTAGTCTCTCATTGAGTGCTGTGTTGTCTCTCTCAGTGAGTGCGGTGTTTTCTCTCAGTGAATGCCATGTTGTCTCTCTCATTGAGTGCGGTGTTGTTTCTCAGTGATTGCGGTTTCTCTCCGTGAGTGCAGTTTTGTCTCTTCCAGTGAGTGCGGTGTTATATCTCTCAGTGAGTGCGGTGTTGTCTCTCTCATTGAGTCCGGTGTTGTCTCTCAGTGCGTGCGATGTTGTCTCTCAGTGAGTGAGATATCGATCCTCTCAGTGAGTGCGGTGTTGTCTCTCAGTGAGTGCGCTGTTTTCTTTCTCAGTGAGTGCGATGTTGTCTCTCAATGCATGCGGTGTAATCTATCTCAGTCAGTGCGGTTTAGTCTCTGAATGAGTGCGATATTGACACTCTCACTGAATGCGGTACGGTCTCTAAGTGTGTGCGGTGTTGTCTCTCTCAGTGAGTGCGGTTTTGTCTCTCTTAAGGATGGCGTTGTTGTCTCTCAGTGAGGGCGGTGTTGTCTATCTCATTGAGTGCGGTTTTGTCTCTCAATGAGTGTGGTGTTCTCTCTCAGATAGTGCGGCGTTGTCTCCCTTATGGAGGGGGGTGTTGCCTCTCACTGAGTGGGGTGTTGTCACTCAGTGAGTGCGGTTTTGTCTCTCAATCAGAGCAGTGTATTCTCTCAGTGAGTGCGACGTTGTCTCTCTCAGTGAGTGCAGCGTTGTCTCTCTCAGTGAGTGCGGTGTTGTCTCTCTTAGTGAGTGCGGTGTTGTCTCTCAGTGAGGCCAGTGTAGTTTCTCTCAGTGAGTGCGGTGTTGTCTCTCAATGAGTGCGTTGTCGTCTCAGTGAGTGCAGTGTTGTCTCTCTCAGTAAGTGCTTAATCGTCTCTCTCGGTGAGTGCAGTGTTGTCTCTCTCAGTGAGTGCGTTGTTGTCTCTCAGTGAGTGCGGTGTTGTCTGTCTCAGTGAGTGCGGTGTTGTCTCTCAGTCAGTGCGGTGTTGTCTCTCTCAGTTAGTATGGTGTTGTCTCTCAGTGAGCGCCGTGTTGTCTCTCTCATTGAGTGTGGTGTTGTTTCTCAGTGATTGCGGTGTCTCTCATTGAGTGCAGTTTTGTCTCTTTCAGTGAGTGCGGTGTTGTCTCTCTCAGTGAGTGCGGTGTTGTCTCTCTCAGTGAGTGCGTTGTTGTCTCTCAGTGAGTGCGTTGTTGTCTCTCAATGAGTGCGGTGTTGTCTCTCTCAGTGAGTGCGGTGTTGTCTCTCAGTCAGTGCGGTTTTCTCTCTCTCAGTGAGTATGGTGTTGTCTCTCAGTGAGCGCGGTGTTGTCTCTCTCATTGATTGCGGTGTTGTTTCTCAATGATTGCGGTGTCTCTCAGTGAGTGCAGTTTTGTCTCTCCCAGTGAGTGCGGTGTTTTATCTCTCATTGAGTGCGGTGTTTTATCTCTCATTGAGTGCGGTGTTTTATCTCTCATTGAGTGCGGTGTTGTCTCTCTCATTGAGTCCGGTGATGTCTCTCAGTGAGAGCAGTGTTGTGTCTCTCCGTGAGTGCGGTGTTGTCTCTCAGTGAGTGCAGTGTTGTCTCTCAGTGAGTGCGGTGTTGTCTCTCAGTGAGTGCAGTGTTGTCTCTCAGTGAGTGAGGTGTTGTCTCTCAGTGAGTGCGGTGTTGACTCTCTCAGTGAGTGAGGTGATGTCTCTCTCAGTGAGTGCAGCTTTGTCTCTCAGAGAGTGCTGTGATGCCTCTCTCAGTAATGTGGTGTTGTCTCTCTGAATGAGTGCGGTGTGATCTCTCAGTGAGAGCGGTGTATTCTCTCTCAGTTAGTGCAGAGTTGTCTATCTCAGTGAGTGCCGTGTTGTCTCTCAGTGTGTGCGGTGTTGGTCTCAGTGCGTGCGGTGTTGTCTCTCAGTGCCTGCGGTGTTGTCTCTCAGTGAGTGTGGTGTTCTCTCTCTCAGTGAATGCGGTGTTGACTCTCAGTACGCGCGGTGTTGTCTCTCAGTGAGTGCGGTGTTGTCTCTCAATGAGTGCGGTGCTGACTCTCAGTGACTGCGGTGTTGTCTCTCTCAGTGAGTGCGGTGTTGTCTCTCTCAGTGAGTGCGGTGTTGTCTCTCTCAGTGAGTGCGGTGTTTTCTCTCAGTGAGTGCGGTGTTTTCTCTCAGTGAGTGCGGTGTTGTCTCTCAGTGAGTGCGGTGTTGTCTCTCAGTGAGTGCGGTGTTGTCTTTCTCAGTGAGTGCGATGTTGTCTCTCAGTGCGTGCGGTGTAATCTATCTCAGTGAGTGCGGTTTAGTCTCTCAATGAGTGCGATTTTGACACTCTCATTGACTGCGGTCCAGTCTCTAAGTGGGTGCGGTGGTGTCTCTCTCAGTGAGTGCGTTGTTGTCTCTCAGTGAGGGCAGTGTTTTCTATCTCAGTGAGTGCAGTTTTTTCTCTCAATGAGTGTGGTATTGTCTCTCAATGAGTGTGGTATTGTCTCTCAGTGAGTGCGGCGTTGTCTCTCTCAGTGAGTGTGGTGCTGTCTCTCACAGTGAGTGCGGTGTTGTCTCTCACAGTTAGTGCGTTGTTGTCTCTCACAGTGAGTGCATTGTTGTCTCCCTCAGTGAGTGCGGTGTTGTCTCTCTCAGTGAGTGCAGTGTTGTCTCTCAGTGAGGCCAGTGTTGTTTGTCTCAGTGAGTGCGGTGTTGTCTCTCAGTGAGTGCGGTTTTGTCTCTCTCAATGAGTGCGTTGTTGTCTCTCAGTGAGTGCGGTGTTGTCTCTCTCAGTGAGTGCGGTGTTGTCTCTCTCAGTGAGTGCGGTGTTGTCTCTCTCAGTGAGTGCGGTGTTGTCTCTCTCAATGAGTGCGGTGTTGCCTCTCAGTGAGTGCGGTGTGGACTCTCTCAGTGAGTGCTTAATCGTCTCTCTCAGTGAGTGCGGTGTTGTCTCTCTCAGTGAGTGCGTTGTTGTCTCTCAGTGAGTGCGTTGTTGTCTCTCAGTGAGTGCGTTGTTGTCTCTCAGTGAGTGCAGTGTTGTCTCTCTCAGTGAGTGTGTTGTTGTCTCTCAGTGAGTGCGGTGTTGCCTCCCTCAGTTCGTATGGTGTTGTCTCTCAGTGAGCGCGGTGTTGCCTCTCTCATTGAGTGTGGTGTTGTTTCTCAGTGATTGCGGTGTCTCTCATTGAGTGCAGTTTTGTCTCTCCCAGTGAGTGCGGTGTTATATTTCTCTGTGAGTGCGTTGTTATATTTCTCAGTGAGTGCGGTGTTATATTTCTCAGTGAGTGCGGTGTTGTCTCTCAGTGAGTGCGGTATTGTCTATCTCAGTGAGTGCAGTGTAGTCTCCCTCCGTGAGTGCGGGGTTGTCTCACAGTGAATGCGATATTGACTCTCTCAGTGAGTGCGGTGCGGTCTCTTTTAGGGAGGCGATGTTGTCTTTCAGTGAGTGCGGTGTTATCTATCTCAGAGAGAGCGGTTTTGTCTCTCAATGAGTGTGGTGTTGTCTCTCAGTGAGTGCGGTTTTGTCTCTCAATGAGTGCGGTGTTGTCACTCAGTGAGTGCAGCGTTGTCTCTCACAGTGAGTGTGGTGCTGTCTCTCTCAAAGAGTGCGGAGTTTTCTCTCAGTGAGTGCGGTGTTTTCTCTCAGTGAGTGCGGTGTTTTCTCTCAGTGAGTGCAGTGTTTTCTCTCAGTGACTGCGGTGTTGCAACTCTCAGTGAGTGCGGTGTTGCAACTCTCAGTGTGTGCGGTGTTGCAACTCCCAGTGAGTGTGGAGTTGTCTCTATCAGTGAGTGCGGTTTTTTCTCTCAGTGAGTGCAGTGTTGTCTCTCTCAGTGAGTGCGGTGTCATTTCTCAGTGCGTGCGGTGTAATCTAACTCAGTGAGTGCGGTTTAGTCTCTGAATGAGTGCGATATTGACACTCTCATTGAGTGCGGTGCGGTCTCTAAGTGGGTGCAGTGTTGTCTGTCTCAGTGAGTGCAGCGTTGTCTCTCTTATGGAGGGCGTTGTTGTCTCTCAGTGAGGGCGGTGTTGTCTCTCTCAGTAATTGCGGTGAAGTCTGTATCAGTGACTGAGGTTTTGTCTCTCAGTGAGTGCGGTGTTGTCTCTCATTTAGTGCGGTGCTGTCTCTGCCAGTGAGTGCGGTGTGGACTCCCTCAGTGAGTGCTTAATTGTCTCTCTCAGTGAGTGCGGTGTTGTCTCTCTGAGTGAGTGTGGTGTTGTCTCTCTCTGTGAGTGCGGTGTGTTCTCTCTCAGTGAGTGCGGTGTTGTCTCTCTCAGTGAGTGCGGTGTTGTCTCTCTCAGTGAGTGCGTTGTTGTCTCTCAGTGAGTGCGGTGTTGTCTCTCTCAGTGAGTGCGTTGTTGTCTCTCAATGAGTGCGGTGTTGTCTCTCAGTCAGTGCGGTTTTCTCTCTCTCAGTGAATGCGTTGTTGTCTCTCAGTGAGCGCGGTGTTGTCTCTCTCATTGATTGCAGTGTTGTTTCTCAGTGATTGCGGTGTCTCTCAGTGAGTGCAGTTTAGTCTCTCCCAGTGAGTGCTGTGTTATAACTCTCAGTGAGTGCGATATTGATCCTCTCATTGAGTGTGGTGTTGTCTCTCAGTGAGAGCGGTGTTGTCTCTCTCCGTGAGTGCGGTGTTGTCTCTCAGTGAATGCAGTGTTGTTTCTCTCAGTGAGTGCGGTGTTGTCTCTCTCATTGAGTCCGGTGTTGTCTCTCAGTGAGTGCGATGGTGTCTCTTCAGTGAGTGCAGTGTTGTCTCTCAGTGAGGCCAGTGTTGTTTCTTTCAGTGAGGGCTGGGGTTGTCTCTCTCAGTGAGTGCAGTGTTGACTCTCAGTGAGGCCAGTGTTGTTTCTCTCAGTGAGTGAGGTGTTGTCTCTCAGTGAGTGCGGTGTTGACTCTCAATCAGAACGGTGTTGTCTCTCAGTGAGGCCGGTGATGTCTCTCTCAGTGATTGCGGTGTTGTCTCTCAGTGAGTGCGGTGTTGTCTCTCTCAATGAGTGCGGTGTTGCCTCTCAGTGAGTGCGGTGTGGACTCTCTCAGTGAATGCTTAATCGTCGCTCTCAGTGAGTGCGGTGTTGTCTCTCATTAAGTGCGGTGATGTCTCTCAGTGAGTGCGGTGTTGTCTCTCTCAGTGAGTGCAGTGTTATCTCTCTCAGTGAGTGCGGTGTTGCCTCTCAGTGAGTGCGGTGTTGCCTCTCAGTGAGTGCGGTGTGGACTCTCTCAGTGAGTGCTTAATCGTCTCTCTCAGTGAGTGCTTAATCGTCTCTCTCAGTGAGTGCAGTGTTGTCTCTCTCAGTGAGTGCGTTGTTGTCTCTCAGTGAGTGCAGTGTTGTCTCTCTCAGTGAGTGTGGTGTTGTCTCTCAGTCAGTGTGGTGTTGTCTCCCTCAGTTAGTACGGTGTTGTCTCTCACTGAACGCGGTGTTGTCTCTATCATTGAGTCCGGTGTTGTCTCTCAGTGAGTACGATGATGTCTCTCTCAGTGAGTGCAGTGTGGTCTCTCAGTGAGGCCAGTGTTGTTTCTCTCAGTGAGTGCGGTGTTGTCTCTCTCAGTGAGTGCAGTGTTGTCTCTCAGTGAGTGAGGTGTTGTCTCTCAGTGAGTGCGGTGTTGTCTCTCAGTGAGTGCGGTGTTGTCTCTCTCAGTGAGTGCGGTGTTGTCTCTCTCAATGAGTGCGGAGTTGTCTCTCAGTGAGTGCGGTTTTGTCTCTCAATCAGAGCAGTGTTGTCTCTCAGTGAGGCCGGTGCTGTCTCTCTCAGTGATTGCGGTGTTGTCTCTCAGTGAGTGCGTTGTTGTCTCTCTCAGTGAGTGCGGTGTTGTCCCTCTCAATGAGTGCGGCGTTGCCTCTCAGTGAGTGCGGTGTTGTCTCTCTCAGTGTGTGCAGTGTTGTCTCTCATTTAGTGCGGTGTTGTCTCTGCCTGTGAGTGCGGTGTGGACTCTCTCAGTGAGTGCTTAATTGTCTCTCTCAGTGAGTGCAGTGTTGTCTCTCTCAGTGAGTGTGGTGTTGTCTCTCAGTCAGTGTGGTGTTGTCTCCCGCAGTGAGTACGGGGTTGTCTCTCAGTGAGTGCGGTGTTGTCTCTCTCAGTGAGTGCGGTGTTGTCTCTCTCAGTGAGTGCAGTGTTGTCTCTCTCAGTGAGTGCGTTGTTGTCTCTCAGTGAGTGCGGTGTTGTCTCTCTCAGTGAGTGCGTTGTTGTCTCTCAATGAGTGCGGTGTTGTCTCTCAGTCAGTGCGGTTTTCTCTCTCTCAGTGAATGCGTTGTTGTCTCTCAGTGAGCGCGGTGTTGTCTCTCTCATTGATTGCAGTGTTGTTTCTCAGTGATTGCGGTGTCTCTCAGTGAGTGCAGTTTAGTCTCTCCCAGTTAGTGCTGTGTTATAACTCTCAATGAGTGCGATATTGATCCTCTCATTGAGTGCGGTGTTGTCTCTCAGTGAGAGCGGTGTTGTCTCTCTCCGTGAGTGCGGTGTTGTCTCTCAGTGAGTGCGCTGTTGTCTTTCTCAGTGAGTGCGATGTTGTCTCTCAGTGCGTGCGGTGTAATCTATCTCAGTCAGTGCGGTTTAGTCTCTGAATGAGTGCGATATTGACACTCTCACTGAATGCGGTAAGGTCTCTAAGTGTGTGCGGTGTTGTCTCTCTCAGTGAGTGCGTTGTTGTCTCTCTTAAGGATGGCGTTGTTGTCTCTCAGTGAGGGCGGTGTTGTCTATCTCATTGAGTGCGGTTTTGTCTCTCAATGAGTGTGGTGTTCTCTCTCAGATAGTGCGGCGTTGTCTCCCTTATGGAGGGGGGTGTTGCCTCTCACTGAGCGGGGTGTTGTCACTCAGTGAGTGCGGTTTTGTCTCTCAATAAGATCAGTGTATTCTCTCAGTGAGTGCAGCGTTGTCTCTCTCAGTGAGTGCGGTGTTGTCTCTCTCAGTAAGTGCTTAATCGTCTCTCTCGGTGAGTGCAGTGTTGTCTCTCTCAGTGAGTGCGTTGTTGTCTCTCAGTGAGTGCGGTGTTGTCTGTCTCAGTGAGTGCGGTGTTGTCTCTCAGTCAGTGCGGTGTTGTCTCTCTCAGTTAGTATGGTGTTGTCTCTCAGTGAGCGCCGTGTTGTCTCTCTCATTTAGTGTGGTGTTGTTTCTCAGTGATTGCGGTGTCTCTCATTGAGTGCAGTTTTGTCTCTTTCAGTGAGTGCGGTGTTGTCTCTCTCAGTGAGTGCGGTTATGTCTCTCTCAGTGAGTGCGTTGTTGTCTCTCTCAGTGAGTGCGTTGTTGTCTCTCAATGAGTGCGGTGTTGTCTCTCTCAGTGAGTGCGGTGTTGTCTCTCAGTCAGTGCGGTTTTCTCTCTCTCAGTGAGTATGGTGTTGTCTCTCAGTGAGCGCGGTGTTGTCTCTCTCATTGATTGCGGTGTTGTTTCTCAGTGATTGCGGTGTCTCTCAGTGAGTGCAGTTTTGTCTCTCCCAGTGAGTGCGGTGTTTTATCTCTCATTGAGTGCGGTGTTGTCTCTCTCATTGAGTCCGGTGATGTCTCTCAGTGAGAGCAGTGTTGTGTCTCTCCGTGAGTGCGGTGTTGTCTCTCAGTGAGTGCGGTGTTGTCTCTCAGTGAGTGCAGTGTTGTCTCTCAGTGAATGCGGTGTTGTCTCTCAGCCTGCGGTGTTGTCTCTCAGTGAGTGTGGTGTTCTCTCTCAGTGCCTGCGGTGTTGTCTCTCAGTGAGTGTGGTGTTCTCTCTCTCAGTGAATGCGGTGTTGACTCTCAGTACGCGCGGTGTTGTCTCTCAGTGAGTGCGGTGTTGTCTCTCAATGAGTGCGGTGCTGACTCTCAGTGACTGCGGTGTTGTCTCTCTCAGTGAGTGCGGTGTTGTCTCTCTCAGTGAGTGCGGTGTTTTCTCTCAGTGAGTGCGGTGTTTTCTCTCAGTGAGTGCGGTGTTTTCTCTCAGTGAGTGCTGTGTTTTCTCTCAGTGAGTGCGGTGTTGTCTCTCAGTGAGTGCGGTGTTGCCTCTCAGTGAGTGCGGTGTTGTCTTTCTCAGTGAGTGCGATGTTGTCTCTCAGTGCGTGCGGTGTAATCTATCTCAGTGAGTGCGGTTTAGTCTCTCAATGAGTGCGTTTTTGACACTCTCATTGACTGCGGTCCAGTCTCTAAGTGGGTGCGGTGGTGTCTCTCTCAGTGAGTGCGGTGTTGTCTCTCTTAAGGATGGCGTTTTTATCTCTCAGTGAGGGCAGTGTTTTCTATCTCAGTGAGTGCAGTTTTGTCTCTCAATGAGTGTGGTATTGTCTCTCAATGAGTGTGGTATTGTCTCTCAGATAGTGCGGCGTTGTCTCTCTTATGGAGGGGGGTGTTGCCTCTCACTGAGTGGGGTGTTGTCACTCAGTGAGAGCGGTTTTGTCTCTTAATCAGTGCAGTGTTTTCTCTCAGTGAGTGCGGCGTTGTCTCTCTCAGTGAGTGTGGTGCTGTCTCTCACAGTGAGTGCGGTGTTGTCTCTCACAGTGAGTGCGTTGTTGTCTCTCACAGTGAGTGCATTGTTGTCTCCCTCAGTGAGTGCGGTGTTGTCTCTCTCAGTGAGTGCAGTGTTGTCTCTCAGTGAGGCCAGTGTTGTTTGTCTCAGTGAGTGCGGTGTTGTCTCTCAGTGAGTGCGGTTTTGTCTCTCTCAATGAGTGCGTTGTTGTCTCTCAGTGAGTGCGGTGTTGTCTCTCTCAGTGAGTGCGGTGTTGTCTCTCTCAGTGAGTGCGGTGTTGTCTCTCTCAATGAGTGCGGTGTTGCCTCTCAGTGAGTGCGGTGTGGACTCTCTCAGTGAGTGCTTAATCGTCTCTCTCAGTGAGTGCAGTGTTGTCTCTCTCAGTGAGTGCGTTGTTGTCTCTCAGTGAGTGCGTTGTTGTCTCTCAGTGAGTGAGTTGTTGTCTCTCAGTGAGTGCAGTGTTGTCTCTCTCAGTGAGTGTGGTGTTGTCTCTCAGTGAGTGCGGTGTTGCCTCCCTCAGTTAGTATGGTGTTGTCTCTCAGTGAGCGCGGTGTTGCCTCTCTCATTGAGTGTGGTGTTGTTTCTCAGTGATTGCGGTGTCTCTCATTGAGTGCAGTTTTGTCTCTCCCAGTGAGTGCGGTGTTATATTTCTCTGTGAGTGCGTTGTTATATTTCTCAGTGAGTGCGGCGTTATATTTCTCAGTGAGTGCGGTGTTGTCTCTCAGTGAGTGCGGTATTGTCTATCTCAGTGAGTGCAGTGTAGTCTCTCTCCGTGAGTGCGGGGTTGTCTCACAGTGAATGCGATATTGACTCTCTCAGTGAGTGCGGTGCGGTCTCTTTTAGGGAGGCGATGTTGTCTTTCAGTGAGTGCGGTGTTATCTATCTCAGAGAGAGCGGTTTTGTCTCTCAATGAGTGTGGTGTTGTCTCTCAGTGAGTGCGGTTTTGTCTCTCAATGAGTGCGGTGTTGTCACTCAGTGAGTGCAGCGTTGTCTCTCACAGTGAGTGTGGTGCTGTCTCTCTCAAAGAGTGCGGAGTTTTCTCTCAGTGAGTGCGGAGTTTTCTCTCAGTGAGTGCGGTGTTTTCTCTCAGTGAGTGCGGTGTTTTCTCTCAGTGAGTGCAGTGTTTTTTCTCAGTGACTGCGGTGTCATTTCTCAGTGCGTGCGGTGTAATCTAACTCAGTGAGTGCGGTTTAGTCTCTGAATGAGTGCGATATTGACACTCTCATTGAGTGCGGTGCGGTCTCTAAGTGGGTGCAGTGTTGTCTGTCTCAGTGAGTGCAGCGTTGTCTCTCTTATGGAGGGCGTTGTTGTCTCTCAGTGAGGGCGGTGTTGTCTCTGTCAGTAATTGCGGTGAAGTCTGTATCAGTGACTGAGGTTTTGTCTCTCAGTGAGTGCGGTGTTGTCTCTCATTTAGTGCGGTGCTGACTCTGCCAGTGAGTGCGGTGTGGACTCCCTCAGTGAGTGCTTAATTGTCTCTCTCAGTGAGTGCGGTGTTGTCTCTCTGAGTGAGTGTGGTGTTGTCTCTCTCTGTGAGTGCGGTGTTGTCTCTCTCAGTGAGTGCGGTGTTGTCTCTCTCAGTGAGTGCAGTGTTGTCTCTCTCAGTGAGTGCGTTGTTGTCTCTCAGTGAGTGCGGTGTTGTCTCTCTCAGTGAGTGCGTTGTTGTCTCTCAATGAGTGCGGTGTTGTCTCTCAGTCAGTGCGGTTTTCTCTCTCTCAGTGAATGCGTTGTTGTCTCTCAGTGAGCGCGGTGTTGTCTCTCTCATTGATTGCAGTGTTGTTTCTCAGTGATTGCGGTGTCTCTCAGTGAGTGCAGTTTAGTCTCTCCCAGTGAGTGCTGTGTTATAACTCTCAGTGAGTGCGATATTGATCCTCTCATTGAGTGCGGTGTTGTCTCTCAGTGAGAGCGGTGTTGTCTCTCTCCGTGAGTGCGGTGTTGTCTCTCAGTGAATGCAGTGTTGTCTCTCTCAGTGAGTGCGGTGTTTTCTCTCAGTGATTGCGGTGTTGTATCTCAGTGATTGCGGTGTTGTATCTCAGTGAGTGCGGTGTTATCTCTCAGTGAGTACGGTGTTATCTATCTCAGTGATTGCGGTGTTGTCTCTCAGTGAGTGTGGTGTTGTCTCTCTCAGTTAGTGAGGTGTTATCTCTCAGTGAGTGCAGTGTTGTCTCTCAGTGAGTGCGATATTGATCCTCTCAGTGAGTGCGGTGTGGTCTCTCAGTGAGTGCGGTGTTGTCTCTCTCAGTGAGTGCGGTGTTGTCTCTCAGTGAATGCGGTGTTGTCTCTCTCATTGAGTGCAGTGTTGACTCTGTCAGTGAATGTGGTGTTGTCTCTCAGTGAGAGCGGTGTTGTCTCTCTCCGTGAGTGCGGAGTTGTCTCTCAGTGAGTGCGGTGTGGTCTCTCATTGAGTGCTGCGTTGTCTCTCTCAGTGAGTGCGGTGTTGTCTCTCAGTGAATGCCATGTTGTCTCTCTCAGTGAGTGCGGTGTTGTCTCTCTCAGTGAGTGCGGTGTTGTCTCTCTCAGTGATTGCGGTGTTGTCTCTCTCTGAGTGTTGTGTTGCCCCTCTCAGTGAGTCAGGTGTTCTCTCTCTCAATGAGTGCGGTGTGGTCTCTCAGTGAGTGCGGTTTTGTCTCTCTCAATGAGTGCTGGGTGGTCTCTCAGTGAGTGTGGTGTTGCCTCTCTTAGTGAGTGCGGTTTTGTTTCTCAGTGAGTGCAGTGTTGTCTCTCAGTGAGTGCGGTGTTGTCTATCTCAGTGAGTGCGGTGTTGTCTCTCAGTGAGTGAAGTGTTGCAACTCTCAGTGAGTGCAGTGTAGTCTCTCACCATGAGTGCGAGGTTGTCTCACAGTGAGTGCGATATTGACTCTCTCAGTGAGTGCGGTGTGGTCTCTCATTGAGTGCTGTGTTGTCTCTCTCAGTGAGTGCGGTGTTGTCTCTCAGTGAATGCCATGTTGTCTCTCTCATTGAGTGCTTTGTTGTCTCTCTCAGTGAGTGCGTTGTTGTCTCTCAGTGAGGCCGGTGATGTCTCTCTCAGTGAGTGCGGTGTTGTCTCTCTCAGTGAGTGCGGTGTTGTCTCTCTCAATGAGTGCGGTGTTGTCTCTCAGTGAGTGCGATATTGATCCTCTCATTAAGTGCGGTGTGGTCTCTCAGTGCGTGCGGTGTTGTCTCTCAGTGAGTGCAGTGTTGTCTCTCTCAGTGAGTGTGGTGTTGTCTCTCAGTCAGTGTGGTGTTGTCTCCCTCAGTTAGTACGGTGTTGTTTCTCTCAGTGAGCGCGGTGTTGTCTCTCTCATTGAGTCCGGTGTTGTCTCTCAGTGAGTGCGATGATGTCTCTTCAGTGAGTGCAGTGTTGTCTCTCAGTGAGGCCAGTGTTGTTTCTTTCAGTGAGGGCTGGGGTTGTCTCTCTCAGTGAGTGCAGTGTTGACTCTCAGTGAGGCCAGTGTTGTTTCTCTCAGTGAGTGAGGTGTTGACTCTCAATCAGAACGGTGTTGTCTCTCAGTGAGGCCGGTGATGTCTCTCTCAGTGATTGCGGTGTTGTCTCTCAGTGAGTGCGGTGTTGTCTCTCTCAGTGAGTGCGGTGTTGTCTCTCTCAATGAGTGCGGTGTTGCCTCTCAGTGAGTACGGTGTGGACTCTCTCAGTGAATGCTTAATCGTCGCTCTCAGTGAGTGCGGTGTTGTCTCTCAGTAAGTGCGGTGATGTCTCTCAGTGAGTGCGGTGTTGTCTCTCTCAGTGAGTGCAGTGTTATCTCTCTCAATGAGTGCGGTGTTGCCTCTCAGTGAGTGCGGTGTTGCCTCTCAGTGAGTGCGGTGTGGACTCCCTCAGTGAGTGCTTAATCGTCTCTCTCAGTGAGTGCTTAATCGTCTCTCTCAGTGAGTGCAGTGTTGTCTCTCTCAGTGAGTGCGTTGTTGTCTCTCAGTGAGTGCAGTGTTGTCTCTCTCAGTGAGTGTGGTGTTGTCTCTCAGTCAGTGTGGTGTTGTCTCCCTCAGTTAGTACGGTGTTGTCTCTCACTGAACGCGGTGTTGTCTCTATCATTGAGTCCGGTGTTGTCTCTCATTGAGTGCGATGATGTCTCTCTCAGTGAGTGCAGTGTTGTCTCTCAGTGAGGCCAGTGTTGTTTCTCTCAGTGAGTGCGGTGTTGTCTCTCTCAGTGAGTGCAGTGTTGTCTCTCAGTGAGTGAGGTGTTGTCTCTCAGTGAGTGCGGTGTTGTCTCTCAGTGAGTGCGGTGTTGTCTCTCTCAGTGAGTGCGGTGTTGTCTCTCTCAATGAGTGCGGTGTTGTCTCTCAGTGAGTGCGGTTTTGTCTCTCAATCAGAGCAGTGTTGTCTCTCAGTGAGGCCGGTGCTGTCTCTCTCAGTGATTGCGGTGTTGTCTCTCAGTGAGTGCGTTGTTGTCTCTCTCAGTGAGTGCGGTGTTGTCCCTCTCAATGAGTGCGGTGTTGCCTCTCAGTGAGTGCGGTGTTGTCTCTCTCAGTGTGTGCAGTGTTGTCTCTCATTTAGTGCGGTGTTGTCTCTGCCTGTGAGTGCGGTGTGGACTCTCTCAGTGAGTGCTTAATTGTCTCTCTCAGTGAGTGCAGTGTTGTCTCTCTCAGTGAGTGTGGTGTTGTCTCTCAGTCAGTGTGGTGTTGTCTCCCTCAGTGAGTACGGGGTTGTCTCTCAGTGAGCGCGGTGTTGTCTCTCTCATTGAGTCCGGTGTTGTCTCTCAGTGAGTGCGGTGTTGTCTCTCTCAATGGGTGCGGTGTTGTCTCTCAGTGAGTGCGGTGTTGTCTCTCAGTGAGTGCAGTGTTGTCTCTCAGTGAGTGCGGTGTTGTCTCTCTCAGTGAGTGCGGTGTTGTCTCTCTCAGTGAGTGCGGTGTTGTCTCTCTCAGTGAGTGCGGTGTTGTCTCTCTCAGTGAGTGCGGTGTTGTTTCTCTCAGTGAGTGCGGTGTTGTCTCTCTCAATGAGTGTGGTGTTGTCTCTCTCAATGAGTGTGGTGTTGTCTCTCTCAATGAGTGCGGTGTTGTCTCTCTCAATGAGTGCGGTGTTGTCTCTCAGTGAGTGCGGTGTTGTCTCTCTCAATGAGTGCGGTGTTGTCTCTCTCAATGAGTGCGGAGTTGTCTCTCTCAATGATTGCGGTGTTGTCTCTCTCAATGAGTGCGTTGTTGTCCCTCTGAGTGCAGTGTTGTCTCTCTCAGTGAGTGCGGTGTTGTCTCTCAGTCAGTGTGGTGTTGTCTCTCTCAGTTAGTACGGTGTTGTCTCTCAGTGAGCGCGGTGTTGTCTCTCTCATTGTTTGTGGTGTTGTTTCTCAGTGATTGCGGTGTCTCTCATTGAGTGCTGTTTTGTCTCTCCCAGTGAGTGCGGTGTTATATCTCTCAGTGAGTGCGGTGTTGTCTCTCATTGAGTCCGGTGTTTTCTCTCAGTGAGTGCGATGATGTCTCTCTCCGTGATTGCGGAGTTGTCTCTCAGTGATTGCGATATTGATCCTCTGATTGAGTGTGGTGTGTCACTCAGTGAGTGCGGTGTTGTCTCTCTCAGTGAATGCGGTATTGTCTCTCTCAGTGAGTGCGGTGTTGTCTCTCTCAGTGAGTGTGGTGTTGTCTCGTAGCGAGTGCAGTGTTGTCTCTCTCATTGAGTCTGGTGTTGTCTCTCAGTGAGTGCGAAGTTGTCTCTCTTAATGTGTGTGATGTTGTCTCTCAGTGAGTGCAGTGTTGCATGTCTCAGTGAGTGCGTTGTAGTCTCTCATTGAGTGCTGTGTTGTCTCTCTCAGTGAGTGCGGTGTTTTCTCTCAGTGAATGCCATGTTGTCTCTCTCACTGAGTGCGGTGTTGTTTCTCAGTGATTGCGGTTTCTCTCAGTGAGTGCAGTTTTGTCTCTTCCAGTGAGTGCGGTGTTATATCTCTCAGTGAGTGCGGTGTTGTCTCTCTCATTGAGTCCGGTGTTGTCTCTCAGTGCGTGCGATGTTGTCTCTCAGTGAGTGAGATATCGATCCTCTCAGTGAGTGGGGTGTGGTCTCTCAGTGAAAGCGATGTTGATCCTCTCAATGAGTGGAGTGTGGTCTCTAAGTGAGTGCGGTGTTGTCTCTCTCAGTGAGTGCGGTGTTGTCTCTCTCAGTGAGTGCGGTTTTGTCTCTCAATGAGTGCGGTGTTGCCTCTCAGTGAGTGCAGTGTGGACTTTCTCAGTGAGTGCTTAATCGTCTCTCTCAGTGAGTGCAGTGTTGTCTCTCTCAGTGAGTGCGTTGTTGTCTCTCAGTGAGTGCAGTGTTGTCTATCTCAGTGAGTGCAGTGTAGTCTCTCTCCGTGAGTGCGGGGTTGTCTCACAGTGAATGCGATATTGACTCTCTCAGTGAGTGCGGTGCGGTCTCTTTTAGGGAGGCGATGTTGTCTTTCAGTGAGTGCGGTGTTATCTATCTCAGAGAGAGCGGTTTTGTCTCTCAATGAGTGTGGTGTTGTCTCTCAGTGAGTGCGGTTTTGTCTCTCAATGAGTGCGGTGTTGTCACTCAGTGAGTGCAGCGTTGTCTCTCACAGTGAGTGTGGTGCTGTCTCTCTCAAAGAGTGCGGAGTTTTCTCTCAGTGAGTGCGGTGTTTTCTCTCAGTGAGTGCGGTGTTTTCTCTCAGTGAGTGCAGTGTTTTCTCTCAGTGACTGCGGTGTCATTTCTCAGTGCGTGCGGTGTAATCTAACTCAGTGAGTGCGGTTTAGTCTCTGAATGAGTGCGATATTGACACTCTCATTGAGTGCGGTGCGGTCTCTAAGTGGGTGCAGTGTTGTCTGTCTCAGTGAGTGCAGCGTTGTCTCTCTTATGGAGGGCGTTGTTGTCTCTCAGTGAGGGCGGTGTTGTCTCTGTCAGTAATTGCGGTGAAGTCTGTATCAGTGACTGAGGTTTTGTCTCTCAGTGAGTGCGGTGTTGTCTCTCATTTAGTGCGGTGCTGACTCTGCCAGTGAGTGCGGTGTGGACTCCCTCAGTGAGTGCTTAATTGTCTCTCTCAGTGAGTGCGGTGTTGTCTCTCTGAGTGAGTGTGGTGTTGTCTCTCTCTGTGAGTGCGGTGTTGTCTCTCTCAGTGAGTGCGGTGTTGTCTCTCTCAGTGAGTGCAGTGTTGTCTCTCTCAGTGAGTGCGTTGTTGTCTCTCAGTGAGTGCGGTGTTGTCTCTCTCAGTGAGTGCGTTGTTGTCTCTCAATGAGTGCGGTGTTGTCTCTCAGTCAGTGCGGTTTTCTCTCTCTCAGTGAATGCGTTGTTGTCTCTCAGTGAGCGCGGTGTTGTCTCTCTCATTGATTGCAGTGTTGTTTCTCAGTGATTGCGGTGTCTCTCAGTGAGTGCAGTTTAGTCTCTCCCAGTGAGTGCTGTGTTATAACTCTCAGTGAGTGCGATATTGATCCTCTCATTGAGTGCGGTGTTGTCTCTCAGTGAGAGCGGTGTTGTCTCTCTCCGTGATTGCGGTGTTGTCTCTCAGTGAATGCAGTGTTGTCTCTCTCAGTGAGTGCGGTGTTTTCTCTCAGTGATTGCGGTGTTGTATCTCAGTGATTGCGGTGTTGTATCTCAGTGAGTGCGGTGTTATCTCTCAGTGAGTACGGTGTTATCTATCTCAGTGATTGCGGTGTTGTCTCTCAGTGAGTGTGGTGTTGTCTCTCTCAGTTAGTGAGGTGTTATCTCTCAGTGAGTGCAGTGTTGTCTCTCAGTGAGTGCGATATTGATCCTCTCAGTGAGTGCGGTGTGGTCTCTCAGTGAGTGCGGTGTTGTCTCTCTCAGTGAGTGCGGTGTTGTCTCTCAGTGAATGCGGTGTTGTCTCTCTCATTGAGTGCAGTGTTGACTCTGTCAGTGAATGTGGTGTTGTCTCTCAGTGAGAGCGGTGTTGTCTCTCTCCGTGAGTGCGGAGTTGTCTCTCAGTGAGTGCGGTGTGGTCTCTCATTGAGTGCTGCGTTGTCTCTCAGTGAGTGCGGTGTTGTCTCTCAGTGAATGCCATGTTGTCTCTCTCAGTGAGTGCGGTGTTGTCTCTCTCAGTGAGTGCGGTGTTGTCTCTCTCAGTGAGTGCGGTGTTGTCTCTCTCAGTGATTGCGGTGTTGTCTCTCTCTGAGTGTTGTGTTGCCCCTCTCAGTGAGTCCGGTGTTCTCTCTCTCAATGAGTGCGGTGTGGTCTCTCAGTGAGTGCGGTTTTGTCTCTCTCAATGAGTGCTGTGTGGTCTCTCAGTGAGTGTGGTGTTGCCTCTCTTAGTGAGTGCGGTTTTGTTTCTCAGTGAGTGCAGTGTTGTCTCTCAGTGAGTGCGGTGTTGTCTATCTCAGTGAGTGCGGTGTTGTCTCTCAGTGAGTGAAGTGTTGCAACTCTCAGTGAGTGCAGTGTAGTCTCTCACCATGAGTGCGAGGTTGTCTCACAGTGAGTGCGATATTGACTCTCTCAGTGAGTGCGGTGTGGTCTCTCATTGAGTGCTGTGTTGTCTCTCTCAGTGAGTGCGGTGTTGTCTCTCAGTGAATGCCATGTTGTCTCTCTCATTGAGTGCTTTGTTGTCTCTCTCAGTGAGTGCGTTGTTGTCTCTCAGTGAGGCCGGTGATGTCTCTCTCAGTGAGTGCGGTGTTGTCTCTCTCAGTGAGTGCGGTGTTGTCTCTCAGTGAGCGCGGTGTTGTCTCTCTCATTGAGTCCGGTGTTGTCTCTCAGTGAGTGCGGTGTTGTCTCTCTCAATGGGTGCGGTGTTGTCTCTCAGTGAGTGCGGTGTTGTCTCTCAGTGAGTGCAGTGTTGTCTCTCAGTGAGTGCGGTGTTGTCTCTCTCAGTGAGTGCGGTGTTGTCTCTCTCAGTGAGTGCGGTGTTGTCTCTCTCAGTGAGTGCGGTGTTGTCTCTCTCAGTGAGTGCGGTGTTGTTTCTCTCAGTGAGTGCGGTGTTGTCTCTCTCAATGAGTGTGGTGTTGTCTCTCTCAATGAGTGTGGTGTTGTCTCTCTCAATGAGTGCGGTGTTGTCTCTCTCAGTGAGTGCGGTGTTGTCTCTCAGTCAGTGCGGTTTTCTCTCTCTCAGTGAATGCGTTGTTGTCTCTCAGTGAGCGCGGTGTTGTCTCTCTCATTGATTGCAGTGTTGTTTCTCAGTGATTGCGGTGTCTCTCAGTGAGTGCAGTTTAGTCTCTCCCAGTGAGTGCTGTGTTATAACTCTCAGTGAGTGCGATATTGATCCTCTCATTGAGTGCGGTGTTGTCTCTCAGTGAGAGCGGTGTTGTCTCTCTCCGTGATTGCGGTGTTGTCTCTCAGTGAATGCAGTGTTGTCTCTCTCAGTGAGTGCGGTGTTTTCTCTCAGTGATTGCGGTGTTGTATCTCAGTGATTGCGGTGTTGTATCTCAGTGAGTGCGGTGTTATCTCTCAGTGAGTACGGTGTTATCTATCTCAGTGATTGCGGTGTTGTCTCTCAGTGAGTGTGGTGTTGTCTCTCTCAGTTAGTGAGGTGTTATCTCTCAGTGAGTGCAGTGTTGTCTCTCAGTGAGTGCGATATTGATCCTCTCAGTGAGTGCGGTGTGGTCTCTCAGTGAGTGCGGTGTTGTCTCTCTCAGTGAGTGCGGTGTTGTCTCTCAGTGAATGCGGTGTTGTCTCTCTCATTGAGTGCAGTGTTGACTCTGTCAGTGAATGTGGTGTTGTCTCTCAGTGAGAGCGGTGTTGTCTCTCTCCGTGAGTGCGGAGTTGTCTCTCAGTGAGTGCGGTGTGGTCTCTCATTGAGTGCTGCGTTGTCTCTCAGTGAGTGCGGTGTTGTCTCTCAGTGAATGCCATGTTGTCTCTCTCAGTGAGTGCGGTGTTGTCTCTCTCAGTGAGTGCGGTGTTGTCTCTCTCAGTGAGTGCGGTGTTGTCTCTCTCAGTGATTGCGGTGTTGTCTCTCTCTGAGTGTTGTGTTGCCCCTCTCAGTGAGTCCGGTGTTCTCTCTCTCAATGAGTGCGGTGTGGTCTCTCAGTGAGTGCGGTTTTGTCTCTCTCAATGAGTGCTGTGTGGTCTCTCAGTGAGTGTGGTGTTGACTCTCTTAGTGAGTGCGGTTTTGTTTCTCAGTGAGTGCAGTGTTGTCTCTCAGTGAGTGCGGTGTTGTCTATCTCAGTGAGTGCGGTGTTGTCTCTCAGTGAGTGAAGTGTTGCAACTCTCAGTGAGTGCAGTGTAGTCTCTCACCATGAGTGCGAGGTTGTCTCACAGTGAGTGCGATATTGACTCTCTCAGTGAGTGCGGTGTGGTCTCTCATTGAGTGCTGTGTTGTCTCTCTCAGTGAGTGCGGTGTTGTCTCTCAGTGAATGCCATGTTGTCTCTCTCATTGAGTGCTTTGTTGTCTCTCTCAGTGAGTGCGTTGTTGTCTCTCAGTGAGGCCGGTGATGTCTCTCTCAGTGAGTGCGGTGTTGTCTCTCTCAGTGAGTGCGGTGTTGTCTCTCTCAATGAGTGCGGTGTTGTCTCTCAGTGAGTGCGATATTGATCCTCTCATTAAGTGCGGTGTGGTCTCTCAGTGCGTGCGGTGTTGTCTCTCAGTGAGTGCAGTGTTGTCTCTCTCAGTGAGTGTGGTGTTGTCTCTCAGTCAGTGTGGTGTTGTCTCCCTCAGTTAGTACGGTGTTGTTTCTCTCAGTGAGCGCGGTGTTGTCTCTCTCATTGAGTCCGGTGTTGTCTCTCAGTGAGTGCGATGATGTCTCTTCAGTGAGTGCAGTGTTGTCTCTCAGTGAGGCCAGTGTTGTTTCTTTCAGTGAGGGCTGGGGTTGTCTCTCTCAGTGAGTGCAGTGTTGACTCTCAGTGAGGCCAGTGTTGTTTCTCTCAGTGAGTGAGGTGTTGACTCTCAATCAGAACGGTGTTGTCTCTCAGTGAGGCCGGTGATGTCTCTCTCAGTGATTGCGGTGTTGTCTCTCAGTGAGTGCGGTGTTGCCTCTCTCAGTGAGTGCGGTGTTGTCTCTCTCAATGAGTGCGGTGTTGCCTCTCAGTGAGTGCGGTGTGGACTCTCTCAGTGAATGCTTAATCGTCGCTCTCAGTGAGTGCGGTGTTGTCTCTCAGTAAGTGCGGTGATGTCTCTCAGTGAGTGCGGTGTTGTCTCTCTCAGTGAGTGCAGTGTTATCTCTCTCAATGAGTGCGGTGTTGCCTCTCAGTGAGTGCGGTGTTGCCTCTCAGTGAGTGCGGTGTGGACTCCCTCAGTGAGTGCTTAATCGTCTCTCTCAGTGAGTGCTTAATCGTCTCTCTCAGTGAGTGCAGTGTTGTCTCTCTCAGTGAGTGCGTTGTTGTCTCTCAGTGAGTGCAGTGTTGTCTCTCTCAGTGAGTGTGGTGTTGTCTCTCAGTCAGTGTGGTGTTGTCTCCCTCAGTTAGTACGGTGTTGTCTCTCACTGAACGCGGTGTTGTCTCTATCATTGAGTCCGGTGTTGTCTCTCAGTGAGTGCGATGATGTCTCTCTCAGTGAGTGCAGTGTTGTCTCTCAGTGAGGCCAGTGTTGTTTCTCTCAGTGAGTGCGGTGTTGTCTCTCTCAGTGAGTGCAGTGTTGTCTCTCAGTGAGTGAGGTGTTGTCTCTCAGTGAGTGCGGTGTTGTCTCTCAGTGAGTGCGGTGTTGTCTCTCTCAGTGAGTGCGGTGTTGTCTCTCTCAATGAGTGCGGTGTTGTCTCTCAGTGAGTGCGGTTTTGTCTCTCAATCAGAGCAGTGTTGTCTCTCAGTGAGGCCGGTGCTGTCTCTCTCAGTGATTGCGGTGTTGTCTCTCAGTGAGTGCGTTGTTGTCTCTCTCAGTGAGTGCGGTGTTGTCCCTCTCAATGAGTGCGGTGTTGCCTCTCAGTGAGTGCGGTGTTGTCTCTCTCAGTGTGTGCAGTGTTGTCTCTCATTTAGTGCGGTGTTGTCTCTGCCTGTGAGTGCGGTGTGGACTCTCTCAGTGAGTGCTTAATTGTCTCTCTCAGTGAGTGCAGTGTTGTCTCTCTCAGTGAGTGTGGTGTTGTCTCTCAGTCAGTGTGGTGTTGTCTCCCTCAGTTAGTACGGTGTTGTCTCTCACTGAACGCGGTGTTGTCTCTATCATTGAGTCCGGTGTTGTCTCTCAGTGAGTGCGATGATGTCTCTCTCAGTGAGTGCAGTGTTGTCTCTCAGTGAGGCCAGTGTTGTTTCTCTCAGTGAGTACGGGGTTGTCTCTCAGTGAGCGCGGTGTTGTCTCTCTCATTGAGTCCGGTGTTGTCTCTCAGTGAGTGCGGTGTTGTCTCTCTCAATGAGTGCGGTGTTGTCTCTCAGTGAGTGCGGTGTTGTCTCTCAGTGAGTGCAGTGTTGTCTCTCAGTGAGTGCGGTGTTGTCTCTCTCAGTGAGTGCGGTGTTGTCTCTCTCAGTGAGTGCGGTGTTGTCTCTCTCAGTGAGTGCGGTGTTGTCTCTCTCAGTGAGTGCGGTGTTGTTTCTCTCAGTGAGTGCGGTGTTGTCTCTCTCAATGAGTGTGGTGTTGTCTCTCTCAATGAGTGCGGTGTTGTCTCTCTCAATGAGTGCGGTGTTGTCTCTCTCAATGAGTGCGGTGTTGTCTCTCAGTGAGTGCGGTGTTGTCTCTCTCAATGAGTGCGGAGTTGTCTCTCTCAATGATTGCGGTGTTGTCTCTCTCAATGAGTGCGTTGTTGTCTCTCACTGAGTGCAGTGTTGTCTCTCTCAGTGAGTGCGGTGTTGTCTCTCAGTCAGTGTGGTGTTGTCTCTCTCAGTTAGTACGGTGTTGTCTCTCAGTGAGCGCGGTGTTGTCTCTCTCATTGTTTGTGGTGTTGTTTCTCAGTGATTGCGGTGTCTCTCATTGAGTGCTGTTTTGTCTCTCCCAGTGAGTGCGGTGTTATATCTCTCAGTGAGTGCGGTGTTGTCTCTCATTGAGTCCGGTGTTTTCTCTCAGTGAGTGCGATGATGTCTCTCTCCGTGATTGCGGAGTTGTCTCTCAGTGATTGCGATATTGATCCTCTGATTGAGTGTGGTGTGTCACTCAGTGAGTGCGGTGTTGTCTCTCTCAGTGAATGCGGTATTGTCTCTCTCCGTGAGTGCGGTGTTGTCTCTCTCAGTGAGTGTGGTGTTGTCTCGTAGCGAGTGCAGTGTTGTCTCTCTCATTGAGTCTGGTGTTGTCTCTCAGTGAGTGCGAAGTTGTCTCTCTTAATGTGTGTGATGTTGTCTCTCAGTGAGTGCAGTGTTGCATGTCTCAGTGAGTGCGTTGTAGTCTCTCATTGAGTGCTGTGTTGTCTCTCTCAGTGAGTGCGGTGTTTTCTCTCAGTGAATGCCATGTTGTCTCTCTCACTGAGTGCGGTGTTGTTTCTCAGTGATTGCGGTTTCTCTCAGTGAGTGCAGTTTTGTCTCTTCCAGTGAGTGCGGTGTTATATCTCTCAGTGAGTGCGGTGTTGTCTCTCTCATTGAGTCCGGTGTTGTCTCTCAGTGCGTGCGATGTTGTCTCTCAGTGAGTGAGATATCGATCCTCTCAGTGAGTGGGGTGTGGTCTCTCAGTGAAAGCGATGTTGATCCTCTCAATGAGTGGAGTGTGGTCTCTAAGTGAGTGCGGTGTTGTCTCTCTCAGTGAGTGCGGTGTTGTCTCTCTCAGTGAGTGCGGTTTTGTCTCTCAATGAGTGCGGTGTTGCCTCTCAGTGAGTGCAGTGTGGACTCTCTCAGTGAGTGCTTAATCGTCTCTCTCAGTGAGTGCAGTGTTGTCTCTCTCAGTGAGTGCGTTGTTGTCTCTCAGTGAGTGCAGTGTTGTCTCTCTCAGTGAGTGTGGTGTTGTCTCTCAGTCAGTGTGGTGTTGTCTCCCTCAGTTAGTACGGTGTTGTATCTCAGTGACCGCGGTGTTGTCTCTCTCATTGAGTGCGGTGTTGTCTCTCAGTGAGTGCGATGATGTCTCTCTCAGTGAGTGCAGTGTTGTCTCTCAGTGAGGCCAGTGTTGTTTCTCTCAGTGAGTGCGGTGTTGTCTCTCTCAGTTAGTGCAGTGTTGTCTCTCAGTGAGGCCAGTGTTGTTTCTCTCAGTGAGTGCGGTGTTGTCTCTCAGTGAGTGCGGTGTTGTCTCTCTCAGTGAGTGCGGTGTTGTCTCTCTCAATGAGTGCGGTGTTGTCTCTCAGTGAGTGCGGTTTTGTCTCTCAATCAGAGCAGTGTTGTCTCTCAGTGAGGCCGGTGCTGTCTCTCTCAGTGTTTGCGGTGTTGTCTCTCAGTGAGTGCGTTGTTGTCTCTCTCAGTGAGTGCGGTGTTGTCCCTCTCAATGAGTGCGGTGTTGCCTCTCAGTGAGTGCGGTGTTGTCTCTCTCAGTGTGTGCAGTGTTGTCTCTCATTTAGTGCGGTGTTGTCTCTGCCTGTGAGTGCGGTGTGGACTCTCTCAGTGAGTGCTTAATTGTCTCTCTCAGTGAGTGCAGTGTTGTCTCTCTCAGTGAGTGTGGTGTTGTCTCTCAGTCAGTGTGGTGTTGTCTCCCTCAGTGAGTACGGGGTTGTCTCTCAGTGAGCGCGGTGTTGTCTCTCTCATTGAGTCCGGTGTTGTCTCTCAGTGAGTGCGGTGTTGTCTCTCTCAATGAGTGCGGTGTTGTCTCTCAGTGAGTGCGGTGTTGTCTCTCAGTGAGTGCAGTGTTGTCTCTCAGTGAGTGCGGTGTTGTCTCTCTCAGTGATTGCGGTGTCTCTCAGTGAGTGCAGTTTATTCTCTCCCAGTGAGTGCTGTGTTATAACTCTCAGTGAGTGCGATATTGATCCTCTCATTGAGTGCGGTGTTGTCTCTCAGTGAGAGCGGTGTTGTCTCTCTCCGTGATTGCGGTGTTGTCTCTCAGTGAATGCAGTGTTGTCTCTCTCAGTGAGTGCGGTGTTTTCTCTCAGTGATTGCGGTGTTGTATCTCAGTGATTGCGGTGTTGTATCTCAGTGAGTGCGGTGTTATCTCTCAGTGAGTACGGTGTTATCTATCTCAGTGATTGCGGTGTTGTCTCTCAGTGAGTGTGGTGTTGTCTCTCTCAGTTAGTGAGGTGTTATCTCTCAGTGAGTGCAGTGTTGTCTCTCAGTGAGTGCGATATTGATCCTCTCAGTGAGTGCGGTGTGGTCTCTCAGTAAGTGCGGTGTTGTCTCTCTCAGTGAGTGCGGTGTTGTCTCTCAGTGAATGCGGTGTTGTCTCTCTCATTGAGTGCAGTGTTGACTCTGTCAGTGAATGTGGTGTTGTCTCTCAGTGAGAGCGGTGTTGTCTCTCTCCGTGAGTGCGGAGTTGTCTCTCAGTGAGTGCGGTGTGGTCTCTCATTGAGTGCTGCGTTGTCTCTCAGTGAGTGCGGTGTTGTCTCTCAGTGAATGCCATGTTGTCTCTCTCAGTGAGTGCGGTGTTGTCTCTCTCAGTGAGTGCGGTGTTGTCTCTCTCAGTGAGTGCGGTGTTGTCTCTCTCAGTGATTGCGGTGTTGTCTCTCTCTGAGTGTTGTGTTGCCCCTCTCAGTGAGTCCGGTGTTCTCTCTCTCAATGAGTGCGGTGTGGTCTCTCAGTGAGTGCGGTTTTGTCTCTCTCAATGAGTGCTGGGTGGTCTCTCAGTGAGTGTGGTGTTGCCTCTCTTAGTGAGTGCGGTTTTGTTTCTCAGTGAGTGCAGTGTTGTCTCTCAGTGAGTGCGGTGTTGTCTATCTCAGTGAGTGCGGTGTTGTCTCTCAGTGAGTGAAGTGTTGCAACTCTCAGTGAGTGCAGTGTAGTCTCTCACCATGAGTGCGAGGTTGTCTCACAGTGAGTGCGATATTGACTCTCTCAGTGAGTGCGGTGTGGTCTCTCATTGAGTGCTGTGTTGTCTCTCTCAGTGAGTGCGGTGTTGTCTCTCAGTGAATGCCATGTTGTCTCTCTCATTGAGTGCTTTGTTGTCTCTCTCAGTGAGTGCGTTGTTGTCTCTCAGTGAGGCCGGTGATGTCTCTCTCAGTGAGTGCGGTGTTGTCTCTCTCAGTGAGTGCGGTGTTGTCTCTCTCAATGAGTGCGGTGTTGTCTCTCAGTGAGTGCGATATTGATCCTCTCATTAAGTGCGGTGTTGTCTCTCAGTGATTGCAGTGTTGTCTCTCTCAGTGAGTGCAGTGTTGTCTCTCTCAGTGAGTGTGGTGTTGTCTCTCAGTCAGTGTGGTGTTGTCTCCCTCAGTTAGTACGGTGTTGTTTCTCTCAGTGAGCGCGGTGTTGTCTCTCTCATTGAGTCCGGTGTTGTCTCTCAGTGAGTGCGATGATGTCTCTTCAGTGAGTGCAGTGTTGTCTCTCAGTGAGGCCAGTGTTGTTTCTTTCAGTGAGGGCTGGGGTTGTCTCTCTCAGTGAGTGCAGTGTTGACTCTCAGTGAGGCCAGTGTTGTTTCTCTCAGTGAGTGAGGTGTTGACTCTCAATCAGAACGGTGTTGTCTCTCAGTGAGGCCGGTGATGTCTCTCTCAGTGATTGCGGTGTTGTCTCTCAGTGAGTGCGGTGTTGCCTCTCTCAGTGAGTGCGGTGTTGTCTCTCTCAATGAGTGCGGTGTTGCCTCTCAGTGAGTGCGGTGTGGACTCTCTCAGTGAATGCTTAATCGTCGCTCTCAGTGAGTGCGGTGTTGTCTCTCAGTAAGTGCGGTGATGTCTCTCAGTGAGTGCGGTGTTGTCTCTCTCAGTGAGTGCAGTGTTATCTCTCTCAATGAGTGCGGTGTTGCCTCTCAGTGAGTGCGGTGTTGCCTCTCAGTGAGTGCGGTGTGGACTCCCTCAGTGAGTGCTTAATCGTCTCTCTCAGTGAGTGCTTAATCGTCTCTCTCAGTGAGTGCAGTGTTGTCTCTCTCAGTGAGTGCGTTGTTGTCTCTCAGTGAGTGCAGTGTTGTCTCTCTCAGTGAGTGTGGTGTTGTCTCTCAGTCAGTGTGGTGTTGTCTCCCTCAGTTAGTACGGTGTTGTCTCTCACTGAACGCGGTGTTGTCTCTATCATTGAGTCCGGTGTTGTCTCTCAGTGAGTGCGATGATGTCTCTCTCAGTGAGTGCAGTGTTGTCTCTCAGTGAGGCCAGTGTTGTTTCTCTCAGTGAGTGCGGTGTTGTCTCTCTCAGTGAGTGCAGTGTTGTCTCTCAGTGAGTGAGGTGTTGTCTCTCAGTGAGTGCGGTGTTGTCTCTCAGTGAGTGCGGTGTTGTCTCTCTCAGTGAGTGCGGTGTTGTCTCTCTCAATGAGTGCGGTGTTGTCTCTCAGTGAGTGCGGTTTTGTCTCTCAATCAGAGCAGTGTTGTCTCTCAGTGAGGCCGGTGCTGTCTCTCTCAGTGATTGCGGTGTTGTCTCTCAGTGAGTGCGTTGTTGTCTCTCTCAGTGAGTGCGGTGTTGTCCCTCTCAATGAGTGCGGTGTTGCCTCTCAGTGAGTGCGGTGTTGTCTCTCTCAGTGTGTGCAGTGTTGTCTCTCATTTAGTGCGGTGTTGTCTCTGCCTGTGAGTGCGGTGTGGACTCTCTCAGTGAGTGCTTAATTGTCTCTCTCAGTGAGTGCAGTGTTGTCTCTCTCAGTGAGTGTGGTGTTGTCTCTCAGTCAGTGTGGTGTTGTCTCCCTCAGTTAGTACGGTGTTGTCTCTCACTGAACGCGGTGTTGTCTCTATCATTGAGTCCGGTGTTGTCTCTCAGTGAGTGCGATGATGTCTCTCTCAGTGAGTGCAGTGTTGTCTCTCAGTGAGGCCAGTGTTGTTTCTCTCAGTGAGTACGGGGTTGTCTCTCAGTGAGCGCGGTGTTGTCTCTCTCATTGAGTCCGGTGTTGTCTCTCAGTGAGTGCGGTGTTGTCTCTCTCAATGAGTGCGGTGTTGTCTCTCAGTGAGTGCGGTGTTGTCTCTCAGTGAGTGCAGTGTTGTCTCTCAGTGAGTGCGGTGTTGTCTCTCTCAGTGAGTGCGGTGTTGTCTCTCTCAGTGAGTGCGGTGTTGTCTCTCTCAGTGAGTGCGGTGTTGTCTCTCTCAGTGAGTGCGGTGTTGTTTCTCTCAGTGAGTGCGGTGTTGTCTCTCTCAATGAGTGTGGTGTTGTCTCTCTCAATGAGTGCGGTGTTGTCTCTCTCAATGAGTGCGGTGTTGTCTCTCTCAATGAGTGCGGTGTTGTCTCTCAGTGAGTGCGGTGTTGTCTCTCTCAATGAGTGCGGAGTTGTCTCTCTCAATGATTGCGGTGTTGTCTCTCTCAATGAGTGCGTTGTTGTCTCTCACTGAGTGCAGTGTTGTCTCTCTCAGTGAGTGCGGTGTTGTCTCTCAGTCAGTGTGGTGTTGTCTCTCTCAGTTAGTACGGTGTTGTCTCTCAGTGAGCGCGGTGTTGTCTCTCTCATTGTTTGTGGTGTTGTTTCTCAGTGATTGCGGTGTCTCTCATTGAGTGCTGTTTTGTCTCTCCCA
Source organism: Carcharodon carcharias (assembly GCF_017639515.1). Classification (NCBI taxonomy): domain Eukaryota; kingdom Metazoa; phylum Chordata; class Chondrichthyes; order Lamniformes; family Lamnidae; genus Carcharodon; species Carcharodon carcharias. Next base: position 96,682,224 of record NC_054473.1, read on the forward strand.
GTGAGTGCGGTGTTATATCTCTCAGTGAGTGCGGTGTTGTCTCTCATTGAGTCCGGTGTTTTCTCTCAGTGAGTGCGATGATGTCTCTCTCCGTGATTGCGGAGTTGTCTCTCAGTGATTGCGATATTGATCCTCTGATTGAGTGTGGTGTGTCACTCAGTGAGTGCGGTGTTGTCTCTCTCAGTGAATGCGGTATTGTCTCTCTCCGTGAGTGCGGTGTTGTCTCTCTCAGTGAGTGTGGTGTTGTCTCGTAGCGAGTGCAGTGTTGTCTCTCTCATTGAGTCTGGTGTTGTCTCTCAGTGAGTGCGAAGTTGTCTCTCTTAATGTGTGTGATGTTGTCTCTCAGTGAGTGCAGTGTTGCATGTCTCAGTGAGTGCGTTGTAGTCTCTCATTGAGTGCTGTGTTGTCTCTCTCAGTGAGTGCGGTGTTTTCTCTCAGTGAATGCCATGTTGTCTCTCTCACTGAGTGCGGTGTTGTTTCTCAGTGATTGCGGTTTCTCTCAGTGAGTGCAGTTTTGTCTCTTCCAGTGAGTGCGGTGTTATATCTCTCAGTGAGTGCGGTGTTGTCTCTCTCATTGAGTCCGGTGTTGTCTCTCAGTGCGTGCGATGTTGTCTCTCAGTGAGTGAGATATCGATCCTCTCAGTGAGTGGGGTGTGGTCTCTCAGTGAAAGCGATGTTGATCCTCTCAATGAGTGGAGTGTGGTCTCTAAGTGAGTGCGGTGTTGTCTCTCTCAGTGAGTGCGGTGTTGTCTCTCTCAGTGAGTGCGGTTTTGTCTCTCAATGAGTGCGGTGTTGCCTCTCAGTGAGTGCAGTGTGGACTCTCTCAGTGAGTGCTTAATCGTCTCTCTCAGTGAGTGCAGTGTTGTCTCTCTCAGTGAGTGCGTTGTTGTCTCTCAGTGAGTGCAGTGTTGTCTCTCTCAGTGAGTGTGGTGTTGTCTCTCAGTCAGTGTGGTGTTGTCTCCCTCAGTTAGTACGGTGTTGTATCTCAGTGACCGCGGTGTTGTCTCTCTCATTGAGTGCGGTGTTGTCTCTCAGTGAGTGCGATGATGTCTCTCTCAGTGAGTGCAGTGTTGTCTCTCAGTGAGGCCAGTGTTGTTTCTCTCAGTGAGTGCGGTGTTGTCTCTCTCAGTTAGTGCAGTGTTGTCTCTCAGTGAGGCCAGTGTTGTTTCTCTCAGTGAGTGCGGTGTTGTCTCTCAGTGAGTGCGGTGTTGTCTCTCTCAGTGAGTGCGGTGTTGTCTCTCTCAATGAGTGCGGTGTTGTCTCTCAGTGAGTGCGGTTTTGTCTCTCAATCAGAGCAGTGTTGTCTCTCAGTGAGGCCGGTGCTGTCTCTCTCAGTGTTTGCGGTGTTGTCTCTCAGTGAGTGCGTTGTTGTCTCTCTCAGTGAGTGCGGTGTTGTCCCTCTCAATGAGTGCGGTGTTGCCTCTCAGTGAGTGCGGTGTTGTCTCTCTCAGTGTGTGCAGTGTTGTCTCTCATTTAGTGCGGTGTTGTCTCTGCCTGTGAGTGCGGTGTGGACTCTCTCAGTGGGTGCTTAATTGTCTCTCTCAGTGAGTGCAGTGTTGTCTCTCTCAGTGAGTGTGGTGTTGTCTCTCAGTCAGTGTGGTGTTGTCTCCCTCAGTGAGTACGGGGTTGTCTCTCAGTGAGCGCGGTGTTGTCTCTCTCATTGAGTCCGGTGTTGTCTCTCAGTGAGTGCGGTGTTGTCTCTCTCAATGAGTGCGGTGTTGTCTCTCAGTGAGTGCGGTGTTGTCTCTCAGTGAGTGCAGTGTTGTCTCTCAGTGAGTGCGGTGTTGTCTCTCTCAGTGAGTGCGGTGTTGTCTCTCTCAGTGAGTGCGGTGTTGTCTCTCTCAGTGAGTGCGGTGTTGTCTCTCTCAGTGAGTGCGGTGTTGTCTCTCTCAGTGAGTGCGGTGTTGTTTCTCTCAGTGAGTGCGGTGTTGTCTCTCTCAATGAGTGTGGTGTTGTCTCTCCCAATGAGTGCGGTGTTGTCTCTCTCAATGAGTGCGGTGTTGTCTCTCTCAATGAGTGCGGTGTTGTCTCTCTCAATGAGTGCGGTGTTGTCTCTCAGTGAGTGCGGTGTTGTCTCTCTCAGTGAGTGCGGAGTTGTCTCTCTCAATGATTGCGGTGTTGTCTCTCTCAATGAGTGCGTTGTTGTCTCTCACTGAGTGCAGTGTTGTCTCTCTCAGTGAGTGCGGTGTTGTCTCTCAGTCAGTGTGGTGTTGTCTCTCTCAGTTAGTACGGTGTTGTCTCTCAGTGAGCGCGGTGTTGTCTCTCTCATTGTTTGTGGTGTTGTTTCTCAGTGATTGCGGTGTCTCTCATTGAGTGCTGTTTTGTCTCTCCCAGTGAGTGCGGTGTTATATCTCTCAGTGAGTGCGGTGTTGTCTCTCATTGAGTCCGGTGTTTTCTCTCAGTGAGTGCGATGATGTCTCTCTCCGTGATTGCGGAGTTGTCTCTCAGTGATTGTGATATTGATCCTCTGATTGAGTGTGGTGTGTCACTCAGTGAGTGCGGTGTTGTCTCTCTCAGTGAATGCAGTATTGTCTCTCTCAGTGAGTGCGGTGTTGTCTCTCTCAGTGAGTGTGGTGTTGTCTCGTAGCGAGTGCAGTGTTGTCTCTCTCATTGAGTCTGGTGTTGTCTCTCAGTGAGTGCGAAGTTGTCTCTCTTAATGTGTGTGATGTTGTCTCTCAGTGAGTGCAGTGTTGCATGTCTCAGTGAGTGCGTTGTAGTCTCTCATTGAGTGCTGTGTTGTCTCTCTCAGTGAGTGCGGTGTTTTCTCTCAGTGAATGCCATGTTGTCTCTCTCACTGAGTGCGGTGTTGTTTCTCAGTGATTGCGGTTTCTCTCAGTGAGTGCAGTTTTGTCTCTTCCAGTGAGTGCGGTGTTATATCTCTCAGTGAGTGCGGTGTTGTCTCTCTCATTGAGTCCGGTGTTGTCTCTCAGTGCGTGCGATGTTGTCTCTCAGTGAGTGAGATATCGATCCTCTCAGTGAGTGGGGTGTGGTCTCTCAGTGAAAGCGATGTTGATCCTCTCAATGAGTGGAGTGTGGTCTCTAAGTGAGTGCGGTGTTGTCTCTCTCAGTGAGTGCGGTTTTGTCTCTCAATGAGTGCGGTGTTGCCTCTCAGTGAGTGCAGTGTGGACTCTCTCAGTGAGTGCTTAATCGTCTCTCTCAGTGAGTGCAGTGTTGTCTCTCTCAGTGAGTGCGTTGTTGTCTCTCAGTGAGTGCAGTGTTGTCTCTCTCAGTGAGTGTGGTGTTGTCTCTCAGTCAGTGTGGTGTTGTCTCCCTCAGTTAGTACGGTGTTGTATCTCAGTGACCGCGGTGTTGTCTCTCTCATTGAGTGCGGTGTTGTCTCTCAGTGAGTGCGATGATGTCTCTCTCAGTGAGTGCAGTGTTGTCTCTCAGTGAGGCCAGTGTTGTTTCTCTCAGTGAGTGCGGTGTTGTCTCTCTCAGTTAGTGCAGTGTTGTCTCTCAGTGAGGCCAGTGTTGTTTCTCTCAGTGAGTGCGGTGTTGTCTCTCAGTGAGTGCGGTGTTGTCTCTCAGTGAGTGCGGTGTTGTCTCTCAGTGAGTGCGGTGTTGTCTCTCAGTGAGTGCGGTGTTGTCTCTCAGTGAGTGCGGTGTTGTCTCTCAGTGAGTGCGATGTTGTCTCTCAGTGAGTGCGGTGTTGTCTCTCAGTGAGTGCGGTGTTGTCTCTCTCAGTGAGTGCGGTGTTGTCTCTCTCAATGAGTGCGGTGTTGTCTCTCAGCGAGTGCGGTTTTGTCTTCAATCAGAGCGGTGTTGTCTCTCAGTGAGGCCAGTGATGTCTCTCTCATTGATTGCGGTGTTGTCTCTCAATGAGTGCGGTGTTGTCTCTCTCAGTGAGTGCGGTGTTGTCTCTCTCAGTGAGTACGGTTTTGTCTCTCAGTGAGCGCGCTGTTGTCTATCTCATTGAGTGCGGTGTTTTTTCTCAGTGATTGCGATATTGATCCTCTGATTTGGTGGCGGTGTGTCTCTCATTGAGTCCAGTGTTGTCTCTCAGTGAGTGCGATGTTGTCTCTCTCAGTGAGTGCGGTGTTGGCTCTCTCAGTGAGTGCGGTGTTGGCTCTCTCAGTGAGTGCGGTGTTGGCTCTCTCAGTGCGTGCGGTGTTGTCTCTCTCAGTGTGTGCGGTGTTGTCTCTCAGTGCGTGCGGTGTAATCTATCTCAGTGAGTGCGGTTTAGTCTCTCAATGAGTGCGATATTGACACTCTCATTGAGTGCGGTCCGGTCTCTAAGTGGGTGCGGTGGTGTCTCTCTCAGTGAGTGCGGTGTTGTCTCTCTTAAGCATGGCGTTGTTATCTCTCAATGAGGGCGGTGTTGTCTATCTCAGTGAGAGCGGTTTTGTCTCTCAATGAGTGTGGTGTTGTCTCTCAGATAGTGCGGCGTTGTCTCTCTTATGGAGGGGGGTGTTGCCTCTCACTGAGTAGGGTGTTGTCACTCAGTGAGAGCGGTTTTGTCTCTCAATCAGTGCAGTGTTTTCTCTCAGTGAGTGCGGCGTTGTCTCTCTCAGTGAGTGTGGTGCTGTCTCTCACAGTGAGTGCGGTGTTGTCTCTCACAGTGAGTGCGGTGTTGTCTCTCACAGTGAGTGCAGTGTTGTTTCTCTCAGTGAGTGCGGTGTTGTCTCTCAATGAGTGCGGTGTTGTCTCTCAGTGAGTGCGGTGTTGTCTCTCTCAGTGAGTGCGGTGTTGTCTCTCAGTGAGTGCGGTGTTGTCTCTCAGTGAGCGCGGTGTTGTCTCTCTCATTGTTTGTGGTGCTGTTTCTCAGTGATTGCGGTGTCTCTCATTGAGTGCAGTTTTGTCTCTCCCAGTGAGTGCGGTGTTATATCTCTCAGTGAGTGCGGTGTTGTCTCTCATTGAGTCCGGTGTTTTCTCTCAGTGAGTGCGATAATGTCTCTCTCCGTGATTGCGGAGTTGTCTCTCAGTGATTGCGATATTGATCCTCTGATTGAGTGCGGTGTGTCACTCAGTGAGTGCGGTGTTGTCTCTCTCAGTGAATGCAGTATTGTCTCTCTCAGTGAGTGCGGTGTTGTCTCTCTCAGTGAGTGTGGTCTTGTCTCGCAGCGAGTGCAGTGTTGTCTCTCTCATTGAGTCTGGTGTTGTCTCTCAGTGAATGCGAAGTTGTCCCTCTTAATGTGTGTGATGTTGTCTCTCAGTGAGTGCAGTGTTGCATGTCTCAGTGAGTGCGTTGTAGTCTCTCATTGAGTGCTGTGTTGTCTCTCTCAGTGAGTGCGGTGTTTTCTCTCAGTGAATGCCATGTTGTCTCTCTCATTGAGTGCGGTGTTGTTTCTCAGTGATTGCGGTTTCTCTCAGTGAGTGCAGTTTTGTCTCTTCCAGTGAGTGCGGTGTTATATCTCTCAGTGAGTGCGGTGTTGTCTCTCTCATTGAGTCCGGTGTTGTCTCTCAGTGCGTGCGATGTTGTCTCTCAGTGAGTGAGATATCGATCCTCTCAGTGAGTGGGGTGTGGTCTCTCAGTGAAAGCGATGTTGATCCTCTCAATGAGTGGGGTGTGGTCTCTAAGTGAGTGCGGTGTTGTCTCTCTCAGTGAGTGCGGTGTTGTCTCTCAGTGAGTGCGCTGTTGTCTTTCTCAGTGAGTGGGATGTTGTCTCTCAGTGCGTGCGGTGTAATCTATCTCAGTCAGTGCGGTTTAGTCTCCGAATGAGTGCGATATTGACACTCTCACTGAATGCGGTAAGGTCGCTAAGTGTGTGCGGTGTTGTCTCTCTCAGTGAGTGCGGTGTTGTCTCTCTTAAGGATGGCGTTGTTGTCTCTCAGTGAGGGCGGTGTTGTCTATCTCATTGAGTGCGGTTTTGTCTCTCAATGAGTGTGGTGTTCTCTCTCAGATAGTGCGGCGTTGTCTCCCTTATGGAGGGGGGTGTTGCCTCTCACTGAGTGGGGTGTTGTCACTCAGTGAGTGCGGTTTTGTCTCTCAATAAGATCAGTGTATTCTCTCAGTGAGTGCAGCGTTGTCTCTCTCAGTGAGTGCGGTGTTGTCTCTCTTAGTGAGTGCGGTGTTGTCTCTCAGTGAGGCCAGTGTAGTTTCTCTCAGTGAGTGCGGTGTTGTCTCTCAATGAGTGCGTTGTCGTCTCAGTGAGTGCAGTGTTGTCTCTCTCAGTAAGTGCTTAATCGTCTCTCTCGGTGAGTGCAGTGTTGTCTCTCTCAGTGAGTGCGTTGTTGTCTCTCAGTGAGTGCGGTGTTGTCTCTCAGTCAGTGCGGTGTTGTCTCTCTCAGTTAGTATGGTGTTGTCTCTCAGTGAGCGCCGTGTTGTCTTTCTCATTGAGTGTGGTGTTGTTTCTCAGTGATTGCGGTGTCTCTCATTGAGAGCAGTTTTGTCTCTTTCAGTGAGTGCGGTGTTGTCTCTCTCAGTGAGTGCGGTGTTGTCTCTCTCAGTGAGTGCGTTGTTGTCTCTCAGTGAGTGCGGTTTTGTCTCTCAATCAGAGCGATGTTGTCTCTCAGTGAGTGTGGTGTTCTCTCTCTCAGTGAATGCGGTGTTGATTCTCAGTCCGCGCGGTGTTGTCTCTCAGTGAGTGCGGTGTTGTCTCTCAATGAGTGCGGTGCTGACTCTCAGTGAGTGCGGTGTTGTCTCTCTCAGTGAGTGTGGTGTTGTCTCTCTCAGTGAGTGTGGTGTTGTCTCTCAGTGAGTGCGGTGTTGTCTCTCAGTGAGTGCGGTGTTGTCTCTCAGTGAGTGCGGTGTTGTCTCTCAGTGAGTGCGGTGTTGTCTCTCAGTGAGTGCGGTGTTGTCTTTCTCAGTGAGTGCGATGTTGTCTCTCAGTGCGTGCGGTGTAATCTATCTCAGTGAGTGCGGTTTAGTCTCTCAATGAGTGCGATATTGACACTCTCATTGAGTGCGGTCCGGTCTCTAAGTGGGTGCGGTGCTGTCTCTCTCAGTGAGTGCGGTGTTGTCTCTCTTAAGGATGGCGTTGATATCTCTCAGTGAGGGCAGTGTTTTCTATCTCAGTGAGTGCGGTTTTGTCTCTCAATGAATGTGGTAATGTCTCTCAGATAGTGCGGCGTTGTCTCTCTTATGGAGGGGGGTGTTGCCTCTCACTGAGTGTGGTGTTGTCACTCAGTGAGAGCGGTTTTGTCTCTCAATCAGTGCAGTGTTTTCTCTCAGTGAGTGCGGCGTTGTCTCTCTCAGTGAGTGTGGTGCTGTCTCTCACAGTGAGCGCGGTGTTGTCTCTCACAGTGAGTGCGTTGTTGTCTCTCACAGTGAGTGCGTTGTTGTCTCTCTCAGTGAGTGCGGTGTTGTCTCTCTCAGTGAGTGCAGTGTTGTCTCTCAGTGAGGCCAGTGTTGTTTGTGTCAGTGAGTGCGGTGTTGTCTCTCAGTGAGTGCGGTGTTGTCTCTTTCAATGAGTGCGTTGTTGTCTCTCAGTGAGTGCGGTGTTGTCTCTCTCAGTGAGTGCGGTGTTGTCTCTCTCAGTGAGTGCGGTGTTGTCTCTCTCAGTGAGTGCGGTGTTGTCTCTCTCAATGAGTGCGGTGTTGCCTCTCAGTGAGTGCGGTGTGGACTCTCTCAGTGAGTGCTTAATCGTCTCTCTCAGTGAGTGCAGTGTTGTCTCTCTCATTGAGTCCGGTGTTTTCTCTCAGTGAGTGCGATGATGTCTCTCTCCGTGATTGCGGAGTTGTCTCTCAGTGATTGTGATATTGATCCTCTGATTGAGTGTGGTGTGTCACTCAGTGAGTGCGGTGTTGTCTCTCTCAGTGAATGCAGTATTGTCTCTCTCAGTGAGTGCGGTGTTGTCTCTCTCAGTGAGTGTGGTGTTGTCTCGTAGCGAGTGCAGTGTTGTCTCTCTCATTGAGTCTGGTGTTGTCTCTCAGTGAGTGCGAAGTTGTCTCTCTTAATGTGTGTGATGTTGTCTCTCAGTGAGTGCAGTGTTGCATGTCTCAGTGAGTGCGTTGTAGTCTCTCATTGAGTGCTGTGTTGTCTCTCTCAGTGAGTGCGGTGTTTTCTCTCAGTGAATGCCATGTTGTCTCTCTCACTGAGTGCGGTGTTGTTTCTCAGTGATTGCGGTTTCTCTCAGTGAGTGCAGTTTTGTCTCTTCCAGTGAGTGCGGTGTTATATCTCTCAGTGAGTGCGGTGTTGTCTCTCTCATTGAGTCCGGTGTTGTCTCTCAGTGCGTGCGATGTTGTCTCTCAGTGAGTGAGATATCGATCCTCTCAGTGAGTGGGGTGTGGTCTCTCAGTGAAAGCGATGTTGATCCTCTCAATGAGTGGAGTGTGGTCTCTAAGTGAGTGCGGTGTTGGCTCTCTCAGTGAGTGCGGTGTTGGCTCTCTCAGTGAGTGCGGTGTTGGCTCTCTCAGTGCGTGCGGTGTTGTCTCTCTCAGTGTGTGCGGTGTTGTCTCTCAGTGCGTGCGGTGTAATCTATCTCAGTGAGTGCGGTTTAGTCTCTCAATGAGTGCGATATTGACACTCTCATTGAGTGCGGTCCGGTCTCTAAGTGGGTGCGGTGGTGTCTCTCTCAGTGAGTGCGGTGTTGTCTCTCTTAAGCATGGCGTTGTTATCTCTCAATGAGGGCGGTGTTGTCTATCTCAGTGAGAGCGGTTTTGTCTCTCAATGAGTGTGGTGTTGTCTCTCAGATAGTGCGGCGTTGTCTCTCTTATGGAGGGGGGTGTTGCCTCTCACTGAGTAGGGTGTTGTCACTCAGTGAGAGCGGTTTTGTCTCTCAATCAGTGCAGTGTTTTCTCTCAGTGAGTGCGGCGTTGTCTCTCTCAGTGAGTGTGGTGCTGTCTCTCACAGTGAGTGCGGTGTTGTCTCTCACAGTGAGTGCGGTGTTGTCTCTCACAGTGAGTGCAGTGTTGTTTCTCTCAGTGAGTGCGGTGTTGTCTCTCAATGAGTGCGGTGTTGTCTCTCAGTGAGTGCGGTGTTGTCTCTCTCAGTGAGTGCGGTGTTGTCTCTCAGTGAGTGCGGTGTTGTCTCTCAGTGAGCGCGGTGTTGTCTCTCTCATTGTTTGTGGTGCTGTTTCTCAGTGATTGCGGTGTCTCTCATTGAGTGCAGTTTTGTCTCTCCCAGTGAGTGCGGTGTTATATCTCTCAGTGAGTGCGGTGTTGTCTCTCATTGAGTCCGGTGTTTTCTCTCAGTGAGTGCGATAATGTCTCTCTCCGTGATTGCGGAGTTGTCTCTCAGTGATTGCGATATTGATCCTCTGATTGAGTGCGGTGTGTCACTCAGTGAGTGCGGTGTTGTCTCTCTCAGTGAATGCAGTATTGTCTCTCTCAGTGAGTGCGGTGTTGTCTCTCTCAGTGAGTGTGGTCTTGTCTCGCAGCGAGTGCAGTGTTGTCTCTCTCATTGAGTCTGGTGTTGTCTCTCAGTGAATGCGAAGTTGTCCCTCTTAATGTGTGTGATGTTGTCTCTCAGTGAGTGCAGTGTTGCATGTCTCAGTGAGTGCGTTGTAGTCTCTCATTGAGTGCTGTGTTGTCTCTCTCAGTGAGTGCGGTGTTTTCTCTCAGTGAATGCCATGTTGTCTCTCTCATTGAGTGCGGTGTTGTTTCTCAGTGATTGCGGTTTCTCTCAGTGAGTGCAGTTTTGTCTCTTCCAGTGAGTGCGGTGTTATATCTCTCAGTGAGTGCGGTGTTGTCTCTCTCATTGAGTCCGGTGTTGTCTCTCAGTGCGTGCGATGTTGTCTCTCAGTGAGTGAGATATCGATCCTCTCAGTGAGTGGGGTGTGGTCTCTCAGTGAAAGCGATGTTGATCCTCTCAATGAGTGGGGTGTGGTCTCTAAGTGAGTGCGGTGTTGTCTCTCTCAGTGAGTGCGGTGTTGTCTCTCAGTGAGTGCGCTGTTGTCTTTCTCAGTGAGTGGGATGTTGTCTCTCAGTGCGTGCGGTGTAATCTATCTCAGTCAGTGCGGTTTAGTCTCCGAATGAGTGCGATATTGACACTCTCACTGAATGCGGTAAGGTCGCTAAGTGTGTGCGGTGTTGTCTCTCTCAGTGAGTGCGGTGTTGTCTCTCTTAAGGATGGCGTTGTTGTCTCTCAGTGAGGGCGGTGTTGTCTATCTCATTGAGTGCGGTTTTGTCTCTCAATGAGTGTGGTGTTCTCTCTCAGATAGTGCGGCGTTGTCTCCCTTATGGAGGGGGGTGTTGCCTCTCACTGAGTGGGGTGTTGTCACTCAGTGAGTGCGGTTTTGTCTCTCAATAAGATCAGTGTATTCTCTCAGTGAGTGCAGCGTTGTCTCTCTCAGTGAGTGCGGTGTTGTCTCTCTTAGTGAGTGCGGTGTTGTCTCTCAGTGAGGCCAGTGTAGTTTCTCTCAGTGAGTGCGGTGTTGTCTCTCAATGAGTGCGTTGTCGTCTCAGTGAGTGCAGTGTTGTCTCTCTCAGTAAGTGCTTAATCGTCTCTCTCGGTGAGTGCAGTGTTGTCTCTCTCAGTGAGTGCGTTGTTGTCTCTCAGTGAGTGCGGTGTTGTCTCTCAGTCAGTGCGGTGTTGTCTCTCTCAGTTAGTATGGTGTTGTCTCTCAGTGAGCGCCGTGTTGTCTTTCTCATTGAGTGTGGTGTTGTTTCTCAGTGATTGCGGTGTCTCTCATTGAGAGCAGTTTTGTCTCTTTCAGTGAGTGCGGTGTTGTCTCTCTCAGTGAGTGCGGTGTTGTCTCTCTCAGTGAGTGCGTTGTTGTCTCTCAGTGAGTGCGGTTTTGTCTCTCAATCAGAGCGATGTTGTCTCTCAGTGAGTGTGGTGTTCTCTCTCTCAGTGAATGCGGTGTTGATTCTCAGTCCGCGCGGTGTTGTCTCTCAGTGAGTGCGGTGTTGTCTCTCAATGAGTGCGGTGCTGACTCTCAGTGAGTGCGGTGTTGTCTCTCTCAGTGAGTGTGGTGTTGTCTCTCTCAGTGAGTGTGGTGTTGTCTCTCAGTGAGTGCGGTGTTGTCTCTCAGTGAGTGCGGTGTTGTCTCTCAGTGAGTGCGGTGTTGTCTCTCAGTGAGTGCGGTGTTGTCTCTCAGTGAGTGCGGTGTTGTCTTTCTCAGTGAGTGCGATGTTGTCTCTCAGTGCGTGCGGTGTAATCTATCTCAGTGAGTGCGGTTTAGTCTCTCAATGAGTGCGATATTGACACTCTCATTGAGTGCGGTCCGGTCTCTAAGTGGGTGCGGTGCTGTCTCTCTCAGTGAGTGCGGTGTTGTCTCTCTTAAGGATGGCGTTGATATCTCTCAGTGAGGGCAGTGTTTTCTATCTCAGTGAGTGCGGTTTTGTCTCTCAATGAATGTGGTAATGTCTCTCAGATAGTGCGGCGTTGTCTCTCTTATGGAGGGGGGTGTTGCCTCTCACTGAGTGTGGTGTTGTCACTCAGTGAGAGCGGTTTTGTCTCTCAATCAGTGCAGTGTTTTCTCTCAGTGAGTGCGGCGTTGTCTCTCTCAGTGAGTGTGGTGCTGTCTCTCACAGTGAGCGCGGTGTTGTCTCTCACAGTGAGTGCGTTGTTGTCTCTCACAGTGAGTGCGTTGTTGTCTCTCTCAGTGAGTGCGGTGTTGTCTCTCTCAGTGAGTGCAGTGTTGTCTCTCAGTGAGGCCAGTGTTGTTTGTGTCAGTGAGTGCGGTGTTGTCTCTCAGTGAGTGCGGTGTTGTCTCTTTCAATGAGTGCGTTGTTGTCTCTCAGTGAGTGCGGTGTTGTCTCTCTCAGTGAGTGCGGTGTTGTCTCTCTCAGTGAGTGCGGTGTTGTCTCTCTCAGTGAGTGCGGTGTTGTCTCTCTCAATGAGTGCGGTGTTGCCTCTCAGTGAGTGCGGTGTGGACTCTCTCAGTGAGTGCTTAATCGTCTCTCTCAGTGAGTGCAGTGTTGTCTCTCTCATTGAGTCCGGTGTTTTCTCTCAGTGAGTGCGATGATGTCTCTCTCCGTGATTGCGGAGTTGTCTCTCAGTGATTGTGATATTGATCCTCTGATTGAGTGTGGTGTGTCACTCAGTGAGTGCGGTGTTGTCTCTCTCAGTGAATGCAGTATTGTCTCTCTCAGTGAGTGCGGTGTTGTCTCTCTCAGTGAGTGTGGTGTTGTCTCGTAGCGAGTGCAGTGTTGTCTCTCTCATTGAGTCTGGTGTTGTCTCTCAGTGAGTGCGAAGTTGTCTCTCTTAATGTGTGTGATGTTGTCTCTCAGTGAGTGCAGTGTTGCATGTCTCAGTGAGTGCGTTGTAGTCTCTCATTGAGTGCTGTGTTGTCTCTCTCAGTGAGTGCGGTGTTTTCTCTCAGTGAATGCCATGTTGTCTCTCTCACTGAGTGCGGTGTTGTTTCTCAGTGATTGCGGTTTCTCTCAGTGAGTGCAGTTTTGTCTCTTCCAGTGAGTGCGGTGTTATATCTCTCAGTGAGTGCGGTGTTGTCTCTCTCATTGAGTCCGGTGTTGTCTCTCAGTGCGTGCGATGTTGTCTCTCAGTGAGTGAGATATCGATCCTCTCAGTGAGTGGGGTGTGGTCTCTCAGTGAAAGCGATGTTGATCCTCTCAATGAGTGGAGTGTGGTCTCTAAGTGAGTGCGGTGTTGTCTCTCTCAGTGAGTGCGGTTTTGTCTCTCAATGAGTGCGGTGTTGCCTCTCAGTGAGTGCAGTGTGGACTCTCTCAGTGAGTGCTTAATCGTCTCTCTCAGTGAGTGCAGTGTTGTCTCTCTCAGTGAGTGCGTTGTTGTCTCTCAGTGAGTGCAGTGTTGTCTCTCTCAGTGAGTGTGGTGTTGTCTCTCAGTCAGTGTGGTGTTGTCTCCCTCAGTTAGTACGGTGTTGTATCTCAGTGACCGCGGTGTTGTCTCTCTCATTGAGTGCGGTGTTGTCTCTCAGTGAGTGCGATGATGTCTCTCTCAGTGAGTGCAGTGTTGTCTCTCAGTGAGGCCAGTGTTGTTTCTCTCAGTGAGTGCGGTGTTGTCTCTCTCAGTTAGTGCAGTGTTGTCTCTCAGTGAGGCCAGTGTTGTTTCTCTCAGTGAGTGCGGTGTTGTCTCTCAGTGAGTGCGGTGTTGTCTCTCAGTGAGTGCGGTGTTGTCTCTCAGTGAGTGCGGTGTTGTCTCTCAGTGAGTGCGGTGTTGTCTCTCAGTGAGTGCGGTGTTGTCTCTCAGTGAGTGCGATGTTGTCTCTCAGTGAGTGCGGTGTTGTCTCTCAGTGAGTGCGGTGTTGTCTCTCTCAGTGAGTGCGGTGTTGTCTCTCTCAATGAGTGCGGTGTTGTCTCTCAGCGAGTGCGGTTTTGTCTTCAATCAGAGCGGTGTTGTCTCTCAGTGAGGCCAGTGATGTCTCTCTCATTGATTGCGGTGTTGTCTCTCAATGAGTGCGGTGTTGTCTCTCTCAGTGAGTGCGGTGTTGTCTCTCTCAGTGAGTACGGTTTTGTCTCTCAGTGAGCGCGCTGTTGTCTATCTCATTGAGTGCGGTGTTTTTTCTCAGTGATTGCGATATTGATCCTCTGATTTGGTGGCGGTGTGTCTCTCATTGAGTCCAGTGTTGTCTCTCAGTGAGTGCGATGTTGTCTCTCTCAGTGAGTGCGGTGTTGGCTCTCTCAGTGAGTGCGGTGTTGTCTCTCTCAGTGTGTGCGGTGTTGTCTCTCAGTGAGTGCGGTGTAATCTATCTCAGTGAGTGCGGTTTAGTCTCTCAATGAGTGCGATATTGACACTCTCATTGAGTGCGGTCCGGTCTCTAAGTGGGTGCGGTGGTGTCTCTCTCAGTGAGTGCGGTGTTGTCTCTCTTAAGCATGGCGTTGTTATCTCTCAATGAGGGCGGTGTTGTCTATCTCAGTGAGAGCGGTTTTGACTCTCAATGAGTGTGGTGTTGTCTCTCAGATAGTGCGGCGTTGTCTCTCTTATGGAGGGGGGTGTTGCCTCTCACTGAGTAGGGTGTTGTCACTCAGTGAGAGCGGTTTTGTCTCTCAATCAGTGCAGTGTTTTCTCTCAGTGAGTGCGGCGTTGTCTCTCTCAGTGAGTGTGGTGCTGTCTCTCACAGTGAGTGCGGTGTTGTCTCTCACAGTGAGTGCGGTGTTGTCTCTCACAGTGAGTGCAGTGTTGTTTCTCTCAGTGAGTGCGGTGTTGTCTCTCAATGAGTGCGGTGTTGTCTCTCAGTGAGTGCGGTGTTGTCTCTCTCAGTGAGTGCGGTGTTGTCTCTCAGTGAGTGCGGTGTTGTCTCTCAGTGAGCGCGGTGTTGTCTCTCTCATTGTTTGTGGTGCTGTTTCTCAGTGATTGCGGTGTCTCTCATTGAGTGCAGTTTTGTCTCTCCCAGTGAGTGCGGTGTTATATCTCTCAGTGAGTGCGGTGTTGTCTCTCATTGAGTCCGGTGTTTTCTCTCAGTGAGTGCGATAATGTCTCTCTCCGTGATTGCGGAGTTGTCTCTCAGTGATTGCGATATTGATCCTCTGATTGAGTGCGGTGTGTCACTCAGTGAGTGCGGTGTTGTCTCTCTCAGTGAATGCAGTATTGTCTCTCTCAGTGAGTGCGGTGTTGTCTCTCTCAGTGAGTGTGGTCTTGTCTCGCAGCGAGTGCAGTGTTGTCTCTCTCATTGAGTCTGGTGTTGTCTCTCAGTGAATGCGAAGTTGTCCCTCTTAATGTGTGTGATGTTGTCTCTCAGTGAGTGCAGTGTTGCATGTCTCAGTGAGTGCGTTGTAGTCTCTCATTGAGTGCTGTGTTGTCTCTCTCAGTGAGTGCGGTGTTTTCTCTCAGTGAATGCCATGTTGTCTCTCTCATTGAGTGCGGTGTTGTTTCTCAGTGATTGCGGTTTCTCTCAGTGAGTGCAGTTTTGTCTCTTCCAGTGAGTGCGGTGTTATATCTCTCAGTGAGTGCGGTGTTGTCTCTCTCATTGAGTCCGGTGTTGTCTCTCAGTGCGTGCGATGTTGTCTCTCAGTGAGTGAGATATCGATCCTCTCAGTGAGTGGGGTGTGGTCTCTCAGTGAAAGCGATGTTGATCCTCTCAATGAGTGGGGTGTGGTCTCTAAGTGAGTGCGGTGTTGTCTCTCTCAGTGAGTGCGGTGTTGTCTCTCAGTGAGTGCGCTGTTGTCTTTCTCAGTGAGTGGGATGTTGTCTCTCAGTGCGTGCGGTGTAATCTATCTCAGTCAGTGCGGTTTAGTCTCCGAATGAGTGCGATATTGACACTCTCACTGAATGCGGTAAGGTCGCTAAGTGTGTGCGGTGTTGTCTCTCTCAGTGAGTGCGGTGTTGTCTCTCTTAAGGATGGCGTTGTTGTCTCTCAGTGAGGGCGGTGTTGTCTATCTCATTGAGTGCGGTTTTGTCTCTCAATGAGTGTGGTGTTCTCTCTCAGATAGTGCGGCGTTGTCTCCCTTATGGAGGGGGGTGTTGCCTCTCACTGAGTGGGGTGTTGTCACTCAGTGAGTGCGGTTTTGTCTCTCAATAAGATCAGTGTATTCTCTCAGTGAGTGCAGCGTTGTCTCTCTCAGTGAGTGCGGTGTTGTCTCTCTTAGTGAGTGCGGTGTTGTCTCTCAGTGAGGCCAGTGTAGTTTCTCTCAGTGAGTGCGGTGTTGTCTCTCAATGAGTGCGTTGTCGTCTCAGTGAGTGCAGTGTTGTCTCTCTCAGTAAGTGCTTAATCGTCTCTCTCGGTGAGTGCAGTGTTGTCTCTCTCAGTGAGTGCGTTGTTGTCTCTCAGTGAGTGCGGTGTTGTCTCTCAGTCAGTGCGGTGTTGTCTCTCTCAGTTAGTATGGTGTTGTCTCTCAGTGAGCGCCGTGTTGTCTTTCTCATTGAGTGTGGTGTTGTTTCTCAGTGATTGCGGTGTCTCTCATTGAGAGCAGTTTTGTCTCTTTCAGTGAGTGCGGTGTTGTCTCTCTCAGTGAGTGCGGTGTTGTCTCTCTCAGTGAGTGCGTTGTTGTCTCTCAGTGAGTGCGGTTTTGTCTCTCAATCAGAGCGATGTTGTCTCTCAGTGAGTGTGGTGTTCTCTCTCTCAGTGAATGCGGTGTTGATTCTCAGTCCGCGCGGTGTTGTCTCTCAGTGAGTGCGGTGTTGTCTCTCAATGAGTGCGGTGCTGACTCTCAGTGAGTGCGGTGTTGTCTCTCTCAGTGAGTGTGGTGTTGTCTCTCTCAGTGAGTGTGGTGTTGTCTCTCAGTGAGTGCGGTGTTGTCTCTCAGTGAGTGCGGTGTTGTCTCTCAGTGAGTGCGGTGTTGTCTCTCAGTGAGTGCGGTGTTGTCTCTCAGTGAGTGCGGTGTTGTCTTTCTCAGTGAGTGCGATGTTGTCTCTCAGTGCGTGCGGTGTAATCTATCTCAGTGAGTGCGGTTTAGTCTCTCAATGAGTGCGATATTGACACTCTCATTGAGTGCGGTCCGGTCTCTAAGTGGGTGCGGTGCTGTCTCTCTCAGTGAGTGCGGTGTTGTCTCTCTTAAGGATGGCGTTGATATCTCTCAGTGAGGGCAGTGTTTTCTATCTCAGTGAGTGCGGTTTTGTCTCTCAATGAATGTGGTAATGTCTCTCAGATAGTGCGGCGTTGTCTCTCTTATGGAGGGGGGTGTTGCCTCTCACTGAGTGTGGTGTTGTCACTCAGTGAGAGCGGTTTTGTCTCTCAATCAGTGCAGTGTTTTCTCTCAGTGAGTGCGGCGTTGTCTCTCTCAGTGAGTGTGGTGCTGTCTCTCACAGTGAGCGCGGTGTTGTCTCTCACAGTGAGTGCGTTGTTGTCTCTCACAGTGAGTGCGTTGTTGTCTCTCTCAGTGAGTGCGGTGTTGTCTCTCTCAGTGAGTGCAGTGTTGTCTCTCAGTGAGGCCAGTGTTGTTTGTGTCAGTGAGTGCGGTGTTGTCTCTCAGTGAGTGCGGTGTTGTCTCTTTCAATGAGTGCGTTGTTGTCTCTCAGTGAGTGCGGTGTTGTCTCTCTCAGTGAGTGCGGTGTTGTCTCTCTCAGTGAGTGCGGTGTTGTCTCTCTCAGTGAGTGCGGTGTTGTCTCTCTCAATGAGTGCGGTGTTGCCTCTCAGTGAGTGCGGTGTGGACTCTCTCAGTGAGTGCTTAATCGTCTCTCTCAGTGAGTGCAGTGTTGTCTCTCTCATTGAGTCCGGTGTTTTCTCTCAGTGAGTGCGATGATGTCTCTCTCCGTGATTGCGGAGTTGTCTCTCAGTGATTGTGATATTGATCCTCTGATTGAGTGTGGTGTGTCACTCAGTGAGTGCGGTGTTGTCTCTCTCAGTGAATGCAGTATTGTCTCTCTCAGTGAGTGCGGTGTTGTCTCTCTCAGTGAGTGTGGTGTTGTCTCGTAGCGAGTGCAGTGTTGTCTCTCTCATTGAGTCTGGTGTTGTCTCTCAGTGAGTGCGAAGTTGTCTCTCTTAATGTGTGTGATGTTGTCTCTCAGTGAGTGCAGTGTTGCATGTCTCAGTGAGTGCGTTGTAGTCTCTCATTGAGTGCTGTGTTGTCTCTCTCAGTGAGTGCGGTGTTTTCTCTCAGTGAATGCCATGTTGTCTCTCTCACTGAGTGCGGTGTTGTTTCTCAGTGATTGCGGTTTCTCTCAGTGAGTGCAGTTTTGTCTCTTCCAGTGAGTGCGGTGTTATATCTCTCAGTGAGTGCGGTGTTGTCTCTCTCATTGAGTCCGGTGTTGTCTCTCAGTGCGTGCGATGTTGTCTCTCAGTGAGTGAGATATCGATCCTCTCAGTGAGTGGGGTGTGGTCTCTCAGTGAAAGCGATGTTGATCCTCTCAATGAGTGGAGTGTGGTCTCTAAGTGAGTGCGGTGTTGTCTCTCTCAGTGAGTGCGGTTTTGTCTCTCAATGAGTGCGGTGTTGCCTCTCAGTGAGTGCAGTGTGGACTCTCTCAGTGAGTGCTTAATCGTCTCTCTCAGTGAGTGCAGTGTTGTCTCTCTCAGTGAGTGCGTTGTTGTCTCTCAGTGAGTGCAGTGTTGTCTCTCTCAGTGAGTGTGGTGTTGTCTCTCAGTCAGTGTGGTGTTGTCTCCCTCAGTTAGTACGGTGTTGTATCTCAGTGACCGCGGTGTTGTCTCTCTCATTGAGTGCGGTGTTGTCTCTCAGTGAGTGCGATGATGTCTCTCTCAGTGAGTGCAGTGTTGTCTCTCAGTGAGGCCAGTGTTGTTTCTCTCAGTGAGTGCGGTGTTGTCTCTCTCAGTTAGTGCAGTGTTGTCTCTCAGTGAGGCCAGTGTTGTTTCTCTCAGTGAGTGCGGTGTTGTCTCTCAGTGAGTGCGGTGTTGTCTCTCAGTGAGTGCGGTGTTGTCTCTCAGTGAGTGCGGTGTTGTCTCTCAGTGAGTGCGGTGTTGTCTCTCAGTGAGTGCGGTGTTGTCTCTCAGTGAGTGCGATGTTGTCTCTCAGTGAGTGCGGTGTTGTCTCTCAGTGAGTGCGGTGTTGTCTCTCTCAGTGAGTGCGGTGTTGTCTCTCTCAATGAGTGCGGTGTTGTCTCTCAGCGAGTGCGGTTTTGTCTTCAATCAGAGCGGTGTTGTCTCTCAGTGAGGCCAGTGATGTCTCTCTCATTGATTGCGGTGTTGTCTCTCAATGAGTGCGGTGTTGTCTCTCTCAGTGAGTGCGGTGTTGTCTCTCTCAGTGAGTACGGTTTTGTCTCTCAGTGAGCGCGCTGTTGTCTATCTCATTGAGTGCGGTGTTTTTTCTCAGTGATTGCGATATTGATCCTCTGATTTGGTGGCGGTGTGTCTCTCATTGAGTCCAGTGTTGTCTCTCAGTGAGTGCGATGTTGTCTCTCTCAGTGAGTGCGGTGTTGGCTCTCTCAGTGAGTGCGGTGTTGTCTCTCTCAGTGTGTGCGGTGTTGTCTCTCAGTGCGTGCGGTGTAATCTATCTCAGTGAGTGCGGTTTAGTCTCTCAATGAGTGCGATATTGACACTCTCATTGAGTGCGGTCCGGTCTCTAAGTGGGTGCGGTGGTGTCTCTCTCAGTGAGTGCGGTGTTGTCTCTCTTAAGCATGGCGTTGTTATCTCTCAATGAGGGCGGTGTTGTCTATCTCAGTGAGAGCGGTTTTGTCTCTCAATGAGTGTGGTGTTGTCTCTCAGATAGTGCGGCGTTGTCTCTCTTATGGAGGGGGGTGTTGCCTCTCACTGAGTAGGGTGTTGTCACTCAGTGAGAGCGGTTTTGTCTCTCAATCAGTGCAGTGTTTTCTCTCAGTGAGTGCGGCGTTGTCTCTCTCAGTGAGTGTGGTGCTGTCTCTCACAGTGAGTGCGGTGTTGTCTCTCACAGTGAGTGCGGTGTTGTCTCTCACAGTGAGTGCAGTGTTGTTTCTCTCAGTGAGTGCGGTGTTGTCTCTCAATGAGTGCGGTGTTGTCTCTCAGTGAGTGCGGTGTTGTCTCTCTCAGTGAGTGCGGTGTTGTCTCTCAGTGAGTGCGGTGTTGTCTCTCAGTGAGCGCGGTGTTGTCTCTCTCATTGTTTGTGGTGCTGTTTCTCAGTGATTGCGGTGTCTCTCATTGAGTGCAGTTTTGTCTCTCCCAGTGAGTGCGGTGTTATATCTCTCAGTGAGTGCGGTGTTGTCTCTCATTGAGTCCGGTGTTTTCTCTCAGTGAGTGCGATAATGTCTCTCTCCGTGATTGCGGAGTTGTCTCTCAGTGATTGCGATATTGATCCTCTGATTGAGTGCGGTGTGTCACTCAGTGAGTGCGGTGTTGTCTCTCTCAGTGAATGCAGTATTGTCTCTCTCAGTGAGTGCGGTGTTGTCTCTCTCAGTGAGTGTGGTCTTGTCTCGCAGCGAGTGCAGTGTTGTCTCTCTCATTGAGTCTGGTGTTGTCTCTCAGTGAATGCGAAGTTGTCCCTCTTAATGTGTGTGATGTTGTCTCTCAGTGAGTGCAGTGTTGCATGTCTCAGTGAGTGCGTTGTAGTCTCTCATTGAGTGCTGTGTTGTCTCTCTCAGTGAGTGCGGTGTTTTCTCTCAGTGAATGCCATGTTGTCTCTCTCATTGAGTGCGGTGTTGTTTCTCAGTGATTGCGGTTTCTCTCAGTGAGTGCAGTTTTGTCTCTTCCAGT
Organism: Carcharodon carcharias; assembly: GCF_017639515.1. Taxonomy (NCBI): domain Eukaryota; kingdom Metazoa; phylum Chordata; class Chondrichthyes; order Lamniformes; family Lamnidae; genus Carcharodon; species Carcharodon carcharias. Next base: position 96,702,017 of record NC_054473.1, read on the forward strand.
GAGTGCGGTGTTATATCTCTCAGTGAGTGCGGTGTTGTCTCTCTCATTGAGTCCGGTGTTGTCTCTCAGTGCGTGCGATGTTGTCTCTCAGTGAGTGAGATATCGATCCTCTCAGTGAGTGGGGTGTGGTCTCTCAGTGAAAGCGATGTTGATCCTCTCAATGAGTGGGGTGTGGTCTCTAAGTGAGTGCGGTGTTGTCTCTCTCAGTGAGTGCGGTGTTGTCTCTCAGTGAGTGCGCTGTTGTCTTTCTCAGTGAGTGGGATGTTGTCTCTCAGTGCGTGCGGTGTAATCTATCTCAGTCAGTGCGGTTTAGTCTCCGAATGAGTGCGATATTGACACTCTCACTGAATGCGGTAAGGTCGCTAAGTGTGTGCGGTGTTGTCTCTCTCAGTGAGTGCGGTGTTGTCTCTCTTAAGGATGGCGTTGTTGTCTCTCAGTGAGGGCGGTGTTGTCTATCTCATTGAGTGCGGTTTTGTCTCTCAATGAGTGTGGTGTTCTCTCTCAGATAGTGCGGCGTTGTCTCCCTTTGGAGGGGGGTGTTGCCTCTCACTGAGTGGGGTGTTGTCACTCAGTGAGTGCGGTTTTGTCTCTCAATAAGATCAGTGTATTCTCTCAGTGAGTGCAGCGTTGTCTCTCTCAGTGAGTGCGGTGTTGTCTCTATTAGTGAGTGCGGTGTTGTCTCTCAGTGAGGCCAGTGTAGTTTCTCTCAGTGAGTGCGGTGTTGTCTCTCAATGAGTGCGTTGTCGTCTCAGTGAGTGCAGTGTTGTCTCTCTCAGTAAGTGCTTAATCGTCTCTCTCGGTGAGTGCAGTGTTGTCTCTCTCAGTGAGTGCGTTGTTGTCTCTCAGTGAGTGCGGTGTTGTCTCTCAGTCAGTGCGGTGTTGTCTCTCTCAGTTAGTATGGTGTTGTCTCTCAGTGAGCGCCGTGTTGTCTTTCTCATTGAGTGTGGTGTTGTTTCTCAGTGATTGCGGTGTCTCTCATTGAGAGCAGTTTTGTCTCTTTCAGTGAGTGCGGTGTTGTCTCTCTCAGTGAGTGCGGTGTTGTCTCTCTCAGTGAGTGCGTTGTTGTCTCTCAGTGAGTGCGGTTTTGTCTCTCAATCAGAGCGATGTTGTCTCTCAGTGAGTGTGGTGTTCTCTCTCTCAGTGAATGCGGTGTTGATTCTCAGTCCGCGCGGTGTTGTCTCTCAGTGAGTGCGGTGTTGTCTCTCAATGAGTGCGGTGCTGACTCTCAGTGAGTGCGGTGTTGTCTCTCTCAGTGAGTGTGGTGTTGTCTCTCTCAGTGAGTGTGGTGTTGTCTCTCAGTGAGTGCGGTGTTGTCTCTCAGTGAGTGCGGTGTTGTCTCTCAGTGAGTGCGGTGTTGTCTCTCAGTGAGTGCGGTGTTGTCTCTCAGTGAGTGCGGTGTTGTCTTTCTCAGTGAGTGCGATGTTGTCTCTCAGTGCGTGCGGTGTAATCTATCTCAGTGAGTGCGGTTTAGTCTCTCAATGAGTGCGATATTGACACTCTCATTGAGTGCGGTCCGGTCTCTAAGTGGGTGCGGTGCTGTCTCTCTCAGTGAGTGCGGTGTTGTCTCTCTTAAGGATGGCGTTGATATCTCTCAGTGAGGGCAGTGTTTTCTATCTCAGTGAGTGCGGTTTTGTCTCTCAATGAATGTGGTAATGTCTCTCAGATAGTGCGGCGTTGTCTCTCTTATGGAGGGGGGTGTTGCCTCTCACTGAGTGTGGTGTTGTCACTCAGTGAGAGCGGTTTTGTCTCTCAATCAGTGCAGTGTTTTCTCTCAGTGAGTGCGGCGTTGTCTCTCTCAGTGAGTGTGGTGCTGTCTCTCACAGTGAGCGCGGTGTTGTCTCTCACAGTGAGTGCGTTGTTGTCTCTCACAGTGAGTGCGTTGTTGTCTCTCTCAGTGAGTGCGGTGTTGTCTCTCTCAGTGAGTGCAGTGTTGTCTCTCAGTGAGGCCAGTGTTGTTTGTGTCAGTGAGTGCGGTGTTGTCTCTCAGTGAGTGCGGTGTTGTCTCTTTCAATGAGTGCGTTGTTGTCTCTCAGTGAGTGCGGTGTTGTCTCTCTCAGTGAGTGCGGTGTTGTCTCTCTCAGTGAGTGCGGTGTTGTCTCTCTCAATGAGTGCGGTGTTGCCTCTCAGTGAGTGCGGTGTGGACTCTCTCAGTGAGTGCTTAATCGTCTCTCTCAGTGAGTGCAGTGTTGTCTCTCTCAGTGAGTGCGTTGTTGTCTCTCAGTGAGTGCGTTGTTGTCTCTCAGTGAGTGCGTTGTTGTCTCTCAGTGACTGCAGTGTTGTCTCTCTCAGTGAGTGTGGTGTTGTCTCTCAGTCAGTGCAGTGTTGCCTCCCTCAGTTAGTATGGTGTTGTCTCTCAGTGAGCGCTGTGTTGTCTCTCTCATTGAGTGTGGTGTTGTTTCTCAGTGATTGCGGTGTCTCTCATTGAGTGCACTTTTGTCTCTCCTAGTGAGTGCGGTGTTATATTTCTCAGTGAGTGCGGTGTTATATTTCTCAGTGAGTGCGGTGTTATATTTCTCAGTGAGTGCGGTGTTATATTTCTCAGTGAGTGCGGTGTTATATTTCTCAGTGAGTGCGGTGTTGTCTCTCAGTGAGTGCAGTATTGTCTATCTCAGTGAGTGCAGTGTAGTCTCTCTCCGTGAGTGCGGGGTTGTCTCACAGTGAATGCGATATTGACTCTCTCAGTGAGTGCGGTGCGGTCTCTCTTATGGAGGGCGATGTTGTCTTTCAGTGAGTGCGGTGTTATCTATCTCAGAGAGAGCGGTTTTGTCTCTCAATGAGTGTGGTATTGTCACTCAGTGAGTGCAGCGTTGTCTCTCACAGTGAGTGTGGTGCTGTCTCTCTCAAAGAGTGCGGTGTATTCTCTCAGTGAGTGCGGTGTTTTCTCTCAGTGAGTGCGGTGTTTTCTCTCAGTGAGTGCGGTGTTTTCTCTCAGTGAGTGCGGTGTTTTCTCTCAGTGAGTGCAGTGTTTTCTCTGTGAGTGCGGTGTTGCAACTCTCAGTGAGTGCGGTGTTGCAACTCTCAGTGAGTGCGGTGTTGCAACTCTCAGTGTGTGCGGTGTTGCAACTCTCAGTGAGTGTGGACTTGTCTCTATCAGTGAGTGCGGTTTTTTCTCTCAGTGAGTGCAGTGTTGTCTCTCTCAGTGAGTGCGGTGTCATTTCTCAGTGCGTGCGGTGTAATCTAACTCAGTGAGTGCGGTTTAGTCTCTGAATGAGTGCGATATTGACACTCTTTTTGAGTGCGGTGCGGTCTCTAAGTGGGTGCAGTGTTGTCTGTCTCAGTGAGTGCAGCGTTGTCTCTCTTATGGAGGGCGTTGTTGTCTCTCAGTGAGGGCGGTGTTGTCTCTCTCAGTAATTGCGGTGAAGTCTGTATCAGTGACTGAGGTTATGTCTCTCAGTGAGTGCGGTGTTGTCTCTCATTTAGTGCGGTGCTGTCTGCCAGTGAGTGCGGTGTGGACTCCCTCAGTGAGTGCTTAATTGTCTCTCTCAGTGAGTGCGGTGTTGTCTCTCTGAGTGAATGCGGTGTTGTCTCTCTCAGTGAGTGCGGTGTGTTCTCTCTCAGTGAGTGCGGTGTTGTCTCTCTCAGTGAGTGCGGTGTTGTCTCTCTCAGTGAGTGCAGTGTTGTCTCTCTCAGTGAGTGCGTTGTTGTCTCTCTCAGTGAGTGCGGTGTTGTCTCTCTCAATGAGTGCGGTGTTGTCTCTCAGTCAGTGCGATATTGATCCTCTCATTGAGTGCGGTGTGGTCTCTCAGTGCGTGCGGTGTTGTCTCTCAGTGAGTGCTGTGTTGTCTCTCTCAGTGATTGCGGTGTTGCAACTCTCAGTGAGTGCGGTGTTTTTGTCTCTCAGTGAGTGCGGTGTTGTCTCTCATTGAGTCCGGTGTTTTCTCTCAGTGAGTGCGATGATGTCTCTCTCCGTGACTGCGGAGTTGTCTCTCAGTGATTGCGATATTGATCCTCTGATTGAGTGCGGTGTGTCACTCAGTGAGTGCGGTGTTGTCTCTCTCAGTGAATGCAGTATTGTCTCTCTCAGTGAGTGCGGTGTTGTCTCTCTCAGTGAGTGTGGTCTTGTCTCGCAGCGAGTGCAGTGTTGTCTCTCTCATTGAGTCTGGTGTTGTCTCTCAGTGAATGCGAAGTTGTCCCTCTTAATGTGTGTGATGTTGTCTCTCAGTGAGTGCAGTGTTGCATGTCTCAGTGAGTGCGTTGTAGTCTCTCATTGAGTGCTGTGTTGTCTCTCTCAGTGAGTGCGGTGTTTTCTCTCAGTGAATGCCATGTTGTCTCTCTCATTGAGTGCGGTGTTGTTTCTCAGTGATTGCGGTTTCTCTCAGTGAGTGCAGTTTTGTCTCTTCCAGTGAGTGCGGTGTTATATCTCTCAGTGAGTGCGGTGTTGTCTCTCTCATTGAGTCCGGTGTTGTCTCTCAGTGCGTGCGATGTTGTCTCTCAGTGAGTGAGATATCGATCCTCTCAGTGAGTGGGGTGTGGTCTCTCAGCGAAAGCGATGTTGATCCTCTCAATGAGTGGGGTGTGGTCTCTAAGTGAGTGCGGTGTTGTCTCTCTCAGTGAGTGCGGTGTTGTCTCTCAGTGAGTGCGCTGTTGTCTTTCTCAGTGAGTGGGATGTTGTCTCTCAGTGCGTGCGGTGTAATCTATCTCAGTCAGTGTGGTTTAGTCTCTGAATGAGTGCGATATTGACACTCTCACTGAATGCGGTAAGGTCTCTAAGTGTGTGCGGTGTTGTCTCTCTCAGTGAGTGCGGTGTTGTCTCTCTTAAGGATGGCGTTGTTGTCTCTCAGTGAGGGCGGTGTTGTCTATCTCATTGAGTGCGGTTTTGTCTCTCAATGAGTGTGGTGTTCTCTCTCAGATAGTGCGGCGTTGTCTCCCTTATGGAGGGGGGTGTTGCCTCTCACTGAGTGGGGTGTTGTCACTCAGTGAGTGCGGTTTTGTCTCTCAATAAGATCAGTGTATTCTCTCAGTGAGTGCAGCGTTGTCTCTCTCAGTGAGTGCGGTGTTGTCTCTCTTAGTGAGTGCGGTGTTGTCTCTCAGTGAGGCCAGTGTAGTTTCTCTCAGTGAGTGCGGTGTTGTCTCTCAATGAGTGCGTTGTCGTCTCAGTGAGTGCAGTGTTGTCTCTCTCAGTAAGTGCTTAATCGTCTCTCTCGGTGAGTGCAGTGTTGTCTCTCTCAGTGAGTGCATTGTTGTCTCTCAGTGAGTGCGTTGTTGTCTCTCTCAGTGAGTGCGGTGTTGTCTCTCAGTCAGTGCGGTGTTGTCTCTCTCAGTTAGTATGGTGTTGTCTCTCAGTGAGCGCCGTGTTGTCTTTCTCATTGAGTGTGGTGTTGTTTCTCAGTGATTGCGGTGTCTCTCATTGAGAGCAGTTTTGTCTCTTTCAGTGAGTGCGGTGTTGTCTCTCTCAGTGAGTGCGGTGTTGTCTCTCTCAGTGAGTGCGTTGTTGTCTCTCAGTGAGTGCGGTTTTGTCTCTCAATCAGAGCGATGTTGTCTCTCAGTGAGTGTGGTGTTCTCTCTCTCAGTGAATGCGGTTTTGATTCTCAGTACGCGCGGTGTTGTCTCTCAGTGAGTGCGGTGTTGTCTCTCAATGAGTGCGGTGCTGACTCTCAGTGAGTGCGGTGTTGTCTCTCTCAGTGAGTGTGGTGTAGTCTCTCTCAGTGAGTGTGGTGTTGTCTCTCAGTGAGTGCGGTGTTGTCTCTCAGTGAGTGCGGTGTTGTCTCTCAGTGAGTGCGGTGTTGTCTCTCAGTGAGTGCGGTGTTGTCTCTCAGTGAGTGCGGTGTTGTCTTTCTCAGTGAGTGCGATGTTGTCTCTCAGTGCGTGCGGTGTAATCTATCTCAGTGAGTGCGGTTTAGTCTCTCAATGAGTGCGATATTGACACTCTCATTGAGTGCGGTCCGGTCTCTAAGTGGGTGCGGTGCTGTCTCTCTCAGTGAGTGCGGTGTTGTCTCTCTTAAGGATGGCGTTGATATCTCTCAGTGAGGGCAGTGTTTTCTATCTCAGTGAGTGCGGTTTTGTCTCTCAATGAATGTGGTAATGTCTCTCAGATAGTGCGGCGTTGTCTCTCTTATGGAGGGGGGTGTTGCCTCTCACTGAGTGTGGTGTTGTCACTCAGTGAGAGCGGTTTTGTCTCTCAATCAGTGCAGTGTTTTCTCTCAGTGAGTGCGGCGTTGTCTCTCTCAGTGAGTGTGGTGCTGTCTCTCACAGTGAGCGCGGTGTTGTCTCTCACAGTGAGTGCGTTGTTGTCTCTCACAGTGAGTGCGTTGTTGTCTCTCACAGTGAGTGCGTTGTTGTCTCTCTCAGTGAGTGCGGTGTTGTCTCTCTCAGTGAGTGCAGTGTTGTCTCTCAGTGAGGCCAGTGTTGTTTGTCTCAGTGAGTTCGGTGTTGTCTCTCAGTGAGTGCGGTGTTGTCTCTTTCAATGAGTGCGTTGTTGTCTCTCAGTGAGTGCGGTGTTGTCTCTCTCAGTGAGTGCGGTGTTGTCTCTCTCAGTGAGTGCGGTGTTGTCTCTCTCAATGAGTGCGGTGTTGCCTCTCAGTGAGTGCGGTGTGGACTCTCTCAGTGAGTGCTTAATCGTCTCTCTCAGTGAGTGCAGTGTTGTCTCTCTCAGTGAGTGCGTTGTTGTCTCTCAGTGAGTGCGTTGTTGTCTCTCAGTGAGTGCGTTGTTGTCTCTCAGTGACTGCAGTGTTGTCTCTCTCAGTGAGTGTGGTGTTGTCTCTCAGTCAGTGCAGTGTTGCCTCCCTCAGTTAGTATGGTGTTGTCTCTCAGTGAGCGCTGTGTTGTCTCTCTCATTGAGTGTGGTGTTGTTTCTCAGTGATTGCGGTGTCTCTCATTGAGTGCACTTTTGTCTCTCCTAGTGAGTGCGGTGTTATATTTCTCAGTGAGTGCGGTGTTATATTTCTCAGTGAGTGCGGTGTTATATTTCTCAGTGAGTGCGGTGTTATATTTCTCAGTGAGTGCGGTGTTGTCTCTCAGTGAGTGCAGTATTGTCTATCTCAGTGAGTGCAGTGTAGTCTCTCTCCGTGAGTGCGGGGTTGTCTCACAGTGAATGCGATATTGACTCTCTCAGTGAGTGCGGTGCGGTCTCTCTTATGGAGGGCGATGTTGTCTTTCAGTGAGTGCGGTGTTATCTATCTCAGAGAGAGCGGTTTTGTCTCTCAATGAGTGTGGTATTGTCACTCAGTGAGTGCAGCGTTGTCTCTCACAGTGAGTGTGGTGCTGTCTCTCTCAAAGAGTGCGGTGTATTCTCTCAGTGAGTGCGGTGTTTTCTCTCAGTGAGTGCGGTGTTTTCTCTCAGTGAGTGCGGTGTTTTCTCTCAGTGAGTGCAGTGTTTTCTCTGTGAGTGCGGTGTTGCAACTCTCAGTGAGTGCGGTGTTGCAACTCTCAGTGTGTGCGGTGTTGCAACTCTCAGTGAGTGTGGACTTGTCTCTATCAGTGAGTGCGGTTTTTTCTCTCAGTGAGTGCAGTGTTGTCTCTCTCAGTGAGTGCGGTGTCATTTCTCAGTGCGTGCGGTGTAATCTAACTCAGTGAGTGCGGTTTAGTCTCTGAATGAGTGCGATATTGACACTCTTTTTGAGTGCGGTGCGGTCTCTAAGTGGGTGCAGTGTTGTCTGTCTCAGTGAGTGCAGCGTTGTCTCTCTTATGGAGGGCGTTGTTGTCTCTCAGTGAGGGCGGTGTTGTCTCTCTCAGTAATTGCGGTGAAGTCTGTATCAGTGACTGAGGTTATGTCTCTCAGTGAGTGCGGTGTTGTCTCTCATTTAGTGCGGTGCTGTCTGCCAGTGAGTGCGGTGTGGACTCCCTCAGTGAGTGCTTAATTGTCTCTCTCAGTGAGTGCGGTGTTGTCTCTCTGAGTGAATGCGGTGTTGTCTCTCTCAGTGAGTGCGGTGTGTTCTCTCTCAGTGAGTGCGGTGTTGTCTCTCTCAGTGAGTGCGGTGTTGTCTCTCTCAGTGAGTGCGGTGTGGTCTCTCTCAGTGAGTGCAGTGTTGTCTCTCTCAGTGAGTGCGTTGTTGTCTCTCTCAGTGAGTGCGGTGTTGTCTCTCTCAATGAGTGCGGTGTTGTCTCTCAGTCAGTGCGATATTGATCCTCTCATTGAGTGCGGTGTGGTCTCTCAGTGCGTGCGGTGTTGTCTCTCAGTGAGTGCTGTGTTGTCTCTCTCAGTGATTGCGGTGTTGCAACTCTCAGTGAGTGCGGTGTTTTTGTCTCTCAGTGAGTGCGGTGTTGTCTCTCAGTGAGTGCGGTGTTGTCTCTCAGTGAGTGCGTTTTTGTCTCTCAGTGTGTGCAGTGTAATCTATCTCAGTGAGTGCAATTTAGTCTCTCAATGATTGCGATATTGACACTCTCAGTGAGTGCGGTCCGGTCTCTAAGTGAATGCGGTGTTGTCTCTCCTAAGGATGGCGTTCTTGTCTCTCAGTGAGGGCGGTGTTGTCTTTCTCAGTGAGTGCGGTTTTGTCTCTCAAAGAGTGTGGTGTTGTCTCTCAAATAGTGCGGTGTTGTCTCTCTAATGGAGGGGGGTGTTGCCTCTCACTGGGTGGGGTGTTGTCACTCAGTGAGTGCGGTTTTGTCTCTCAGTGAGGCCGGTGATGTCTCTCTCAGTGATTGCGGTGTTGTCTCTCAGTGAGTGCGGTGTTGTCTCTCAGTGAGTGCGGTGTTGTCTCTCTCAGTTAGTGCAGTGTTGTCTCTCAGTGAGGCCAGTGTTGTTTCTCTCAGTGAGTGCGGTGTTGTCTCTCAGTGAGTGCGGTGTTGTCTCTCAGTGAGTGCGGTGTTGTCTCTCAGTGAGTGCGGTGTTGTCTCTCAGTGAGTGCGGTGTTGTCTCTCAGTGAGTGCGGTGTTGTCTCTCAGTGAGTGCGGTGTTGTCTCTCAGTGAGTGCGGTGTTGTCTCTCTCAGTGAGTGCGGTGTTGTCTCTCTCAATGAGTGCGGTGTTGTCTCTCAGTGAGTGGGGTTTTGTCTCTCAATCAGAGCGGTGTTGTCTCTCAGTGAGGCCGGTGATGTCTCTCTCAGTGATTGCGGTGTTGTCTCTCAATGAGTGCGGTGTTGTCTCTCTCAGTGAGTGCGGTGTTGTCTCTCTCAGTGAGTGCGGTGTTGTCTCTCTCAGTGAGTGCGGTGTTGTCTCTCTCAGTGAGTACGGTGTTGTCTCTCAATGAGTGCGGTGTTGTCTCTCAGTGAGTGCGGTGTTGTCTCTCAGTGAGTGCGGTGTTGTCTCTCAGTGAGTGCGGTGTTGTCTCTCTCAGTGAGTGCGGTGTTGTCTCTCTCAATGAGTGCGGTGTTGTCTCTCAGTGAGTGCGGTTTTGTCTCTCAATCAGAGCGGTATTGTCTCTCAGTGAGGCCGGTGATATCTCTCTCAGTGATTGCGGTGTTGTCTCTCAATGAGTGCGGTGTTGTCTCTCTCAGTGAGTGCGGTGTTGTCTCTCTCAGTGAGTACGGTGTTGTCTCTCAGTGAGCGCGCTGTTGTCTATCTCATTGAGTGCGGTGTTGTTTCTCAGTGATTGCGATATTGATCCTCTGATTTGGTGCGGTGTGTCTCTCATTGAGTCCAGTGTTTTCTCTCAGTGAGTGCGATGTTTTCTCTCTCAGTGAGTGCGGTGTTGGCTCTCTCAGTGAGTGCGGTGTTGGCTCTCTCAGTGAGTGCGGTGTTGTCTCTCTCAGTGTGTGCGGTGTTGTCTCTCAGTGCGTGCGGTGTAATCTATTTCAGTGAGTGCGGTTTAGTCTCTCAATGAGTGCGATATTGACACTCACATTGAGTGCGGTCCGGTCTCTAAGTGGGTGCGGTGCTATCTCTCTCAGTGAGTGCGGTGTTGTCTCTCTTAAGGATGGCGTTGTTATCTCTCAATGAGGGCGGTGTTGTCTATCTCAGTGAGAGCGGTGTTGTCTCTCAATGAGTGTGGTGTTGTCTCTCAGATAGTGCGGCGTTGTCTCTCTTATGGAGGGGGGTGTTGCCTCTCACTGAGTGGGGTGTTGTCACTCAGTGAGAGCGGTTTTGTCTCTCAATCAATGCAGTGTTTTCTCTCAGTGAGTGCGGCGTTGTCTCTCTCAGTGAGTGTGGTGCTGTCTCTCACAGTGAGTGCGGTGTTGTCTCTCACAGTGAGTGCGTTGTTGTCTCTCACAGTGAGTGCATTGTTGTCTCTCTCAGTGAGTGCGGTGTTGTCTCTCTCAGTGAGTGCAGTGTTGTCTCTCAGTGAGGCCAGTGTTGTTTGTCTCAGTGAGTGCGGTGTTGTCTCTCAGTGAGTGCGGTGTTGTCTCTTTCAATGAGTGCGTTGTTGTCTCTCAGTGAGTGCGGTGTTGTCTCTCTCAGTGAGTGCGGTGTTGTCTCTCTCAATGAGTGCGGTGTTGCCTCTCAGTGAGTGCGGTGTGGACTCTCTCAGTGAGTGCTTAATCGTCTCTCTCAGTGAGTGCAGTGTTGTCTCTCTCAGTGAGTGCGTTGTTGTTCTCAGTGAGTGCGTTGTTGTCTCTCAGTGAGTGCGTTGTTGTCTCTCAGTGAGTGCAGTGTTGTCTCTCTCAGTGAGTGTGGTGTTGTCTCTCAGTCAGTGCAGTGTTGCCTCCCTCAGTTAGTATGGTGTTGTCTCTCAGTGAGCGCGGTGTTGTCTCTCTCATTGAGTGTGGTGTTGTTTCTCAGTGATTGCGGTGTCTCTCATTGAGTGCAGTTTTGTCTCTCCTAGTGAGTGCGGTGTTATATTTCTCAGTGAGTGCGGTGTTATATTTCTCAGTGAGTGCGGTGTTGTCTCTCAGTGAGTGCGGTATTGTCTATCTCAGTGAGTGCAGTGTAGTCTCTCTCCGTGAGTGCGGGGTTGTCTCACAGTGAATGCGATATTGACTCTCTCAGTGAGTGCGGTGCGGTCTCTCTTATGGAGGGCGATGTTGTCTTTCAGTGAGTGCGGTGTTATCTATCTCAGAGAGAGCGGTTTTGTCTCTCAATGAGTGTGGTGTTGTCTCTCAGTGAGTGCGGTTTTGTCTCTCAATGAGTGCGGTGTTGTCACTCAGTGAGTGCAGCGTTGTCTCTCACAGTGAGTGTGGTGCTGTCTCTCTCAAAGAGTGCGGTGTTTTCTCTCAGTGAGTGCGGTGTTTTCTCTCAGTGAGTGTGGTGTTTTCTCTCAGTGAGTGCGGTGTTTTCTCTGTGAGTGCGGTGTTGCAACTCTCAGTGAGTGCGGTGTTGCAACTCTCAGTGAGTGCGGTGTTGCAACTCTCAGTGTGTGCGGTGTTGCAACTCTCAGTGAGTGTGGACTTGTCTCTATCAGTGAGTGCGGTTTTTTCTATCAGTGAGTGCAGTGTTGTCTCTCTCAGTGAGTGCGGTGTCATTTCTCACTGCGTGCGGTGTAATCTAACTCAGTGAGTGCGGTTTAGTCTCTGAATGAGTGCGATATTGACACTCTCATTGAGTGCGGTGCGGTCTCTAAGTGGGTGCAGTGTTGTCTGTCTCAGTGAGTGCAGCGTTGTCTCTCTTATGGAGGGCGTTGTTGTCTCTCAGTGAGGGCGGTGTTGTCTCTCTCAGTAATTGCGGTGAAGTCTGTATCAGTGACTGAGGTTATGTCTCTCAGTGAGTGCGGTGTTGTCTCTCATTTAGTGCGGTGCTGTCTCTGCCAGTGAGTGCGGTGTGGACTCCCTCAGTGAGTGCTTAATTGTCTCTCTCAGTGAGTGCGGTGTTGTCTCTCTGAGTGAGTGCGGTGTTGTCTCTCTCTGTGAGTGCGGTGTGTTCTCTCTCAGTGAGTGCGGTGTTGTCTCTCTCAGTGAGTGTGGTGTTGTCTCTCTCAGTGAGTGCGGTGTTGTCTCTCTCAGTGAGTGCAGTGTTGTCTCTCTCAGTGAGTGCGTTGTTGTCTCTCAGTGAGTGCGGTGTTGTCTCTCTCAGTGAGTGCGTTGTTGTCTCTCATTGAGTGCGGTGTTGTCTCTTAGTCAGTGCGGTTTTCTCTCTCTCAGTGAGTGCGTTGTTGTCTCTCAGTGAGCGCGGTGTTGTCTCTCTCAGTGAGTGCGGTGTTGTCTCTCTCAGTGAGTGCAGTGTTGTCTCTCTCAGTGAGTGCGTTGTTGTCTCTCAGTGAGTGCGGTGTTGTCTCTCTCAGTGAGTGCGTTGTTGTCTCTCAATGAGTGCGGTGTTGTCTCTTAGTCAGTGCGGTTTTCTCTCTCTCAGTGAGTGCGTTGTTGTCTCTCAGTGAGCGCGGTGTTGTCTCTCTCATTGATTGTAGTGTTGTTTCTCAGTGATTGCGGTGTCTCTCAGTGAGTGCAGTTTAGTCTCTCCCAGTGAGTGCTGTGTTATAACTCTCAGTGAGTGCGATATTGATCCTCTCATTGAGTGCGGTGTTGTCTCTCAGTGAGAGCGGTGTTGTCTCTCTCCGTGAGTGCGGTGTTGTCTCTCAGTGAATGCAGTGTTGTCTCTCTCAGTGAGTGCGGTGTTTTCTCTCAGTGATTGCGGTGTTGTATCTCAGTGATTGCGGTGTTGTATCTCAGTGAGTGCGGTGTTGTCTCTCAGTGAGTGTGGTGTTGTCTCTCTCAGTTAGTGAGGTGTTATCTCTCAGTGGGTGCGGTGTTGTCTCTCAGTGAGTGCGATATTGATCCTCTCAGTGAGTGCGGTGTGGTCTCTCAGTGAATGCGGTGTTGTCTCTCTCACTGAGTGCAGTGTTGACTCTGTCAGTGAATGTGGTGTTGTCTCTCATTGAGTGCTGTGTTGTCTCTCTCAGTGAGTGCGGTGTTGTCTCTCAGTGAATGCAGTGTTGTCTCTCTCAGTGAGGGCGGTGTTTTCTCTCAGTGATTGCGGTGTTGTATCTCAGTGATTGCGGTGTTGTATCTCAGTGAGTGCGGTGTTATCTCTCAGTGAGTACGGTGTTATCTATCTCAGTGATTGCGGTGTTGTCTCTCAGTGAGTGTGGTGTTGTCTCTCTCAGTTAGTGAGGTGTTATCTCTCAGTGAGTGCGGTGTTGTCTCTCAGTGAGTGCGATATTGATCCTCTCAGTGAGTGCGGTGTGGTCTCTCAGTGAATGCGGTGTTGTCTCTCTCATTGAGTGCAGTGTTGACTCTGTCAGTGAATGTGGTGTTGTCTCTCATTGAGTGCTGTGTTGTCTCTCTCAGTGAGTGCGGTGTTGTCTCTCAGTGAATGCCATGTTGTCTCTCTCATTGAGTGCGTTGTTGTCTCTCTCAGTGAGTGCGTTGATGTCTCTCAGTGATTGTGGTGTTATCTCTCTCAGTGAGTGCGGTGTTGTCTCTCTCAGTGAGTGCGGTGTTGTCTCTCTCAGTGATTGCGGTGTTGTCTCTCTCAGTGAGTGCGGTGTTGTCTCTCTCAGTGAGTGCAGTGTTGTCTCTCTCAGTGAGTGCGTTGTTGTCTCTCAGTGAGTGCGGTGTTGTCTCTCTCAGTGAGTGCGTTGTTGTCTCTCAATGAGTGCGGTGTTGTCTCTTAGTCAGTGCGGTTTTCTCTCTCTCAGTGAGTGCGTTGTTGTCTCTCAGTGAGCGCGGTGTTGTCTCTCTCAGTGAGTGCGGTGTTGTCTCTCTCAGTGAGTGCAGTGTTGTCTCTCTCAGTGAGTGCGTTGTTGTCTCTCAGTGAGTGCGGTGTTGTCTCTCTCAGTGAGTGCGTTGTTGTCTCTCTATGAGTGCGGTGTTGTCTCTTAGTCAGTGCGGTTTTCTCTCTCTCAGTGAGTGCGTTGTTGTCTCTCAGTGAGCGCGGTGTTGTCTCTCTCATTGATTGTAGTGTTGTTTCTCAGTGATTGCGGTGTCTCTCAGTGAGTGCAGTTTAGTCTCTCCCAGTGAGTGCTGTGTTATAACTCTCAGTGAGTGCGATATTGATCCTCTCATTGAGTGCGGTGTTGTCTCTCAGTGAGAGCGGTGTTGTCTCTCTCCGTGAGTGCGGTGTTGTCTCTCAGTGAATGCAGTGTTGTCTCTCTCAGTGAGTGCGGTGTTTTCTCTCAGTGATTGCGGTGTTGTATCTCAGTGATTGCGGTGTTGTATCTCAGTGAGTGCGGTGTTGTCTCTCAGTGAGTGTGGTGTTGTCTCTCTCAGTTAGTGAGGTGTTATCTCTCAGTGGGTGCGGTGTTGTCTCTCAGTGAGTGCGATATTGATCCTCTCAGTGAGTGCGGTGTGGTCTCTCAGTGAATGCGGTGTTGTCTCTCTCACTGAGTGCAGTGTTGACTCTGTCAGTGAATGTGGTGTTGTCTCTCATTGAGTGCTGTGTTGTCTCTCTCAGTGAGTGCGGTGTTGTCTCTCAGTGAATGCAGTGTTGTCTCTCTCAGTGAGGGCGGTGTTTTCTCTCAGTGATTGCGGTGTTGTATCTCAGTGATTCCGGTGTTGTATCTCAGTGAGTGCGGTGTTATCTCTCAGTGAGTACGGTGTTATCTATCTCAGTGATTGCGGTGTTGTCTCTCAGTGAGTGTGGTGTTGTCTCTCTCAGTTAGTGAGGTGTTATCTCTCAGTGAGTGCGGTGTTGTCTCTCAGTGAGTGCGATATTGATCCTCTCAGTGAGTGCGGTGTGGTCTCTCAGTGAATGCGGTGTTGTCTCTCTCATTGAGTGCAGTGTTGACTCTGTCAGTGAATGTGGTGTTGTCTCTCATTGAGTGCTGTGTTGTCTCTCTCAGTGAGTGCGGTGTTGTCTCTCAGTGAATGCCATGTTGTCTCTCTCATTGAGTGCGTTGTTGTCTCTCTCAGTGAGTGCGTTGATGTCTCTCAGTGATTGTGGTGTTATCTCTCTCAGTGAGTGCGGTGTTGTCTCTCTCAGTGAGTGCGGTGTTGTCTCTCTCAGTGATTGCGGTGTTGTCTCTCTCTGAGTGTTGTGTTGCCCCTCTCAGTAAGTCTGGTGTTCTCTCTCTCAATGAGTGTGGTGTGGTCTCTCAGTGAGTGCGGTTTTATCTCTCTCAATGAGTGAGGTTTTGTCTCTCAGTGAGTGTGGTGTTGCCTCTCTTAGTGAGTGCGGTTTTGTTTCTCAGTGAGTGCAGTGTTGTCTCTCAGTGAGTGCGGTGTTGTCTATCTCAGTGAGTGCGGTGTTGTCTCTCAGTGAGTGCAGTGTTGCAACTCTCAGTGAATGCAGTGTAGTCTCTCACCGTGAGTGCGAGGTTGTCTCACAGTGAGTGCGATATTGACTCTCTCAGTGAGTGTGGTGTGGTCTCTCATTGAGTGCTGTGTTGTCTCTCTCAGTGAGTGCGGTGTTGTCTCTCAGTGAATGCCATGTTGTCTCTCTCATTGAGTGCTTTGTTGTCTCTCTCAGTGAGTGCGTTGTTGTCTCTCAGTGAGGCCAGTGATGTTTCTCTCAGTGAGTGCGGTGTTGTCTCTCTCAGTGAGTGCGGTGTTGTCTCTCTCAATGAGTGCGGTGTTGTCTCTCAGTGAGTGCGATATTGATCCTCTCATTGAGTGCGGTGTGGTCTCTCAGTGCTTGCGGTGTTGTCTCTCAGTGAGTGCTGTGCTGTCTCTCTCAGTGATTGCGGTGTTGCAACTCTCAGTGAGTGCGGTGTTTTTGTCTCTCAGTGAGTGCGGTGTTGTCTCTCAGTGAGTGCGGTGTTGTCTCTCAGTGAGTGCGTTTTTGTCTCTCAGTGAGTGCAGTGTAATCTATCTCAGTGAGTGCAATTTAGTCTCTCAATGATTGCGATATTGACACTCTCAGTGAGTGCGGTCCGGTCTCTAAGTGAATGCGGTGTTGTCTCTCCTAAGGATGGCGTTGTTGTCTCTCAGTGAGGGCGGTGTTGTCTATCTCAGTGAGTGCGGTTTTGTCTCTCAAAGAGTGTGGTCTTGTCTCTCAAATAGTGCGGCGTTGTCTCTCTAATGGAGGGGGGTATTGCCTCTCACTGGGTGGGGTGTTGTCACTCAGTGAGTGCGGTTTTGTCTCTCAGTGAGGCCGGTGATGTCTCTCTCAGTGATTGCGGTGTTGTCTCTCAGTGAGTGCGGTGTTGTCTCTCAGTGAGTGCGGTGTTGTCTCTCTCAGTTAGTGCGGTGTTGTCTCTCTCAATGAGTGAGGTGTTGTCTCTCTCAATGAGTGCGGTGTTGTCTCTCTCAATGAGTGCGGTGTTGTTTCTCAGTGAGTGCGGTGTTGTCTCTCTCAATGAGTGCGGTGTTTTCTCTCATTTAGTGCGGTGTTGTCTCTGCCAGTGAGTGCGGTGTGGACTCTCTCAGTGAGTGCTTAATTGTCTCTCTCAGTGAATGCAGTGTTGTCTCTCTCAGTGAGTGCATTGTTGTCTCTCTCAGTGAGTACGGTGTTGTCTCTCAGTGAGCGCGCTGTTGTCTATCTCATTGAGTGCGGTGTTGTTTCTCAGTGATTGCGATATTGATCCTCTGATTGAGTGCGGTGTGTCTCTCATTGAGTCCAGTGTTGTCTCTCAGTGAGTGCGATGTTGCCTCTCTCAGTGAGTGAGGTGTTGGCTCTCTCAGTGAGTGCGGAGTTGGCTCTCTCAGTGAGTGCGGTGTTGTCTCTCTCAGTGTGTGCGGTGTTGTCTCTCAGTGCGTGCGGTGTAATCTATCTCAGTGAGTGCGGTTTAGTCTCTCAATGAGTGCGATATTGACACTCTCATTGAGTGCGGTCCGGTCTCTAAGTGGGTGCGGTGCTGTCTCTCTCAGTGAGTGCGGTGTTGTCTCTCTTAAGGATGGCGTTGTTATCTCTCAATGAGGGCGGTGTTGTCTATCTCAGTGAGTGCGGTTTTGTCTCTCAATGAGTGTGGTGTTGTCTCTCAGATAGTGCGGCGTTGTCTCTCTTATGGAGGGGGGTGTTGCCTCTCAATGAGTGGGGTGTTGTCACTCAGTGAGAGCGGTTTTGTCTCTCAATCAGTGCAGTGTTTTCTCTCACAGTGAGTGCGGTGTTGTCTCTCACAGTGAGTGCGGTGTTGTCTCTCACAGTGAGTGCGGTGTTGTTTCTCTCAGTGAGTGCGGTGTTGTCTCTCTCAGTGAGTGCGGTGTTGTCTCTCTCAGTGAGTGCGGTGTTGTCTCTCTCAGTGAGTGCGGTGTTGTCTCTCTCAGTGAGTGCGGTGTTGTCTCTCTCAGTGAGTGCGGTGTTGTCTCTCTCAGTGAGTGCGGTGTTGTCTCTCTCAGTGAGGGCGGTGTTGTCTCTCTCAGTGAGTGCGGTGTTGTCTCTCTCAGTGAGTGCGGTGTTGTCTCTCTCAATGAGTGCGTTGTTGTCTCTCAGTGAGTGCAGTGTTGTCTCTCAATGAGTGCGGTGTTGTCTCTCAATGAGTGCGGTGTTGCCTCTCAGTCAGTGCGGTGTGGACTCTCTCAGTGAGTGCTTAATCGTCTCTCTCAGTGAGTGCAGTGTTGTCTCTCTCAGTGAGTGCGTTGTTGTCTCTCAGTGAGGCAGTGTTGTCTCTGTCAGTGAGTGTGGTGTTGTCTCTCAGTCAGTGTGATGTTGTCTCCCTCAGTTGGTACGGTGTTGTCTCTCAGTGAGTGCGGTGTTGTCTCTCTCATTGAGTGCGGTGTTGTCTCTCAGTGAGTGCGATGATGTCTCTCTCAGTGAGTGCAGTGTTGTCTCTCAGTGAGGCCAGTGTTGTTTCTCTCAGTGAGTGCGGTGTTGTCTCTCAGTGAGGCCAGTGTTGTTTCTCTGAGTGAGTGCGGTGTTGTCTCTCAGTGAGTGCGGTGTTGTCTCTCAGTGAGTGCGGTGTTGTCTCTCAGTGAGTGCGGTGTTGTCTCTCAGTGAGTGCGGTGTTGTCTCTCAGTGAGTGCGGTGTTGTCTCTCAGTGAGTGCGGTGTTGTCTCTCTCAGTGAGTGCGGTGCTGTCTCTCTCAGTGAGTGCGGTGTTTTCTTTCTCAGTGAGTGCGGTGTTGTCTCTCAGTGAGTGCGGTGATGTCTCTCAGTGAGTGTGGTGTTGTCTCTCAGATAGTGCGGCGTTGTCTCTCTTATGGAGGGGGGTGTTGCCTCTCACTGAGTGGGGTGTTGTCACTCAGTGAGAGTGGTTTTGTCTCTCAATCAGTGCAGTGTTTTCTCTCAGTGAGCCCGGTGATGTCTCTCTCAGTGAGTGCAGTGTTGTCTCTCAGTGAGGCCAGTGTTGTTTGTCTCAGTGAGTGCGGTGTTGTCTCTCAGTGAGTGCGGTGTTGTCTCTCAGTGAGTGCGGTGTTGTCTCTCTCAGTGAGTGCGGTGTTGTCTCTCTCAGTGAGTACGGTGTTGTCTCTCAGTGATTGCGATATTGATCCTCTGATTGAGTGCGGTGTGTCTCTCATTGAGTCCAGTGTTGTCTCTCAGTGAGTGCGATGTTGTCTCTCTCAGTGAGTACGGTGTTGTCTCTCAGTGATTGCGATATTGATCCTCTGATTGAGTGCGGTGTGTCTCTCATTGAGTCCAGTGTTGTCTCTCAGTGAGTGCGATGTTGTCTCTCTCAGTGAGTGCGGTGTTGGCTCTCTCAGTGATTGCGGTGTTGGCTGTCTCAGTAAGTGCGGTGTTGGCTCTCTCAGTGAGTGCGGTGTTGTCTCTCTGTGTGTGCGGTGTTGTCTCTCAGTGCGTGCGGTGTAATCTACCTCAGTGAGTGCGGTTTAGTCTCTCAATGAGTGCGATATTGACACTCTCATTGAGTGCGGTCCGGTCTCTAAGTGGGTGCGTGGTGTCTCTCTCAGTGAGTGCAGTGTTGTCTCTCTTAAGGATGGCGTTGTTATCTCTCAGTGAGGGTGGTGTTGTCTATCTCAGTGAGTGCTGTTTTGTCTCTCAATGAGTGTGGTGTTGTCTCTCA
This sequence comes from Carcharodon carcharias, assembly GCF_017639515.1. Classification (NCBI taxonomy): domain Eukaryota; kingdom Metazoa; phylum Chordata; class Chondrichthyes; order Lamniformes; family Lamnidae; genus Carcharodon; species Carcharodon carcharias. The sequence goes on from NC_054473.1 coordinate 96,720,595, forward strand.
GATAGTGCGGCGTTGTCTCTCTTATGGAGGGGGTGTTGCCTCTCACTGAGTGGGGTGTTGTCACTCAGTGAGAGCAGTTTTGTCTCTCAATCAGTGCAGTGTTTTCTCTCAGTGAGTGCGGCGTTGTCTCTCACAGTGAGTGCAGTGTTGTCTGTCACAGTGAGTGCGGTGTTGTCTCTCTCAGTGAGTGCAGTGTTGTCTCTCAGTGAGGCCAGTGTTTTTTCTCTCAGTGAGTGCGGTGTTGTCTCTCAGTGAGTGCGGTGTTGTCTCTCAGTGAGTGCGGTGTTGTCTCTCAGTGAGTGCACTGTTGTCTCTCTCAGTGAGTGCGGTGTTGTCGCTCTCAGTGAGTGCGGTGTTGTCTCTCTCAGTGAGTGCGGTGTTGTCTCTCTCAGTGAGTGCGGTGTTGTCTCTCTCAGTGAGTGCGGTGTTTTTTTTCTCATTGAGTGCGTTGTTGTCTCTCTCAATGAGTGCGTTGTTGTCTCTCAGTGAGTGCGGTGTTGTCTCTCTCAGTGAGTGCGGTGTTGTCTCTCTCAGTGAGTGCGGTGTTGTCTCTCAGTGAGTGCGGTGTTGTGTCTCAGTGAGTGCGGTGTTGTCTCTCAGTGAGGCCAGTGTTGTTTCTCTCAGTGAGGCCAGTGTTGTTTCTCTCAGTGAGTGCGGTGTTGTCTCTCAGTGAGTGCGGTGTTGTCTCTCAGTGAGTGCGGTGTTTTCTTTCTCAATGAGTGCGGTGTTGTCTCTCAGTGAGTGCGGTGTTGTCTCTCAGTGAGTGCGGTGTTGTCTCTCTCAGTGAGCGCGATGTTGTCTCTGCCAGTGAATGCGGTGTGGACTCTCTCAGTGAGTGCTTAATTGTCTCTCTCAGTGAGGGCAGTGTTGTCTCTCTCAGTGAGTGCATTGTTGTCTCTCAGTGAGTGCGGTGTTGTCTCTCTCAGTGAGTACGGTGTTGTCTCTCAGTGAGCGCGCTGTTGTCTATCTCATTGAGTGCGGTGTTGTTTCTCAGTGATTGCGATATTGATCCTCTGATTTGGTGCGGTGTGTCTCTCATTGAGTCCAGTGTTGTCTCTCAGTGAGTGCGATGTTGTCTCTCTCAGTGAGTGCGGTGTTGGCTCTCTCAGTGAGTGCGGTGTTGTCTCTCTGTGTGTGCGGTGTTGTCTCTCAGTGAGTGCGGTGTAATCTATCTCAGTGAGTGCGGTTTAGTCTCTCAATGAGTGCGATATTGACACTCTCACTGAGTGCGGTCCGGTCTCTAAGTGGGTGCGGTGCTGTCTCTCTCAGTGAGTGCGGTGTTGTCTCTCTTAAGGATGACGTTGTTATTTCTCAGTGAGGGCGGTATTGTCTATCTCAGTGAGTGCGGTTTTGTCTCTCAATGAGTGTGGTGTTGTCTCTCAGATAATGCGGCGTTGTCTCTCTTATGGAGGGGGGTGTTGCCTCTCACTGAGTGGGGTGTTGTTTCTCAGTGAGTGCGGTGTTGTCTCTCAGTGAGTGCGGTGTTGTCTCTCAGTGAGTGCGGTGTTGTCTCTCAGTGAGTGCGGTGTTGTCTCTCAATGAGTGCGGTGTTGTCTCTCAGTGAGTGCGGTGTTGTCTCTCAGTGAGTGCGGTGTTGTTTCTCTCATTGAGTGCGGTGTTGTCTCTCTCAATGAGTGCTGTGTTGTCGCTCAGTGAGTGCGATTTTGTCTCAATCAGAGCGGTTTTGTCTCTCAGTGAGGCCGGTGATGTCTCTCTCAGTGATTGCGGTGTTGTCTCTCAATGAGTGCGGTGTTGTCTCTCTCAGTGAGTGCGGTGTTGTCTCTCTCAGTGAGTGCGGTGCTGTCTCTCTCAGTGAGTGCGGTGTTTTCTCTCTCAGTGAGTGCGGTGTTGTCTCTCAGTGAGTGCGGTGTTGTCTCTCAGTGAGTGCGGTGTTGTCTCTCGCAGTGAGTGCGGTGTTGTCTCTCTCAATGAGTGCGATGATGTCTCTCTCAGTGAGTGCAGTGTTGTCTCTCAGTGAGGCCAGTGTTGTTTCTCTCAGTGAGTGCGGTGTTGTCTCTCAGTGAGGCCAGTGTTGTTTCTCTGAGTGAGTGCGGTGTTGTCTCTCAGTGAGTGCGGTGTTGTCTCTCAGTGAGTGCGGAGTTGTCTCTCAGTGAGTGCGGTGTTGTCTCTCAGTGAGTGCGGTGTTGTCTCTCAGTGAGTGCGGTGTTGTCTCTCTCAGTTAGTGCGGTGTTGTCTCTCTCAATGAGTGAGGTGTTGTCTCTCTCAATGAGTGCGGTGTTGTCTCTCTCAATGAGTGCGGTGTTGTCTCTCTCAGTGAGTGCGGTGTTGTCTCTCTCAGTGAGTGCAGTGTTGTCTCTCAGTGAGGCCAGTGTTTTTTCTCTCAGTGAGTGCGGTGTTGTCTCTCAGTGAGTGCGGTGTTGTCTCTCAGTGAGTGCGGTGTTGTCTCTCAGTGAGTGCACTGTTGTCTCTCTCAGTGAGTGCGGTGTTGTCGCTCTCAGTGAGTGCGGTATTGTCTCTCTCAGTGAGTGCGGTGTTGTCTCTCTCAGTGAGTGCGGTGTTGTCTCTCTCAGTGAGTGCGGTGTTTTTTTTCTCATTGAGTGCGTTGTTGTCTCTCTCAATGAGTGCGTTGTTGTCTCTCAGTGAGTGCGGTGTTGTCTCTCTCAGTGAGTGCGGTGTTGTCTCTCTCAGTGAGTGCGGTGTTGTCTCTCAGTGAGTGCGGTGTTGTGTCTCAGTGAGTGCGGTGTTGTCTCTCAGTGAGTGCGGTGTTGTTTCTCTCAGTGAGTGCGGTGTTGTCTCTCAGTGAGTGCGGTGTTGTCTCTCAGTGAGTGCGGTGTTTTCTTTCTCAATGAGTGCGGTGTTGTCTCTCAGTGAGTGCGGTGTTGTCTCTCAGTGAGTGCGGTGTTGTCTCTCTCAGTGAGCGCGATGTTGTCTCTGCCAGTGAATGCGGTGTGGACTCTCTCAGTGAGTGCTTAATTGTCTCTCTCAGTGAGGGCAGTGTTGTCTCTCTCAGTGAGTGCATTGTTGTCTCTCAGTGAGTGCGGTGTTGTCTCTCTCAGTGAGTACGGTGTTGTCTCTCAGTGAGCGCGCTGTTGTCTATCTCATTGAGTGCGGTGTTGTTTCTCAGTGATTGCGATATTGATCCTCTGATTTGGTGCGGTGTGTCTCTCATTGAGTCCAGTGTTGTCTCTCAGTGAGTGCGATGTTGTCTCTCTCAGTGAGTGCGGTGTTGGCTCTCTCAGTGAGTGCGGTGTTGTCTCTCTGTGTGTGCGGTGTTGTCTCTCAGTGCGTGCGGTGTAATCTATCTCAGTGAGTGCGGTTTAGTCTCTCAATGAGTGCGATATTGACACTCTCACTGAATGCGGTCCGGTCTCTAAGTGGGTGCGGTGCTGTCTCTCTCAGTGAGTGCGGTGTTGTCTCTCTTAAGGATGACGTTGTTATTTCTCAGTGAGGGCGGTATTGTCTATCTCAGTGAGTGCGGTTTTGTCTCTCAATGAGTGTGGTGTTGTCTCTCAGATAATGCGGCGTTGTCTCTCTTATGGAGGGGGGTGTTGCCTCTCACTGAGTGGGGTGTTGTTTCTCAGTGAGTGCGGTGTTGTCTCTCAGTGAGTGCGGTGTTGTCTCTCAGTGAGTGCGGTGTTGTCTCTCAGTGAGTGCGGTGTTGTCTCTCAATGAGTGCGGTGTTGTCTCTCAGTGAGTGCGGTGTTGTCTCTCAGTGAGTGCGGTGTTGTTTCTCTCATTGAGTGCGGTGTTGTCTCTCTCAATGAGTGCTGTGTTGTCGCTCAGTGAGTGCGATTTTGTCTCAATCAGAGCGGTTTTGTCTCTCAGTGAGGCCGGTGATGTCTCTCTCAGTGATTGCGGTGTTGTCTCTCAATGAGTGCGGTGTTGTCTCTCTCAGTGAGTGCGGTGCTGTCTCTCTCAGTGAGTGCGGTGTTTTCTCTCTCAGTGAGTGCGGTGTTGTCTCTCAGTGAGTGCGGTGTTGTCTCTCAGTGAGTGCGGTGTTGTCTCTCAGTGAGTGCGGTGTTGTCTCTCGCAGTGAGTGCGGTGTTGTCTCTCTCAATGAGTGCGATGATGTCTCTCTCAGTGAGTGCAGTGTTGTCTCTCAGTGAGGCCAGTGTTGTTTCTCTCAGTGAGTGCGGTGTTGTCTCTCAGTGAGGCCAGTGTTGTTTCTCTGAGTGAGTGCGGTGTTGTCTCTCAGTGAGTGCGGTGTTGTCTCTCAGTGAGTGCGGAGTTGTCTCTCAGTGAGTGCGGTGTTGTCTCTCAGTGAGTGCGGTGTTGTCTCTCAGTGAGTGCGGTGTTGTCTCTCAGTGAGTGCGGTGTTGTCTCTCAGTGAGTGCGGTGTTGTCTCTCTCAGTGAGTGCGGTGCTGTCTCTCTCAGTGAGTGCGGTGTTTTCTTTCTCAGTGAGTGCGGTGTTGTCTCTCAGTGAGTGCGGTGATGTCTCTCAGTGAGTGTGGTGTTGTCTCTCAGATAGTGCGGCGTTGTCTCTCTTATGGAGGGGGGTGTTGCCTCTCACTGAGTGGGGTGTTGTCACTCAGTGAGAGTGGTTTTGTCTCTCAATCAGTGCAGTGTTTTCTCTCAGTGAGCCCGGTGATGTCTCTCTCAGTGAGTGCAGTGTTGTCTCTCAGTGAGGCCAGTGTTGTTTGTCTCAGTGAGTGCGGTGTTGTCTCTCAGTGAGTGCGGTGTTGTCTCTCAGTGAGTGCGGTGTTGTCTCTCTCAGTGAGTGCGGTGTTGTCTCTCTCAGTGAGTACGGTGTTGTCTCTCAGTGATTGCGATATTGATCCTCTGATTGAGTGCGGTGTGTCTCTCATTGAGTCCAGTGTTGTCTCTCAGTGAGTGCGATGTTGTCTCTCTCAGTGAGTGCGGTGTTGGCTCTCTCAGTGATTGCGGTGTTGGCTGTCTCAGTAAGTGCGGTGTTGGCTCTCTCAGTGAGTGCGGTGTTGTCTCTCTGTGTGTGCGGTGTTGTCTCTCAGTGCGTGCGGTGTAATCTACCTCAGTGAGTGCGGTTTAGTCTCTCAATGAGTGCGATATTGACACTCTCATTGAGTGCGGTCCGGTCTCTAAGTGGGTGCGTGGTGTCTCTCTCAGTGAGTGCAGTGTTGTCTCTCTTAAGGATGGCGTTGTTATCTCTCAGTGAGGGTGGTGTTGTCTATCTCAGTGAGTGCTGTTTTGTCTCTCAATGAGTGTGGTGTTGTCTCTCAGATAGTGCGGCGTTGTCTCTCTTATGGAGGGGGTGTTGCCTCTCACTGAGTGGGGTGTTGTCACTCAGTGAGAGCAGTTTTGTCTCTCAATCAGTGCAGTGTTTTCTCTCAGTGAGTGCGGCGTTGTCTCTCACAGTGAGTGCGGTGTTGTCTGTCACAGTGAGTGCGGTGTTGTCTCTCTCAGTGAGTGCAGTGTTGTCTCTCAGTGAGGCCAGTGTTTTTTCTCTCAGTGAGTGCGGTGTTGTCTCTCAGTGAGTGCGGTGTTGTCTCTCAGTGAGTGCGGTGTTGTCTCTCAGTGAGTGCACTGTTGTCTCTCTCAGTGAGTGCGGTGTTGTCGCTCTCAGTGAGTGCGGTGTTGTCTCTCTCAGTGAGTGCGGTGTTGTCTCTCTCAGTGAGTGCGGTGTTTTTTTTCTCATTGAGTGCGTTGTTGTCTCTCTCAATGAGTGCGTTGTTGTCTCTCAGTGAGTGCGGTGTTGTCTCTCTCAGTGAGTGCGGTGTTGTCTCTCTCAGTGAGTGCGGTGTTGTCTCTCAGTGAGTGCGGTGTTGTGTCTCAGTGAGTGCGGTGTTGTCTCTCAGTGAGGCCAGTGTTGTTTCTCTCAGTGAGTGCGGTGTTGTCTCTCAGTGAGTGCGGTGTTGTCTCTCAGTGAGTGCGGTGTTGTCTCTCAGTGAGTGCGGTGTTGTCTCTCAGTGAGTGCGGTGTTTTCTTTCTCAATGAGTGCGGTGTTGTCTCTCAGTGAGTGCGGTGTTGTCTCTCAGTGAGTGCGGTGTTGTCTCTCTCAGTGAGCGCGATGTTGTCTCTGCCAGTGAATGCGGTGTGGACTCTCTCAGTGAGTGCTTAATTGTCTCTCTCAGTGAGGGCAGTGTTGTCTCTCTCAGTGAGTGCATTGTTGTCTCTCAGTGAGTGCGGTGTTGTCTCTCTCAGTGAGTACGGTGTTGTCTCTCAGTGAGCGCGCTGTTGTCTATCTCATTGAGTGCGGTGTTGTTTCTCAGTGATTGCGATATTGATCCTCTGATTTGGTGCGGTGTGTCTCTCATTGAGTCCAGTGTTGTCTCTCAGTGAGTGCGATGTTGTCTCTCTCAGTGAGTGCGGTGTTGGCTCTCTCAGTGAGTGCGGTGTTGTCTCTCTGTGTGTGCGGTGTTGTCTCTCAGTGCGTGCGGTGTAATCTATCTCAGTGAGTGCGGTTTAGTCTCTCAATGAGTGCGATATTGACACTCTCACTGAGTGCGGTCCGGTCTCTAAGTGGGTGCGGTGCTGTCTCTCTCAGTGAGTGCGGTGTTGTCTCTCTTAAGGATGACGTTGTTATTTCTCAGTGAGGGCGGTATTGTCTATCTCAGTGAGTGCGGTTTTGTCTCTCAATGAGTGTGGTGTTGTCTCTCAGATAATGCGGCGTTGTCTCTCTTATGGAGGGGGGTGTTGCCTCTCACTGAGTGGGGTGTTGTTTCTCAGTGAGTGCGGTGTTGTCTCTCAGTGAGTGCGGTGTTGTCTCTCAGTGAGTGCGGTGTTGTCTCTCAGTGAGTGCGGTGTTGTCTCTCAATGAGTGCGGTGTTGTCTCTCAGTGAGTGCGGTGTTGTCTCTCAGTGAGTGCGGTGTTGTTTCTCTCATTGAGTGCGGTGTTGTCTCTCTCAATGAGTGCTGTGTTGTCGCTCAGTGAGTGCGATTTTGTCTCAATCAGAGCGGTTTTGTCTCTGTGAGGCCGGTGATGTCTCTCTCAGTGATTGCGGTGTTGTCTCTCAATGAGTGCGGTGTTGTCTCTCTCAGTGAGTGCGGTGCTGTCTCTCTCAGTGAGTGCGGTGTTTTCTCTCTCAGTGAGTGCGGTGTTGTCTCTCAGTGAGTGCGGTGTTGTCTCTCGCAGTGAGTGCGGTGTTGTCTCTCTCAATGAGTGCGGTGTTGTCTCTCTCAATGAGTGCGGTGTTGTCTCTCAGTGAGTGCGGTGTTGTCTCTCTCAATGAGTGCGGTGTTGTCTCTCATTTAGTGCGGTGTTGTCTCTGCCAGTGAGTGCGGTGTGGACTCTCTAGTGAGTGCTTAATTGTCTCTCTCAGTGAGGGCAGTGTTGTCTCTCTCAGTGAGTGCATTGTTGTCTCTCTCAGTGAGTGCGGTGTTGTCTCTCTCAGTGAGTACGGTGTTGTCTCTCAGTGATTGCGATATTGATCCTCTGATTGAGTGCGGTGTGTCTCTCATTGAGTCCAGTGTTGTCTCTCAGTGAGTGCGATGTTGTCTCTCTCAGTGAGTGCGGTGTTGGCTCTCTCAGTGATTGCGGTGTTGGCTGTCTCAGTAAGTGCGGTGTTGGCTCTCTCTGTGTGTGCGGTGTTGTCTCTCTGTGTGTGCGGTGTTGTCTCTCAGTGCGTGCGGTGTAATCTACCTCAGTGAGTGCGGTTTAGTCTCTCAATGAGTGCGATATTGACACTCTCATTGAGTGCGGTCCGGTCTCTAAGTGGGTGCGTGGTGTCTCTCTCAGTGAGTGCAGTGTTGTCTCTCTTAAGGATGGCGTTGTTATCTCTCAGTGAGGGTGGTGTTGTCTATCTCAGTGAGTGCTGTTTTGTCTCTCAATGAGTGTGGTGTTGTCTCTCAGATAGTGCGGCGTTGTCTCTCTTATGGAGGGGGTGTTGCCTCTCACTGAGTGGGGTGTTGTCACTCAGTGAGAGCAGTTTTGTCTCTCAATCAGTGCAGTGTTTTCTCTCAGTGAGTGCGGCGTTGTCTCTCACAGTGAGTGCGGTGTTGTCTGTCACAGTGAGTGCGGTGTTGTCTCTCTCAGTGAGTGCAGTGTTGTCTCTCAGTGAGGCCAGTGTTTTTTCTCTCAGTGAGTGCGGTGTTGTCTCTCAGTGAGTGCGGTGTTGTCTCTCTCAGTGAGTGCGGTGTTGTCTCTCTCAGTGAGTGCGGTGTTGTCTCTCAGTGAGTGCGGTGTTGTGTCTCAGTGAGTGCTTAATCGTCTCTCTCAGTGAGGCCAGTGTTGTTTCTCTCAGTGAGTGCGGTGTTGTCTCTCAGTGAGTGCGGTGTTGTCTCTCAGTGAGTGCGGTGTTTTCTCTCTCAATGAGTGCGGTGTTGTCTCTCAGTGAGTGCGGTGTTGTCTCTCAGTGAGTGCGGTGTTGTCTCTCAGTGAGTGCGGTGTTGTCTCTCTCAGTGAGCGCGATGTTGTCTCTGCCAGTGAATGCGGTGTGGACTCTCTCAGTGAGTGCTTAATTGTCTCTCTCAGTGAGGGCAGTGTTGTCTCTCTCAGTGAGTGCATTGTTGTCTCTCAGTGAGTGCGGTGTTGTCTCTCTCAGTGAGTGCGGTGTTGTCTCTCAGTGAGCGCGCTGTTGTCTATCTCATTGAGTGCGGTGTTGTTTCTCAGTGATTGCGATATTGATCCTCTGATTTGGTGCGGTGTGTCTCTCATTGAGTCCAGTGTTGTCTCTCAGTGAGTGCGATGTTGTCTCTCTCAGTGAGTGCGATGTTGTCTCTCTCAGTGAGTGCGGTGTTGGCTCTCTCAGTGAGTGCGGTGTTGTCTCTCTGTGTGTGCGGTGTTGTCTCTCAGTGCGTGCGGTGTAATCTATCTCAGTGAGTGCGGTTTAGTCTCTCAATGAGTGCGATATTGACACTCTCACTGAGTGCTGTCCGGTCTCTAAGTGGGTGCGGTGCTGTCTCTCTCAGTGAGTGCGGTGTTGTCTCTCTTAAGGATGACGTTGTTATCTCTCAGTGAGGGCGATATTGTCTATCTCAGTGAGTGCGGTTTTGTCTCTCAATGAGTGTGGTGTTGTCTCTCAGATAATGCGGCGTTGTCTCTCTTATGGAGGGGGGTGTTGCCTCTCACTGAGTGGGGTGTTGTCTCTCAGTGAGTGCGGTGTTGTCTCTCAGTGAGTGCGGTGTTGTCTCTCAGTGAGTGCGGTGTTGTCTCTCAGTGAGTGCGGTGTTGTCTCTCAGTGAGTGCGGTGTTGTCTCTCTCAGTGAGTGCGGTGTTGTCTCTCTCAATGAGTGCTGTGTTGTCGCTCAGTGAGTGCGGTTTTGTCTCAATCAGAGCGGTTTTGTCTCTCAGTGAGGCCGGTGATGTCTCTCTCAGTGATTGCGGTGTTGTCTCTCAATGAGTGCCGTGTTGTCTCTCTCAGTGAGTGCGGTGCTGTCTCTCTCAGTGAGTGCGGTGTTGTCTCTCAGTGAGTGCGGTGTTGTCTCTCAGTGAGTGCGGTGTTGTCTCTCGCAGTGAGTGCGGTGTTGTCTCTCTCAATGAGTGCGGTGTTGTCTCTCTCAATGAGTGCGGTGTTGTCTCTCAGTGAGTGCGGTGTTGTCTCACCCAATGAGTGCGGTGTTGTCTCTCATTTAGTGCGGTGTTGTCTCTGCCAGTGAGTGCGGTGTGGACTCTCTAGTGAGTGCTTAATTGTCTCTCTCAGTGAGGGCAGTGTTGTCTCTCTCAGTGAGTGCATTGTTGTCTCTCAGTGAGTGCGGTGTTGTCTCTCTCAGTGAGTACGGTGTTGTCTCTCAGTGATTGCGATATTGATCCTCTGATTGAGTGCGGTGTGTCTCTCATTGAGTCCAGTGTTGTCTCTCAGTGAGTGCGATGTTGTCTCTCTCAGTGAGTGCGGTGTTGGCTCTCTCAGTGAGTGCGGTGTTGGCTCTCTCAGTGAGTGCGGTGTTGGCTCTCTCAGTGAGTGCGGTGTTGTCTCTCTCAGTGTGTGCGGTGTTGTCTCTCAGTGCGTGCGGTGTAATCTATCTCAGTGAGTGCGGTTTAGTCTCTCAATGAGTGCGATATTGACACTCTCATTGAGTGCGGTCCGGTCTCTAAGTGGGTGCGGTGCTGTCTCTCTCAGTGAGTGCGGTGTTGTCTCTCTTAAGGATGGCGTTGTTATCTCTCAGTGAGGGCGGTGTTGTCTATCTCAGTGAGTGCGGTTTTGTCTCTCAATGAGTGTGGTTTTGTCTCTCAGATAGTGCGGTGTTGTCTCTCTTATGGAGGGGGGTGTTGCCTCTCACTGAGTGGGGTGTTGTCACTCAGTGAGAGCGGTTTTGTTCTCAATCAGTGCAGTGTTTTCTCTCAGTGAGTGCGGCGTTGTCTCTCTCAGTGAGTGTGGTGCTGTCTCTCACAGTGAGTGCGGTGTTGTCTCTCTCAGTGAGTGCAGTGTTGTCTCTCAGTGAGGCCAGTGTTGTTTCTCTCAGTGAGTGCGGTGTTGTCTCTCAGTGAGGCCAGTGTTGTTTCTCTGAGTGAGTGCGGTGTTGTCTCTCAGTGAGTGCGGTGTTGTCTCTCAGTGAGTGCGGTGTTGTCTCTCAGTGAGTGCGGTGTTGTCTCTCAGTGAGTGCGGTGTTGTCTCTCAGTGAGTGCGGTGTTGTCTCTCAGTGAGTGCGGTGTTGTCTCTCAGTGAGTGCGGTGTTGTCTCTCAGTGAGTGCGGTGTTGTCTCTCTCAATGAGTGCGGTGTTGTCTCTCAGTGAGTGCGGTTTTGTCTCTCAATCAGAGCTGTGTTGTCTCTCAGTGAGTGCGGTGATGTCTCTCTCAGTGATTGCAGTGTTGTCTCTCAATGAGTGCGGTGTTGTCTCTCTCAGTGAGTGCGGTGCTGTCTCTCTCAGTGAGTGCGGTGTTTTCTCTCTCAGTGAGTGCGGTGTTTTCTCTCTCAGTGAGTGCGGTGTTTTCTCTCTCAGTGAGTGCGGTGTTGTCTCTCAGTGAGTGCGGTGATGTCTCTCAGTGAGTGTGGTGTTGTCTCTCAGATAGTGCGGCGTTGTCTCTCTTATGGAGGGCGGTGTTGCCTCTCACTGAGTGGGGTGTTGTCACTCAGTGAGAGTGGTTTTGTCTCTCAATCAGTGCAGTGTTTTCTCTCAGTGAGCCCGGTGATGTCTCTCTCAGTGAGTGCAGTGTTGTCTCTCAGTGAGGCCAGTGTTGTTTGTCTCAGTGAGTGCGGTGTTGTCTCTCAGTGAGTGCGGTGTTGTCTCTCAGTGAGTGCGGTGTTGTCTCTCTCAGTGAGTGCGGTGTTGTCTCTCTCAATGAGTGCGGTGTTGTCTCTCTCAGTGAGTGCGGTGTTGTCTCTCAGTGAGTTCGGTGTTGTCTCTCTCAGTGAGTGCGGTGTTGTCTCTCTCAATGAGTGCGGTGTTGTCTCTCTCAATGAGTGCGGTGTTGTCTCTCATTTAGTGCGGTGTTGTCTCTGCCAGTGAGTGCGGTGTGGACTCTCTCAGTGAGTGCTTAATTGTCTCTCTCAGTGAGGGCAGTGTTGTCTCTCTCAGTGAGTGCATTGTTGTCTCTCAGTGAGTGCGCTGTTGTCTCTCTCAGTGAGTACGGTGTTGTCTCTCAGTGATTGCGATATTGATCCTCTGATTGAGTGCGGTGTGTCTCTCATTGAGTCCAGTTTTGTCTCTCATTGAGTCCAGTGTTGTCTCTCAGTGAGTGCGATGTTGTCTCTCTCAGTGAGTGCGGTGTTGGCTCTCTCAGTGATTGCGGTGTTGGCTGTCTCAGTAAGTGCGGTGTTGTCTCTCTGTGTGTGCGGTGTTGTCTCTCAGTGCGTGCGGTGTAATCTACCGCAGTGAGTGCGGTTTAGTCTCTCAATGAGTGCGATATTGACACTCTCATTGAGTGCGGTCCGGTCTCTAAGTGGGTGCGTGGTGTCTCTCTCAGTGAGTGCAGTGTTGTCTCTCTTAACGATGGCGTTGTTATCTCTCAGTGAGGGTGGTGTTGTCTATCTCAGTGAGTGCTGTTTTGTCTCTCAATGAGTGTGGTGTTGTCTCTCAGATAGTGCGGCGTTGTCTCTCTTATGGAGGGGGTGTTGCCTCTCACTGAGTGGGGTGTTGTCACTCAGTGAGAGCAGTTTTGTCTCTCAATCAGTGCAGTGTTTTCTCTCAGTGAGTGCGGCGTTGTCTCTCACAGTGAGTGCGGTGTTGTCTGTCACAGTGAGTGCGGTGTTGTCTCTCTCAGTGAGTGCAGTGTTGTCTCTCAGTGAGGCCAGTGTTTTTTCTCTCAGTGAGTGCGGTGTTGTCTCTCAGTGAGTGCGGTGTTGTCTCTCAGTGAGTGCACTGTTGTCTCTCTCAGTGAGTGCGGTGTTGTCTCTCTCAGTGAGTGCGGTGTTGTCTCTCTCAGTGAGTGCAGTGTTTTTTTTCTCAGTGAGTGCGTTGTTGTCTCTCTCAATGAGTGCGTTGTTGTCTCTCAGTGAGTGCGGTGTTGTCTCTCTCAGTGAGTGCGGTGTTGTCTCTCTCAGTGAGTGCGGTGTTGTCTCTCAGTGAGTGCGGTGTTGTGTCTCAGTGAGTGCGGTGTTGTCTCTCAGTGAGGCCAGTGTTGTTTCTCTCAGTGAGTGCGGTGTTGTCTCTCAGTGAGTGCGGTGTTGTCTCTCAGTGAGTGCGGTGTTGTCTCTCAGTGAGTGCGGTGTTGTCTCTCTCAGTGAGCGCGATGTTGTCTCTGCCAGTGAATGCGGTGTGGACTCTCTCAGTGAGTGCTTAATTGTCTCTCTCAGTGAGGGCAGTGTTGTCTCTCTCAGTGAGTGCATTGTTGTCTCTCAGTGAGTGCGGTGTTGTCTCTCTCAGTGAGTACGGTGTTGTCTCTCAGTGAGCGCGCTGTTGTCTATCTCATTGAGTACGGTGTTGTTTCTCAGTGATTGCGATATTGATCCTCTGATTTGGTGCGGTGTGTCTCTCATTGAGTCCAGTGTTGTCTCTCAGTGAGTGCGATGTTGTCTCTCTCAGTGAGTGCGGTGTTGGCTCTCTCAGTGAGTGCGGTGTTGTCTCTCTGTGTGTGCGGTGTTGTCTCTCAGTGCGTGCGGTGTAATCTATCTCAGTGAGTGCGGTTTAGTCTCTGAATGAGTGCGATATTGACACTCTCACTGAGTGCGGTCCGGTCTCTAAGTGGGTGCGGTGCTGTCTCTCTCAGTGAGTGCGGTGTTGTCTCTCTTAAGGATGACGTTGTTATCTCTCAGTGAGGGCGGTATTGTCTATCTCAGTGAGTGCGGATTTGTCTCTCAATGAGTGTGGTGTTGTCTCTCAGATAATGCGGCGTTGTCTCTCTTATGGAGGGGGGTGTTGCCTCTCACTGAGTGGGGTGTTGTTTCTCAGTGAGTGCGGTGTTGTCTCTCAGTGAGTGCGGTGTTGTCTCTCAGTGAGTGCGGTGTTGTCTCTCAGTGAGTGCGGTGTTGTCTCTCAGTGAGTGCGGTGTTGTCCCTCAGTGAGTGCGGTGTTGTCCCTCAGTGAGTGCGGTGTTGTCCCTCAGTGAGTGCGGTGTTGTCTCTCTCAGTGAGTGCGGTGTTGTCTCTCACTGAGTGCGGTGTTGTCGCTCAGTGAGTGCGGTTTTGTCTCAATCAGAGCGGTTTTGTCTCTCAGTGAGGCCGGTGATGTCTCTCTCAGTGATTGCGGTGTTGTCTCTCAATGAGTGCGGTGTTGTCTCTCTCAGTGAGTGCGGTGCTGTCTCTCTCAGTGAGTGCGGTGTTTTCTCTCTCAGTGAGTGCGGTGTTGTCTCTCAGTGAGTGCGGTGTTGTCTCTCAGTGAGTGCGGTGTTGTCTCTCGCAGTGAGTGCGGTGTTGTCTCTCTCAATGAGTGCGGTGTTGTCTCTCTCAATGAGTGCGGTGTTGTCTCTCTCAATGAGTGCGGTGTTGTCTCTCTCAATGAGTGCGGTGTTGTCTCTCATTGAGTGCGGTGTTGTCTCTCTCAATGAGTGCGGTGTTGTCTCTCATTTAGTGCGGTGTTGTCTCTGCCAGTGAGTGCGGTGTGGACTCTCTAGTGAGTGCTTAATTGTCTCTCTCAGTGAGGGCAGTGTTGTCTCTCTCAGTGAGTGCATTGTTGTCTCTCAGTGAGTGCGGTGTTGTCTCTCTCAGTGAGTACGGTGTTGTCTCTCAGTGATTGCGATATTGATCCTCTGATTGAGTGCGGTGTGTCTCTCATTGAGTCCAGTGTTGTCTCTCAGTGAGTGCGATGTTGTCTCTCTCAGTGAGTGCGGTGTTGGCTCTCTCAGTGATTGCGGTGTTGGCTGTCTCAGTAAGTGCGGTGTTGGCTCTCTCAGTGAGTGCGGTGTTGTCTCTCTGTGTGTGCGGTGTTGTCTCTCAGTGCGTGCGGTGTAATCTACCTCAGTGAGTGCGGTTTAGTCTCTCAATGAGTGCGATATTGACACTCTCATTGAGTGCGGTCCGGTCTCTAAGTGGGTGCGTGGTGTCTCTCTCAGAGAGTGCAGTGTTGTCTCTCTTAACGATGGCGTTGTTATCTCTCAGTGAGGGTGGTGTTGTCTATCTCAGTGAGTGCTGTTTTGTCTCTCAATGAGTGTGGTGTTGTCTCTCAGATAGTGCGGCGTTGTCTCTCTTATGGAGGGGGTGTTGCCTCTCACTGAGTGGGGTGTTGTCACTCAGTGAGAGCAGTTTTGTCTCTCAATCAGTGCAGTGTTTTCTCTCAGTGAGTGCGGCGTTGTCTCTCACAGTGAGTGCTGTGTTGTCTGTCACAGTGAGTGCGGTGTTGTCTCTCTCAGTGAGTGCAGTGTTGTCTCTCAGTGAGGCCAGTGTTTTTTCTCTCAGTGAGTGCGGTGTTGTCTCTCAGTGAGTGCGGTGTTGTCTCTCAGTGAGTGCGGTGTTGTCTCTCAGTGAGTGCACTGTTGTCGCTCTCAGTGAGTGCGGTGTTGTCTCTCTCAGTGAGTGCGGTGTTGTCTCTTTCAGTGAGTGCGGTGTTTTTTTTCTCAGTGAGTGCGTTGTTGTCTCTCTCAATGAGTGCGTTGTTGTCTCTCAGTGAGTGCGGTGTTGTCTCTCTCAGTGAGTGCGGTGTTGTCTCTCTCAGTGAGTGCGGTGTTGTCTCTCAGTGAGTGCGGTGTTGTCTCTCAGTGAGTGCGGTGTTGTGTCTCAGTGAGTGCGGTGTTGTCTCTCAGTGAGGCCAGTGTTGTTTCTCTCAGTGAGTGCGGTGTTGTCTCTCAGTGAGTGCGGTGTTGTCTCTCAGTGAGTGCGGTGTTTTCTCTCTCAATGAGTGCGGTGTTGTCTCTCAGTGAGTGCGGTGTTGTCTCTCAGTGAGTGCGGTGTTGTCTCTCTCAGTGAGCGCGATGTTGTCTCTGCCAGTGAATGCGGTGTGGACTCTCTCAGTGAGCGCTTAATTGTCTCTCTCAGTGAGGGCAGTGTTGTCTCTCTCAGTGAGTGCATTGTTGTCTCTCAGTGAGTGCGGTGTTGTCTCTCTCAGTGAGTACGGTGTTGTCTCTCAGTGAGCGCGCTGTTGTCTATCTCATTGAGTGCGGTGTTGTTTCTCAGTGATTGCGATATTGATCCTCTGATTTGGTGCGGTGTGTCTCTCATTGAGTCCAGTGTTGTCTCTCAGTGAGTGCGATGTTGTCTCTCTCAGTGAGTGCGATGTTGTCTCTCTCAGTGAGTGCGGTGTTGGCTCTCTCAGTGAGTGCGGTGTTGTCTCTCTGTGTGTGCGGTGTTGTCTCTCAGTGCGTGCGGTGTAATCTATCTCAGTGAGTGCGGTTTAGTCTCTCAATGAGTGCGATATTGACACTCTCACTGAGTGCGGTCCGGTCTCTAAGTGGGTGCGGTGCTGTCTCTCTCAGTGAGTGCGGTGTTGTCTCTCTTAAGCATGACGTTGTTATCTCTCAGTGAGGGCGGTATTGTCTATCTCAGTGAGTGCGGTTTTGTCTCTCAATGAGTGTGGTGTTGTCTCTCAGATAATGCGGCGTTGTCTCTCTTATGGAGGGGGGTGTTGCCTCTCACTGAGTGGGGTGTTGTTTCTCAGTGAGTGCGGTGTTGTCTCTCAGTGAGTGCGGTGTTGTCTCTCAGTGAGTGCGGTGTTGTCTCTCAGTGAGTGCGGTGTTGTCTCTCAATGAGTGCGGTGTTGTCTCTCAGTGAGTGCGGTGTTGTCTCTCAGTGAGTGCGGTGTTGTTTCTCTCATTGAGTGCGGTGTTGTCTCTCTCAATGAGTGCTGTGTTGTCGCTCAGTGAGTGCGGTTTTGTCTCAATCAGAGCGGTTTTGTCTCTCAGTGAGGCCGGTGATGTCTCTCTCAGTGATTGCGGTGTTGTCTCTCAATGAGTGCGGTGTTGTCTCTCTCAGTGAGTGCGGTGCTGTCTCTCTCAGTGAGTGCGGTGTTGTCTCTCAGTGAGTGCGGTGTTGTCTCTCAGTGAGTGCGGTGTTGTCTCTCGCAGTGAGTGCGGTGTTGTCTCTCTCAATGAGTGCGGTGTTGTCTCTCTCAATGAGTGCGGTGTTGTCTCTCAGTGAGTGTGGTGTTGTCTCTCCCAATGAGTGCGGTGTTGTCTCTCATTTAGTGCGGTGTTGTCTCTGCCAGTGAGTGCGGTGTGCACTCTCTAGTGAGTGCTTAATTGTCTCTCTCAGTGAGGGCAGTGTTGTCTCTCTCAGTGAGTGCATTGTTGTCTCTCAGTGAGTGCGGTGTTGTCTCTCTCAGTGAGTACGGTGTTGTCTCTCAGTGATTGCGATATTGATCCTCTGATTGAGTGCGGTGTGTCTCTCATTGAGTCCAGTGTTGTCTCTCAGTGAGTGCGATGTTGTCTCTCTCAGTGAGTGTGGTGCTGTCTCTCACAGTGAGCGCGGTGTTGTCTCTCACAGTGAGTGCGTTGTTGTCTCTCACAGTGAGTGCGTTGTTGTCTCTCTCAGTGAGTGCGGTGTTGTCTCTCTCAGTGAGTGCAGTGTTGTCTCTCAGTGAGGCCAGTGTTGTTTGTCTCAGTGAGTGCGGTGTTGTCTCTCAGTGAGTGCGGTGTTGTCTCTTTCAATGAGTGCGTTGTTGTCTCTCAGTGAGTGCGGTGTTGTCTCTCTCAGTGAGTGCGGTGTTGTCTCTCTCAGTGAGTGCGGTGTTGTCTCTCTCAATGAGTGCGGTGTTGCCTCTCAGTGAGTGCGGTGTGGACTCTCTCAGTGAGTGCTTAATCGTCTCTCTCAGTGAGTGCAGTGTTGTCTCTCTCAGTGAGTGCGTTGTTGTCTCTCAGTGAGTGCGTTGTTGTCTCTCAGTGACTGCAGTGTTGTCTCTCTCAGTGAGTGTGGTGTTGTCTCTCAGTCAGTGCAGTGTTGCCTCCCTCAGTTAGTATGGTGTTGTCTCTCAGTGAGCGCTGTGTTGTCTCTCTCATTGAGTGTGGTGTTGTTTCTCAGTGATTGCGGTGTCTCTCATTGAGTGCAGTTTTGTCTCTCCTAGTGAGTGCGGTGTTATATTTCTCAGTGAGTGCGGTGTTATATTTCTCAGTGAGTGCGGTGTTATATTTCTCAGTGAGTGCGGTGTTATATTTCTCAGTGAGTGCGGTGTTGTCTCTCAGTGAGTGCAGTATTGTCTATCTCAGTGAGTGCAGTGTAGTCTCTCTCCGTGAGTGCGGGGTTGTCTCACAGTGAATGCGATATTGACTCTCTCAGTGAGTGCGGTGCGGTCTCTCTTATGGAGGGCGATGTTGTCTTTCAGTGAGTGCGGTGTTATCTATCTCAGAGAGAGCGGTTTTGTCTCTCAATGAGTGTGGTATTGTCACTCAGTGAGTGCAGCGTTGTCTCTCACAGTGAGTGTGGTGCTGTCTCTCTCAAAGAGTGCGGTGTATTCTCTCAGTGAGTGCGGTGTTTTCTCTCAGTGAGTGCGGTGTTTTCTCTCAGTGAGTGCGGTGTTTTCTCTCAGTGAGTGCAGTGTTTTCTCTGTGAGTGCGGTGTTGCAACTCTCAGTGAGTGCGGTGTTGCAACTCTCAGTGTGTGCGGTGTTGCAACTCTCAGTGAGTGTGGACTTGTCTCTATCAGTGAGTGCGGTTTTTTCTCTCAGTGAGTGCAGTGTTGTCTCTCTCAGTGAGTGCGGTGTCATTTCTCAGTGCGTGCGGTGTAATCTAACTCAGTGAGTGCGGTTTAGTCTCTGAATGAGTGCGATATTGACACTCTTTTTGAGTGCGGTGCGGTCTCTAAGTGGGTGCAGTGTTGTCTGTCTCAGTGAGTGCAGCGTTGTCTCTCTTATGGAGGGCGTTGTTGTCTCTCAGTGAGGGCGGTGTTGTCTCTCTCAGTAATTGCGGTGAAGTCTGTATCAGTGACTGAGGTTATGTCTCTCAGTGAGTGCGGTGTTGTCTCTCATTTAGTGCGGTGCTGTCTGCCAGTGAGTGCGGTGTGGACTCCCTCAGTGAGTGCTTAATTGTCTCTCTCAGTGAGTGCGGTGTTGTCTCTCTGAGTGAATGCGGTGTTGTCTCTCTCAGTGAGTGCGGTGTGTTCTCTCTCAGTGAGTGCGGTGTTGTCTCTCTCAGTGAGTGCGGTGTTGTCTCTCTCAGTGAGTGCAGTGTTGTCTCTCTCAGTGAGTGCGTTGTTGTCTCTCTCAGTGAGTGCGGTGTTGTCTCTCTCAATGAGTGCGGTGTTGTCTCTCAGTCAGTGCGATATTGATCCTCTCATTGAGTGCGGTGTGGTCTCTCAGTGCGTGCGGTGTTGTCCCTCAGTGAGTGCTGTGTTGTCTCTCTCAGTGATTGCGGTGTTGCAACTCTCAGTGATTGCGGTGTTGCAACTCTCAGTGAGTGCGGTGTTTTTGTCTCTCAGTGAGTGCGGTGTTGTCTCTCATTGAGTCCGGTGTTTTCTCTCAGTGAGTGCGATGATGTCTCTCTCCGTGATTGCGGAGTTGTCTCTCAGTGATTGCGATATTGATCCTCTGATTGAGTGCGGTGTGTCACTCAGTGAGTGCGGTGTTGTCTCTCTCAGTGAATGCAGTATTGTCTCTCTCAGTGAGTGCGGTGTTGTCTCTCTCAGTGAGTGTGGTCTTGTCTCGCAGCGAGTGCAGTGTTGTCTCTCTCATTGAGTCTGGTGTTGTCTCTCAGTGAATGCGAAGTTGTCCCTCTTAATGTGTGTGATGTTGTCTCTCAGTGAGTGCAGTGTTGCATGTCTCAGTGAGTGCGTTGTAGTCTCTCATTGAGTGCTGTGTTGTCTCTCTCAGTGAGTGCGGTGTTTTCTCTCAGTGAATGCCATGTTGTCTCTCTCATTGAGTGCGGTGTTGTTTCTCAGTGATTGCGGTTTCTCTCAGTGAGTGCAGTTTTGTCTCTTCCAGTGAGTGCGGTGTTATATCTCTCAGTGAGTGCGGTGTTGTCTCTCTCATTGAGTCCGGTGTTGTCTCTCAGTGCGTGCGATGTTGTCTCTCAGTGAGTGAGATATCGATCCTCTCAGTGAGTGGGGTGTGGTCTCTCAGCGAAAGCGATGTTGATCCTCTCAATGAGTAGGGTGTGGTCTCTAAGTGAGTGCGGTGTTGTCTCTCTCAGTGAGTGCGGTGTTGTCTCTCAGTGAGTGCGCTGTTGTCTTTCTCAGTGAGTGGGATGTTGTCTCTCAGTGCGTGCGGTGTAATCTATCTCAGTCAGTGTGGTTTAGTCTCTGAATGAGTGCGATATTGACACTCTCACTGAATGCGGTAAGGTCTCTAAGTGTGTGCGGTGTTGTCTCTCTCAGTGAGTGCGGTGTTGTCTCTCTTAAGGATGGCGTTGTTGTCTCTCAGTGAGGGCGGTGTTGTCTATCTCATTGAGTGCGGTTTTGTCTCTCAATGAGTGTGGTGTTCTCTCTCAGATAGTGCGGCGTTGTCTCCCTTATGGAGGGGGGTGTTGCCTCTCACTGAGTGGGGTGTTGTCACTCAGTGAGTGCGGTTTTGTCTCTCAATAAGATCAGTGTATTCTCTCAGTGAGTGCAGCGTTGTCTCTCTCAGTGAGTGCGGTGTTGTCTCTCTTAGTGAGTGCGGTGTTGTCTCTCAGTGAGGCCAGTGTAGTTTCTCTCAGTGAGTGCGGTGTTGTCTCTCTCAGTGAGTGCGTTGTTGTCTCTCTCAGTGAGTGCGGTGTTGTCTCTCTCAATGAGTGCGGTGTTGTCTCTCAGTCAGTGCGATATTGATCCTCTCATTGAGTGCGGTGTGGTCTCTCAGTGCGTGCGGTGTTGTCTCTCAGTGAGTGCTGTGTTGTCTCTCTCAGTGATTGCGGTGTTGCAACTCTCAGTGATTGCGGTGTTGCAACTCTCAGTGAGTGCGGTGTTTTTGTCTCTCAGTGAGTGCGGTGTTGTCTCTCATTGAGTCCGGTGTTTTCTCTCAGTGAGTGCGATGATGTCTCTCTCCGTGATTGCGGAGTTGTCTCTCAGTGATTGCGATATTGATCCTCTGATTGAGTGCGGTGTGTCACTCAGTGAGTGCGGTGTTGTCTCTCTCAGTGAATGCAGTATTGTCTCTCTCAGTGAGTGCGGTGTTGTCTCTCTCAGTGAGTGTGGTCTTGTCTCGCAGCGAGTGCAGTGTTGTCTCTCTCATTGAGTCTGGTGTTGTCTCTCAGTGAATGCGAAGTTGTCCCTCTTAATGTGTGTGATGTTGTCTCTCAGTGAGTGCAGTGTTGCATGTCTCAGTGAGTGCGTTGTAGTCTCTCATTGAGTGCTGTGTTGTCTCTCTCAGTGAGTGCGGTGTTTTCTCTCAGTGAATGCCATGTTGTCTCTCTCATTGAGTGCGGTGTTGTTTCTCAGTGATTGCGGTTTCTCTCAGTGAGTGCAGTTTTGTCTCTTCCAGTGAGTGCGGTGTTATATCTCTCAGTGAGTGCGGTGTTGTCTCTCTCATTGAGTCCGGTGTTGTCTCTCAGTGCGTGCGATGTTGTCTCTCAGTGAGTGAGATATCGATCCTCTCAGTGAGTGGGGTGTGGTCTCTCAGCGAAAGCGATGTTGATCCTCTCAATGAGTGGGGTGTGGTCTCTAAGTGAGTGCGGTGTTGTCTCTCTCAGTGAGTGCGGTGTTGTCTCTCAGTGAGTGCGCTGTTGTCTTTCTCAGTGAGTGGGATGTTGTCTCTCAGTGCGTGCGGTGTAATCTATCTCAGTCAGTGTGGTTTAGTCTCTGAATGAGTGCGATATTGACACTCTCACTGAATGCGGTAAGGTCTCTAAGTGTGTGCGGTGTTGTCTCTCTCAGTGAGTGCGGTGTTGTCTCTCTTAAGGATGGCGTTGTTGTCTCTCAGTGAGGGCGGTGTTGTCTATCTCATTGAGTGCGGTTTTGTCTCTCAATGAGTGTGGTGTTCTCTCTCAGATAGTGCGGCGTTGTCTCCCTTATGGAGGGGGGTGTTGCCTCTCACTGAGTGGGGTGTTGTCACTCAGTGAGTGCGGTTTTGTCTCTCAATAAGATCAGTGTATTCTCTCAGTGAGTGCAGCGTTGTCTCTCTCAGTGAGTGCGGTGTTGTCTCTCTTAGTGAGTGCGGTGTTGTCTCTCAGTGAGGCCAGTGTAGTTTCTCTCAGTGAGTGCGGTGTTGTCTCTCAATGAGTGCGTTGTCGTCTCAGTGAGTGCAGTGTTGTCTCTCTCAGTAAGTGCTTAATCGTCTCTCTCGGTGAGTGCAGTGTTGTCTCTCTCAGTGAGTGCGTTGTTGTCTCTCAGTGAGTGCGTTGTTGTCTCTCTCAGTGAGTGCGGTGTTGTCTCTCAGTCAGTGCGGTGTTGTCTCTCTCAGTTAGTATGGTGTTGTCTCTCAGTGAGCGCCGTGTTGTCTTTCTCATTGAGTGTGGTGTTGTTTCTCAGTGATTGCGGTGTCTCTCATTGAGAGCAGTTTTGTCTCTTTCAGTGAGTGCGGTGTTGTCTCTCTCAGTGAGTGCGGTGTTGTCTCTCTCAGTGAGTGCGTTGTTGTCTCTCAGTGAGTGCGGTTTTGTCTCTCAATCAGAGCGATGTTGTCTCTCAGTGAGTGTGGTGTTCTCTCTCTCAGTGAATGCGGTGTTGATTCTCAGTACGCGCGGTGTTGTCTCTCAGTGAGTGCGGTGTTGTCTCTCAGTGAGTGCGGTGCTGACTCTCAGTGAGTGCGGTGTTGTCTCTCTCAGTGAGTGTGGTGTTGTCTCTCTCAGTGAGTGTGGTGTTGTCTCTCAGTGAGTGCGGTGTTGTCTCTCAGTGAGTGCGGTGTTGTCTCTCAGTGAGTGCGGTGTTGTCTCTCAGTGAGTGCGGTGTTGTCTCTCAGTGAGTGCGGTGTTGTCTCTCAGTGAGTGCGGTGTTGTCTCTCAGTGAGTGCGGTGTTGTCTTTCTCAGTGAGTGCGATGTTGTCTCTCAGTGCGTGCGGTGTAATCTATCTCAGTGAGTGCGGTTTAGTCTCTCAATGAGTGCGATATTGACACTCTCATTGAGTGCGGTCCGGTCTCTAAGTGGGTGCGGTGCTGTCTCTCTCAGTGAGTGCGGTGTTGTCTCTCTTAAGGATGGCGTTGATATCTCTCAGTGAGGGCAGTGTTTTCTATCTCAGTGAGTGCGGTTTTGTCTCTCAATGAATGTGGTAATGTCTCTCAGATAGTGCGGCGTTGTCTCTCTTATGGAGGGGGGTGTTGCCTCTCACTGAGTGTGGTGTTGTCACTCAGTGAGAGCGGTTTTGTCTCTCAATCAGTGCAGTGTTTTCTCTCAGTGAGTGCGGCGTTGTCTCTCTCAGTGAGTGTGGTGCTGTCTCTCACAGTGAGCGCGGTGTTGTCTCTCACAGTGAGTGCGTTGTTGTCTCTCACAGTGAGTGCGTTGTTGTCTCTCTCAGTGAGTGCGGTGTTGTCTCTCTCAGTGAGTGCAGTGTTGTCTCTCAGTGAGGCCAGTGTTGTTTGTCTCAGTGAGTTCGGTGTTGTCTCTCAGTGAGTGCGGTGTTGTCTCTTTCAATGAGTGCGTTGTTGTCTCTCAGTGAGTGCGGTGTTGTCTCTCTCAGTGAGTGCGGTGTTGTCTCTCTCAGTGAGTGCGGTGTTGTCTCTCTCAATGAGTGCGGTGTTGCCTCTCAGTGAGTGCGGTGTGGACTCTCTCAGTGAGTGCTTAATCGTCTCTCTCAGTGAGTGCAGTGTTGTCTCTCTCAGTGAGTGCGTTGTTGTCTCTCAGTGAGTGCGTTGTTGTCTCTCAGTGAGTGCGTTGTTGTCTCTCAGTGACTGCAGTGTTGTCTCTCTCAGTGAGTGTGGTGTTGTCTCTCAGTCAGTGCAGTGTTGCCTCCCTCAGTTAGTATGGTGTTGTCTCTCAGTGAGCGCTGTGTTGTCTCTCTCATTGAGTGTGGTGTTGTTTCTCAGTGATTGCGGTGTCTCTCATTGAGTGCAGTTTTGTCTCTCCTAGTGAGTGCGGTGTTATATTTCTCAGTGAGTGCGGTGTTATATTTCTCAGTGAGTGCGGTGTTATATTTCTCAGTGAGTGCGGTGTTATATTTCTCAGTGAGTGCGGTGTTGTCTCTCAGTGAGTGCAGTATTGTCTATCTCAGTGAGTGCAGTGTAGTCTCTCTCCGTGAGTGCGGGGTTGTCTCACAGTGAATGCGATATTGACTCTCTCAGTGAGTGCGGTGCGGTCTCTCTTATGGAGGGCGATGTTGTCTTTCAGTGAGTGCGGTGTTATCTATCTCAGAGAGAGCGGTTTTGTCTCTCAATGAGTGTGGTATTGTCACTCAGTGAGTGCAGCGTTGTCTCTCACAGTGAGTGTGGTGCTGTCTCTCTCAAAGAGTGCGGTGTATTCTCTCAGTGAGTGCGGTGTTTTCTCTCAGTGAGTGCGGTGTTTTCTCTCAGTGAGTGCGGTGTTTTCTCTCAGTGAGTGCAGTGTTTTCTCTGTGAGTGCGGTGTTGCAACTCTCAGTGAGTGCGGTGTTGCAACTCTCAGTGTGTGCGGTGTTGCAACTCTCAGTGAGTGTGGACTTGTCTCTATCAGTGAGTGCGGTTTTTTTCTCTCAGTGAGTGCAGTGTTGTCTCTCTCAGTGAGTGCGGTGTCATTTCTCAGTGCGTGCGGTGTAATCTAACTCAGTGAGTGCGGTTTAGTCTCTGAATGAGTGCGATATTGACACTCTTTTTGAGTGCGGTGCGGTCTCTAAGTGGGTGCAGTGTTGTCTGTCTCAGTGAGTGCAGCGTTGTCTCTCTTATGGAGGGCGTTGTTGTCTCTCAGTGAGGGCGGTGTTGTCTCTCTCAGTAATTGCGGTGAAGTCTGTATCAGTGACTGAGGTTATGTCTCTCAGTGAGTGCGGTGTTGTCTCTCATTTAGTGCGGTGCTGTCTGCCAGTGAGTGCGGTGTGGACTCCCTCAGTGAGTGCTTAATTGTCTCTCTCAGTGAGTGCGGTGTTGTCTCTCTGAGTGAATGCGGTGTTGTCTCTCTCAGTGAGTGCGGTGTGTTCTCTCTCAGTGAGTGCGGTGTTGTCTCTCTCAGTGAGTGCGGTGTTGTCTCTCTCAGTGAGTGCGGTGTTGTCTCTCTCAGTGAGTGCAGTGTTGTCTCTCTCAGTGAGTGCGTTGTTGTCTCTCTCAGTGAGTGCGGTGTTGTCTCTCTCAATGAGTGCGGTGTTGTCTCTCAGTCAGTGCGATATTGATCCTCTCATTGAGTGCGGTGTGGTCTCTCAGTGCGTGCGGTGTGGTCTCTCAGTGCGTGCGGTGTTGTCTCTCAGTGAGTGCTGTGTTGTCTCTCTCAGTGATTGCGGTGTTGCAACTCTCAGTGAGTGCGGTGTTTTTGTCTCTCAGTGAGTGCGGTGTTGTCTCTCATTGAGTCCGGTGTTTTCTCTCAGTGAGTGCGATGATGTCTCTCTCCGTGTTTGCGGAGTTGTCTCTCAGTGATTGCGATATTGATCCTCTGATTGAGTGCGGTGTGTCACTCAGTGAGTGCGGTGTTGTCTCTCTCAGTGAATGCAGTATTGTCTCTCTCATTGAGTCTGGTGTTGTCTCTCAGTGAATGCGAAGTTGTCCCTCTTAATGTGTGTGATGTTGTCTCTCAGTGAGTGCAGTGTTGCATGTCTCAGTGAGTGCGTTGTAGTCTCTCATTGAGTGCTGTGTTGTCTCTCTCAGTGAGTGCGGTGTTTTCTCTCAGTGAATGCCATGTTGTCTCTCTCATTGAGTGCGGTGTTGTTTCTCAGTGATTGCGGTTTCTCTCAGTGAGTGCAGTTTTGTCTCTTCCAGTGAGTGCGGTGTTATATCTCTCAGTGAGTGCGGTGTTGTCTCTCTCATTGAGTCCGGTGTTGTCTCTCAGTGCGTGCGATGTTGTCTCTCAGTGAGTGAGATATCGATCCTCTCAGTGAGTGGGGTGTGGTCTCTCAGTGAAAGCGATGTTGATCCTCTCAATGAGTGGGGTGTGGTCTCTAAGTGAGTGCGGTGTTGTCTCTCTCAGTGAGTGCGCTGTTGTCTCTCTCAGTGAGTGCGGTGTTGTCTCTCAGTGAGTGCGCTGTTGTCTCTCAGTGAGTGCGCTGTTGTCTTTCTCAGTGAGTGGGATGTTGTCTCTCAGTGCGTGCGGTGTAATCTATCTCAGT
This sequence comes from Carcharodon carcharias, assembly GCF_017639515.1. Taxonomy (NCBI): domain Eukaryota; kingdom Metazoa; phylum Chordata; class Chondrichthyes; order Lamniformes; family Lamnidae; genus Carcharodon; species Carcharodon carcharias. The sequence continues at coordinate 96,745,766 of NC_054473.1, forward strand.
CAGTGCGGTTTAGTCTCTGAATGAGTGCGATATTGACACTCTCACTGAATGCGGTAAGGTCTCTAAGTGTGTGCGGTGTTGTCTCTCTCAGTGAGTGCGGTGTTGTCTCTCTTAAGGATGGCGTTGTTGTCTCTCAGTGAGGGCGGTGTTGTCTATCTCATTGAGTGCGGTTTTGTCTCTCAATGAGTGTGGTGTTCTCTCTCAGATAGTGCGGCGTTGTCTCCCTTATGGAGGGGGGTGTTGCCTCTCACTGAGTGGGGTGTTGTCACTCAGTGAGTGCGGTTTTGTCTCTCAATAAGATCAGTGTATTCTCTCAGTGAGTGCAGCGTTGTCTCTCTCAGTGAGTGCGGTGTTGTCTCTCTTAGTTAGTGCGGTGTTGTCTCTCAGTGAGGCCAGTGTAGTTTCTCTCAGTGAGTGCGGTGTTGTCTCTCAATGAGTGCGTTGTCGTCTCAGTGAGTGCAGTGTTGTCTCTCTCAGTAAGTGCTTAATCGTCTCTCTCGGTGAGTGCAGTGTTGTCTCTCTCAGTGAGTGCGTTGTTGTCTCTCAGTGAGTGCGTTGTTGTCTCTCAGTGAGTGCGTTGTTGTCTCTCTCAGTGAGTGCGGTGTTGTCTCTCAGTCAGTGCGGTGTTGTCTCTCTCAGTTAGTATGGTGTTGTCTCTCAGTGAGCGCCGTGTTGTCTTTCTCATTGAGTGTGGTGTTGTTTCTCAGTGATTGCGGTGTCTCTCATTGAGAGCAGTTTTGTCTCTTTCAGTGAGTGCGGTGTTGTCTCTCTCAGTGAGTGCGGTGTTGTCTCTCTCAGTGAGTGCGTTGTTGTCTCTCAGTGAGTGCGGTTTTGTCTCTCAATCAGAGCGATGTTGTCTCTCAGTGAGTGTGGTGTTCTCTCTCTCAGTGAATGCGGTGTTGATTCTCAGTACGCGCGGTGTTGTCTCTCAGTGAGTGCGGTGTTGTCTCTCAGTGAGTGCGGTGCTGACTCTCAGTGAGTGCGGTGTTGTCTCTCTCAGTGAGTGTGGTGTTGTCTCTCTCAGTGAGTGTGGTGTTGTCTCTCAGTGAGTGCGGTGTTGTCTCTCAGTGAGTGCGGTGTTGTCTCTCAGTGAGTGCGGTGTTGTCTCTCAGTGAGTGCGGTGTTGTCTCTCAGTGAGTGCGGTTTTGTCTCTCTCAATGAGTGCGGTTTTGTCTCTCAGTGAGTGCGGTGTTGTCTATCTCAGTGAGCGCGGTGTTGTCTCTCAGTGAGTGAAGTGTTGCAACTCTCAGTGAGTGCAGTGTAGTCTCTCACCGTGAGTGCGTTGTTGTCTCACAGTGAGTGCGATATTGACTCTCTCAGTGAGTGCGGTGTGGTCTCTCATTGAGTGCTGTGTTGTCTCTCTCAGTGAGTGCGGTGTTGTCTCTCAGTGAATGCCATGTTGTCTCTCTCATTGAGTGCTTTGTTGTCTCTCTCAGTGAGTACGTTGTTGACTCTCAGTGAGGCCGGTGATGTCTCTCTCAGTGAGTGCGGTGTTGTCTCTCTCAGTGAGTGCAGTGTTGTCTCTCTCAATGAGTGCGGTGTTGTCTCTCAGTGAGTGCGATATTGATCCTCTCATTGAGTGCGGTGTGGTCTCTCAGTGCGTGCGCTGTTGTCTCTCAGTGAGTGCAGTGTTGTCTCTCTCAGTGATTGCGGTGTTGCATCTCTCAATGAGAGTGCGGTGTTTTTGTCTCTCAGTGAGTGCGGTGTTGTCTCTCAGTGAGTGCGTTTTTGTCTCTCAGTGAGTGCGGTGTAATCTATCTCAGTGAGTGCGATTTAGTCTCTCAATGATTGCGATATTGACACTCTCAGTGAGTGCGGTCCGGTCTCTAAGTGAATGCGGTGTTATCTCTCCTAAGGATGGCGTTGTTGTCTCTCAGTGAGGGCGGTGTTGTCTATCTCAGTGAGTGCGGTTTTGTCTCTCAAAGAGTGTGGTGTTGTCTCTCAAATAGTGCGGTGTTGTCTCTCTAATGGAGGGGGGTGTTGCATCTCACTGGGTGGGGTGTTGTCACTCAGTGAGTGCGGTTTTGTCTCTCAGTGAGGCCGGTGATGTCTCTCTCAGTGATTGCGGTGTTGTCTCTCAGTGAGTGCGGTGTTGTCTCTCAGTGAGTGCGGTGTTGTCTCTCAGTGAGTGCGGTGTTGTCTCTCAGTGACTGCGGTGTTGTCTCTCTCAGTGAGGGCGGTGTTGTCTCTCTCATTGAGTGCGGTGTTGTCTCTCAGCGAGTGAGCTGTTGTCTCTCTCAGCGAGTGAGCTGTTGTCTCTCTCAGCGAGTGCGCTGCTGTCTCTCTCAGTGAGTGCGATGTTGTCTCTCTCAGTGAGTGCAGTGCTGTCTCTCAGTGAGTGCGATGATGTTTCTCAGTTTGTGCGGTGTTTTCTATCAGTGAGTGCGGTTTTGTCTCTCTCAGTGAGTGAGGTGTTGTCTCTCAGTGAGTGCGGTGATGTCTCTCAGTGAGTGTGGTGTTGTCTCTCAGATAGTGCGGCGTTGTCTCTCTTATGGAGGGGGGTGTTGCCTCTCACTGAGTGGGGTGTTGTCACTCAGTGAGAGCGGTTTTGTCTCTCAATCAGTGCAGTGTTTTCTCTCAGTGAGTGCGGCGTTGTCTCTCAGTGATTGCGGTGTTGTATCTCAGTGAGTGCGGTGTTATCTCTCAGTGAGTACGGTGTTATCTATCTCAGTGATTGCGGTGTTGTCTCTCAGTGAGTGCGGTGTTGTCTCTCTCAGTTAGTGAGGTGTTATCTCTCAGTGAGTGCGGTGTTGTCTCTCAGTGAGTGTGATATTGATCCTCTCATTGAGTGCGGTGTGGTCTCTCAGTGAGTGCGGTTTGGTCTCTCAGTGAGTGCGGTGTTGTCTCTCTCAGTGAGTGCGGTGTTGTCTCTCAGTGAATGCGGTGTTGTCTCTCTCATTGAGTGCAGTGTTGATTCTGTCAGTGAATGTGGTGTTGTCTCTCCGTGAGTGCGGTGTTGTCTCTCTCCGTGAGTGCGGTGTTGTCTCTCAGTGAGTGCGGTGTTGTCTCTCAGTGAGTGCGGTGTGGTCTCTCATTGAGTGCTGTGTTGTCTCTCTCAGTGAGTGCGGTGTTGTCTCTCAGTGAATGCCATGTTGTCTCTCTCATTGAGTGTGTTGTTGTCTCTCTCAGTGAGTGCGGTGTTGTCTCTCTCAGTGATTGCGGTGTTGTCTCTCTGTGAGTGTTGTGTTGCCCCTCTCACTAAGTCCGGTGTTCTCTCTCTCAATGAGTGCGGTATGGTCTCTCAGTGAGTGCGGTTTTGTCTCTCACAATGAGTGCGGTTTTGTCTCTCAGTGAGTGTGGTGTTGCCTCTCTTAGTGAGTGTGGTTTTGTTTCTCAGTGAGTGCAGTGTTGTCTCTCAGTGAGTGCGGTGTTGTCTATCTCAGTGAGTGCGGTGTTGTCTCTCAGTGAGTGCAGTGTTGCAACTCTCCGTGAGTGCAGTGTAGTCTCTCACAGTGAGTGCGGTGTTGTCTCTCACAGTGTGTGCGGTGTTGTCTCTCTCAGTGAGTGCAGTGTTGTCTCTCAGTGAGTGCGGTGTTGTCTCTCAGTGAGTGCGGTGTTGTCTCTCTCAGTGAGTGCGGTATTGTCTCTCTCAGTGAGTGCGGTGTTGTCTCTCTCAGTGAGTGCGGTGTTGTCTCTCTCAGTGAGTGCGGTGTTGTCTCTCTCAGTGAGTGCGGTGTTGTCTCTCTCAGTGAGTGCGGTGTTGTCTCTCTCAGTGAGTGCAGTGTTGTCTCTCTCAGTGAGTGCGGTGTTGTCTCTCTCAGTGAGTGCGGTGTTGTCTCTCTCAATGAGTGCGTTGTTGTCTCTCAGTGAGTGCGGTGTTGTCTCTCTCAGTGAGTGCGGTGTTGTCTCTCTCAGTGAGTGCGGTGTTGTCTCTCTCAGTGAGTGCGGTGTTGTCTCTCTCAGTGAGTGTGGTGCTGTCTCTCACAGTGAGTGCGGTGTTGTCTCTCACAGTGAGTGCGTTGTTGTCTCTCACAGTGAGTGCGGTGTTGTCTCTCTCAGTGAGTGCAGTGTTGTCTCTCAGTGAGGCCAGTGTTGTTTCTCTCAGTGAGTGCGGTGTTGTCTCTCAGTGAGTGCGGTGTTGTCTCTCTCAATGAGTGCGTTGTTGTCTCAGTGAGTGCGGTGTTGTCTCTCTCAGTGAGTGCGGTGTTGTCTCTCTCAGTGAGTGCGGTGTTGTCTCTCTCAGTGAGTGCGGTGTTGTCTCTCTCAGTGAGTGCGGTGTTGTCTCTCTCAATGAGTGCGGTGTTGCCTCTCAGTGAGTGCGGTGTGGACTCTCTCAGTGAGTGCTTAATCGTCTATCTCAGTGAGTGCAGTGTTGTCTCTCTCAGTGAGTGCGTTGTTGTCTCTCAGTGAGTGCATTGTTGTCTCTCAGTGAGTGCAGTGTTGTTTCTCTCAGTGAGTGTGGTGTTGTCTCTCAGTCAGTGCGGTGTTGCCTCCCTCAGTTAGTACGGTGTTGTCTCTCAGTGAGCGCGGTGTTGTCTCTCTCATTGAGTGTGGTGTTGTTTCTCAGTGATTGCGGTGTCTCTCATTGAGTGCAGTTTTGTCTCTCCCAGTGAGTGCGGTGTTATATTTCTCAGTGAGTGCGGTGTTGTCTCTCAGTGAGTGCGGTATTGTCTATCTCAGTGAGTGCAGTGTAGTCTCTCTCCGTGAGTGCGGGGTTGTCTCACAGTGAATGCGATATTGACTCTCTCAGTGAGTGCGGTGCGGTCTCTCTTATGGAGGGCGATGTTGTCTTTCAGTGAGTGCGGTGTTATCTATCTCAGAGAGAGCGGTTTTGTCTCTCAATGAGTGTGGTGTTGTCTCTCAGTGAGTGTGGTTTTGTCTCTCAATGAGTGCGGTGTTGTCACTCAGTGAGTGCAGCGTTGTCTCTCACAGTGAGTGTGGTGCTGTCTCTCTCAAAGAGTGCGGTGTTTTCTCTCAGTGAGTGCTGTGTTGCAACTCTCAGTGAGTGCGGTGTTGCAACTCTCAGTGAGTGTGGAGTTGTCTCTATCAGTGAGTGCGGTTTTGTCTCTCAGTGAGTGCAGTGTTGTCTCTCTCAGTGAGTGCGGTGTTATCTCTCAGTGCGTGTGGTGTAATCTATCTCAGTGAGTGCGGTTTAGTCTCTGAATGAGTGCGATATTGACACTCTCATTGAGTGCGGTGCGGTCTCTTAGTGGGTGCGGTGTTGTCTCTCTCAGTGAGTGCAGCGTTGTCTCTCTTATGGAGGGCGTTGTTGTCTCTCAGTGAGGGCGGCGTTGTCTCTCTCAGTAATTGCGGTGAAGTCTGTATCAGTGACTGAGGTTTTGTCTCTCAGTGAGTGCGGTGTTGTCTCTCATTTAGTGCGGTGCTGTCTCTGCCAGTGAGTGCGGTGTGGACTCTCTCAGTGAGTGCTTAATTGTCTCTCTCAGTGAGTCCGGTGTTGTCTCTCTCAGTGAGTGCGGTGTTGTCTCTCTCAGTGAGTGCGGTGTTGTCTCTCTCAGTGAGTGCGTTGTTGTCTCTCAGTGAGTGCGGTGTTGTCTCTCAGTCAGTGCGGTTTACTCTCTCTCAGTGAGTGCGTTGTTGTCTCTCAGTTAGCGCGGTGTTGTCTCTCTCATTGATTGCGGTGTTGTTTCTCAGTGATTGAGGTGTCTCTCAGTGAGTGCAGTTTAGTCTCTCCCAGTGAGTGCTGTGTTATAACTCTCAGTGAGTGCGATATTGATCCTCTCATTGAGTGCGATATTGATCCTCTCATTGAGTGCGGTGTTGTCTCTCAGTGAGAGCGGTGTTGTCTCTCTCCGTGAGTGCGGTGTTGTCTCTCAGTGAATGCAGTGTTGTCTCTCTCAGCGAGTGCGGTGTTTTCTCTCAGTGATTGCGGTGTTGTATCTCAGTGATTGAGGTGTTGTATCTCAGTGAGTGCGGTGTTATCTCTCAGTGAGTACGGTGTTATCTATCTCAGTGATTGCGGTGTTGTCTCTCAGTGAGTGCGGTGTTGTCTCTCTCAGTTAGTGAGGTGTTATCTCTCAGTGAGTGCGGTGTTGTCTCTCAGTGAGTGTGATATTAATCCTCTCATTGAGTGCGGTGTGGTCTCTCAGTGAGTGCGGTTTGGTCTCTCAGTGAGTGCGGTTTGGTCTCTCAGTGAGTGCGGTGTTGTCTCTCTCAGTGAGTGCGGTGTTGTCTCTCAGTGAATGCGGTGTTGTCTCTCTCATTGAGTGCAATGTTGACTCTGTCAGTGAATGTGGTGTTGTCTCTCAGTGAGAGCGGTGTTGTCTCTCTCCGTGAGTGCGGTGTTGTCTCTCAGTGAGTGCGGTGTGGTCTCTCATTGAGTGCTGTGTTGTCTCTCTCAGTGAGTGCGGTGTTGTCTCTCAGTGAATGCCATGTTGTCTCTCTCATTGAGTGCGTTGTTGTCTCTCTCAGTGAGTGCAGTGTTGTCTCTCTCAGTGATTGCGGTGTTGTCTCTCTGTGAGTGTTGTGTTGCCCCTCTCACTAAGTCCGGTGTTCTCTCTCTCAATGAGTGCGGTATGGTCTCTCAGTGAGTGCGGTATGGTCTCTCAGTGAGTGCGGTTTTGTCTCTCTCAATGAGTGCGGTATGGTCTCTCAGTGAGTGCGGTATGGTCTCTCAGTGAGTGCGGTTTTGTCTCTCACAATGAGTGCGGTTTTGTCTCTCAGTGAGTGTGGTGTTGCCTCTCTTAGTGAGTGTGGTTTTGTTTCTCAGTGAGTGCAGTGTTGTCTCTCAGTGAGTGCGGTGTTGTCTATCTCAGTGAGCGCGGTGTTGTCTCTCAGTGAGTGAAGTGTTGCAACTCTCAGTGAGTGCAGTGTAGTCTCTCACCGTGAGTGCGTTGTTGTCTCACAGTGAGTGCGATATTGACTCTCTCAGTGAGTGCGGTGTGGTCTCTCATTGAGTGCTGTGTTGTCTCTCTCAGTGAGTGCGGTGTTGTCTCTCAGTGAATGCCATGTTGTCTCTCTCATTGAGTGCTTTGTTGTCTCTCTCAGTGAGTACGTTGTTGACTCTCAGTGAGGCCGGTGATGTCTCTCTCAGTGAGTGCGGTGTTGTCTCTCTCAGTGAGTGCAGTGTTGTCTCTCTCAATGAGTGCGGTGTTGTCTCTCAGTGAGTGCGATATTGATCCTCTCATTGAGTGCGGTGTGGTCTCTCAGTGCGTGCGCTGTTGTCTCTCAGTGAGTGCAGTGTTGTCTCTCTCAGTGATTGCGGTGTTGCATCTCTCAATGAGAGTGCGGTGTTTTTGTCTCTCAGTGAGTGCGGTGTTGTCTCTCAGTGAGTGCGTTTTTGTCTCTCAGTGAGTGCGGTGTAATCTATCTCAGTGAGTGCGATTTAGTCTCTCAATGATTGCGATATTGACACTCTCAGTGAGTGCGGTCCGGTCTCTAAGTGAATGCGTTGTTGTCTCTCAGTGAGGGCGGTGTTGTCTATCTCAGTGAGTGCGGTTTTGTCTCTCAAAGAGTGTGGTGTTGTCTCTCAAATAGTGCGGTGTTGTCTCTCTAATGGAGGGGGGTGTTGCATCTCACTGGGTGGGGTGTTGTCACTCAGTGAGTGCGGTTTTGTCTCTCAGTGAGGCCGGTGATGTCTCTCTCAGTGATTGCGGTGTTGTCTCTCAGTGAGTGCGGTGTTGTCTCTCAGTGAGTGCGGTGTTGTCTCTCAGTGAGTGCGGTGTTGGCTCTCAGTGACTGCGGTGTTGTCTCTCTCAGTGAGGGCGGTGTTGTCTCTCTCATTGAGTGCGGTGTTGTCTCTCAGCGAGTGAGCTGTTGTCTCTCTCAGCGAGTGAGCTGTTGTCTCTCTCAGCGAGTGCGCTGCTGTCTCTCTCAGTGAGTGCGATGTTGTCTCTCTCAGTGAGTGCAGTGCTGTCTCTCAGTGAGTGCGATGATGTTTCTCAGTTTGTGCGGTGTTTTCTATCAGTGAGTGCGGTTTTGTCTCTCTCAGTGAGTGAGGTGTTGTCTCTCAGTGAGTGCGGTGATGTCTCTCAGTGAGTGTGGTGTTGTCTCTCAGATAGTGCGGCGTTGTCTCTCTTATGGAGGGGGGTGTTGCCTCTCACTGAGTGGGGTGTTGTCACTCAGTGAGAGCGGTTTTGTCTCTCAATCAGTGCAGTGTTTTCTCTCAGTGAGTGCGGCGTTGTCTCTCTCAGTGAGTGTGGTGCTGTCTCTCACAGTGAGTGCGGTGTTGTCTCTCACAATGAGTGTGGTGTTGTCTCTCTCAGTGAGTGCAGTGTTGTCTCTCAGTGAGGCCAGTGTTGTTTGTCTCAGTGAGTGCGGTGTTGTCTCTCAGTGCGTGCTGTGTTGTCTCTCAGTGAGTGCGGTGTTGTCTCTCTCAGTGAGTGCGGTGTTGTCTCTCTCAGTGAGTGCGGTGTTGTCTCTCTCAGTGAGTGCGGTGTTGTCTCTCTCAGTGAGTGCGGTGTTGTCTCTCTCAGTGAGTGCGGTGTTGTCTCTCTCAGTGAGTGCAGTGTTGTCTCTCTCAATGAGTACGTTGTTGTCTCTCAGTGAGTGCGGTGTTGTCTCTCAGTGAGTGCGGTGTTGTCTCTCTCAGTGAGTGCGGTGTTGTCTCTCTCAATGAGTGCGGTGTTGCCTCTCAGTGAGTGCGGTGTGGACTCTCTCAGTGAGTGCTTAATCGTCTCTCTCAGTGAGTGCAGTGTTGTCTCTCTCAATGAGTGCGTAGTTGTCTCTCAGTGAGTGCGGTGTTGTCTCTCTCAGTGAGTGCGGTGTTGTCTCTCTCAATGAGTGCAGTGTTGTCTCTCAGTGAGTGCGGTGTGGACTCTCTCAGTGAGTGCTTCATCGTCTCTCTCAGTGAGTGCGGTGTTGTCTCTCTCAGTGAGTGTGGTGTTGTCTCTCAGTCAGTGTGGTGTTGTCTCTCTCAGTGAGTGCGGTGTTGTCTCTCTCAGTGAGTGCGGTGTTGTCTCTCTCAGTGAGTGCGGTGTTGTCTCTCTCAGTGAGTGCGGTGTTGTCTCTCTCAGTGAGTGCGGTGTTGTCTCTCTCAATGAGTGCGTTGATGTCTCTCAGTGAGTGCGGTGTTGTCTCTCTCAGTGAGTGCGGTGTTGTCTCTCTCAATGAGTGCGGTGTTTCCTCTCAGTGAGTGCGGTGTGGACTCTCTCAGTGAGTGCTTAATCGTCTCTCTCAGTGAGTGCAGTGTTGTCTCTCTCAGTGAGTGTGGTGTTGTCTCTCAGTCAGTGTGGTGTTGTCTCCCTCAGTTAGTACGGTGTTGTCTCTCAGTGAGCGCGGTGTTGTCTCTCTCTGAGTGCGGTGTTGTCTCTCTCAGTGAGTGCGGTGTTGTCTCTCTGAGTGAGTGCGGTGTTGTCTCTCATTGAGTCCGGTGTTTTCTCTCAGTGAGTGCGATGATGTCTCTCTCAGTGATTGCGGACTTGTCTCTCAGTGATTGCGATATTGATCTTCTGATTGAGTGCGGTGTGTCTCTCAGTGAGTGCGGTGTTGTCTCTCTCAGTGAATGCGGTATTGTCTCTCTCAGTGAGTGCAGTGTTGTCTCTCTCAGTGAGTGTGGTGTTGTCTCGCAGCGAGTGCAGTGTTGTCTCTCTCATTGAGTCTGGTGTTGTCTCTCAGTGAGTGCGAAGTTGTCTCTCTTAATGTCTGTGATGTTGTCTCTCAGTGAGTGCAGTGTTGCATGTCTCAGTGAGTGCGTTGTGGTCTCTCATTGAGTGCTGTGTTGTCTCTCTCAGTGAGTGCGGTGTTTTCTCTCAGTGAATGCCATGTTGTCTCTCTCATTGAGTGCGGTGTTGTTTCTCAGTGATTGCGGTTTCTCTCAGTGAGTGCAGTTTTGTCTCTTCCAGTGAGTGCGGTGTTATATCTCTCAGTGAGTGCGGTGTTGTCTCTCTCATTGAGTCCGGTGTTGTCTCTCAGTGCGTGCGATGTTGTCTCTCAGTGAGTGAGATATCGATCCTCTCAGTGAGTGGGGTGTGGTCTCTCAGTGAAAGCGATGTTGATCCTCTCAATGAGTGGGGTGTGGTCTCTAAGTGAGTGCGGTGTTGTCTCTCTCAGTGAGTGCGCTGTTGTCTTTCTCAGTGAGTGCGATGTTGTCTCTCATTGCGTGCGGTGCAATCTATCTCAGTGAGTGCGGTTTAGTTTCTCAATGAGTGCGATATTGACACTCTCACTGAATGCGGTACGGTCTCTAAGTGGGTGCGGTGTTGTCTCTCTCAGTGAGTGCGGTGTTGTCTCTCTCAGTGAGTGCGGTGTTGTCTCTCTCAGTGAGTGCGGTGTTGTCTCTCAGCGAGTGAGCTGTTGTCTCTCTCAGCGAGTGCGCTGTTGTCTCTCTCAGTGAGTGCGATGTTGTCTCTCTCAGTGAGTGCAGTGCTGTCTCTCAGTGAGTGCGATGATGTTTCTCAGTTTGTGCGGTGTTTTCTATCAGTGAGTGCGGTTTTGTCTCTCTCAGTGAGTGGGGTGTTGTCACTCAGTGAGAGCGGTTTTGTCTCTCAATCAGTGCAGTGTTTTCTCTCAGTGAGTGCGGTGTTGTCTCTCTCAGTGAGTGTGGTGCTGTCTCTCACAGTGAGTGCGGTGTTGTCTCTCACAGTGTGTGCGGTGTTGTCTCTCTCAGTGAGTGCAGTGTTGTCTCTCAGTGAGTGCGGTGTTGTCTCTCAGTGAGTGCGGTGTTGTCTCTCTCAGTGAGTGCGGTGTTGTCTCTCTCAGTGAGTGCGGTGTTGTCTCTCTCAGTGAGTGCGGTGTTGTCTCTCTCAGTGAGTGCGGTGTTGTCTCTCTCAGTGAGTGCGGTGTTGTCTCTCTCAGTGAGTGCGGTGTTGTCTCTCTCAGTGAGTGCGGTGTTGTCTCTCTCAGTGAGTGCGGTGTTGTCTCTCTCAGTGAGTGCAGTGTTGTCTCTCTCAGTGAGTGCGGTGTTGTCTCTCTCAGTGAGTGCGGTGTTGTCTCTCTCAGTGAGTGCGGTGTTGTCTCTCTCAATGAGTGCGTTGTTGTCTCTCAGTGAGTGCGGTGTTGTCTCTCTCAGTGAGTGCGGTGTTGTCTCTCTCAGTGAGTGCGGTGTTGTCTCTCTCAGTGAGTGCGGTGTTGTCTCTCTCAATGAGTGCGAAGTTGCCTATCAGTGAGTGCGGTGTGGACTCTCTCCGTGAGTGCTTAATCGTCTCTCTCAGTGAGTGTGGTGTTGTCTCTCAGTCAGTGTGGTGTTGTCTCTCTCATTGAGTCCGGTGTTGTCTCTCAGTGAGTGCGGTGTTGTCTCTCTCAGTGAGTGCGGTGTTGTCTCTCAGTGAGTGCGGTGTTGTATGTCAGTGAGTGCGGTGTTGTCTCTCAGTGAGTGCGGTGTTGTCTCTCTCAGTGAGTGCGGTGTTGTCTCTCTCAATGAGTGCGGTGTTTTCTCTCTCAATGAGTGCGCTGTTGTCTTTCTCAGTGAGTGCGATGTTGTCTCTCAGTGCGTGCGGTGTAATCTATCTCAGTGAGTGCGGTTTAGTCTCTCAATGAGTGCGATATTGACACTCTCACTGAATGCGGTACGGTCTCTAAGTGGGTGCGGTGTTGTCTCTCTCATTGAGTGCGGTGCTGTCTCTCTTAAGGATGGCGTTGTTGTCTCTCAGTGAGGGCAGTGTTGTCTATCTCAGCGAGTGCGGTTTTGTCTCTCAATGAGTGTGGTATTGTCTCTCAGATAGTGCGGCGTTGTCTCTCTTATGGAGGGGGGTGTTGCCTCTCACTGAGTGGGGTGTTGTCACTCAGTGAGAGCGGTTTTGTCTCTCAATCAGTGCAGTGTTTTCTCTCAGTGAGTGCGGCGTTGTCTCTCTCAGTGAGTGTGGTGCTGTCTCTCACAGTGAGTGCGGTGTTGTCTCTCACAGTGAGTGCGTTGTTGTCTCTCACAGTGAGTGCAGTGTTGTCTCTCAGTGAGGCCAGTGTTGTTTCTCTCAGTGAGTGCGGTGTTGTCTCTCAGTGAGTGCGGTGTTGTCTCTCTCAATGAGTGCGTTGTTGTCTCTCAGTGAGTGCGGTGTTGTCTCTCTCAGTGAGTGCGGTGTTGTCTCTCTCAGTGAGTGCGGTGTTGTCTCTCTCAATGAGTGCGGTGTTGCCTCTCAGTGAGTGCGGTGTGGACTCTCTCAGTGAGTGCTTAATCGTCTCTCTCAGTGAGTGCAGTGTTGTCTCTCTCAGTGAGTGCTTTGTTGTCTCTCACTGAGTGCATTGTTGTCTCTCAGTGAGTGCAGTGTTGTCTCTCTCAGTGAGTGTGGTGTTGTCTCTCAGTCAGTGCGGTGTTGCCTCCCTCAGTTAGTACGGTGTTGTCTCTCAGTGAGCGCGGTGTTGTCTCTCTCATTGTGTGTGGTGTTGTTTCTCAGTGATTGCGGTGTCTCTCATTGAGTGCAGTTTTGTCTCTCCCAGTGAGTGCGGTGTTATATTTCTCAGTGAGTGCGGTGTTGTCTCTCAGTGAGTGCGGTATTGTCTATCTCAGTGAGTGCAGTGTAGTCTCTCTCCGTGAGTGCGGGGTTGTCTCACAGTGAATGCGATATTGACTCTCTCAGTGAGTGCGGTGCGGTCTCTCTTATGGAGGGCGATGTTGTCTTTCAGTGAGTGCGGTGTTATCTATCTCAGAGAGAGCGGTTTTGTCTCTCAATGAGTGTGGTGTTGTCTCTCAGTGAGTGCGGTTTTGTCTCTCAATGAGTGCGGTTTTGTCTCTCAATGAGTGCGGTGTTGTCACTCAGTGAGTGCAGCGTCGTCTCTCACAGTGAGTGTGGTGCTGTCTCTCTCAAAGAGTGCGGTGTTTTCTCTCAGTGAGTGCTGTGTTGCAACTCTCAGTGAGTGCGGTGTTGCAACTCTCAGTGAGTGTGGAGTTGTCTCTATCAGTGAGTGCGGTTTTGTCTCTCATTGAGTGCAGTGTTGTCTCTCTCAGTGAGTGCGGTGTTATCTCTCAGTGCGTGTGGTGTAATCTATCTCAGTGAGTGCGGTTTAGTCTCTGAATGAGTGCGATATTGACACTCTCATTGAGTGCGGTGCGGTCTCTTAGTGGGTGCGGTGTTGTCTCTCTCAGTGAGTGCAACGTTGTCTCTCTTATGGAGGGCGTTGTTGTCTCTCAGTGAGGGCGGTGTTTTCTCTCTCAGTAATTGCGGTGAAGTCTGTATCAGTGACTGAGATTTTGTCTCTCAGTGAGTGCGGTGTTGTCTCTCATTTAGTGCGGTGCTGTCTCAGCCAGTGAGTGCGGTGTGGACTCTCTCAGTGAGTGATTAATTGTCTCTCTCAGTGAGTCCGGTGTTGTCTCTCTCAGTGAGTGCGGTGTTGTCTCTCTCAGTGAGTGCGGTGTTGTCTCTCTCAGTGAGTGCGTTGTTGTATCTCAATGAGTGCGGTGTTGTCTCTCTCAGTGAGTGCGGTGTTGTCTCTCAGTCAGTGCAGTTTACTCTCTCTCAGTGAGTGCGTTGTTGTCTCTCAGTGAGCGCGGTGTTGTCTCTCTCATTGATTGCGGTGTTGTTTCTCAGTGATTGCGGTGTCTCTCAGTGAGTGCAGTTTAGTCTCTCCCAGTGAGTGCTGTGTTATAACTCTCAGTGAGTGCGATATTGATCCTCTCATTGAGTGCGATATTGCTCCTCTCATTGAGTGCGGTGTTGTCTCTCAGTGAGAGCGGTGTTGTCTCTCTCCGTGAGTGCGGTGTTGTCTCTCAGTGAATGCAGTGTTGTCTCTCTCAGTGATTGCGGTGTTTTCTCTCAGTGATTGCGGTGTTGTATCTCAGTGATTGCGGTGTTGTATCTCAGTGAGTGCGGTGTTATCTCTCAGTGAGTACGGTGTTATCTATCTCAGTGATTGTGGTGTTGTCTCTCAGTGAGTGCGGTGTTGTCTCTCTCAGTTAGTGAGGTGTTATCTCTCAGTGAGTGCGGTGTTGTCTCTCAGTGAGTGTGATATTAATCCTCTCATTGAGTGCGGTGTGGTCTCTCAGTGAGTGCGGTTTGGTCTCTCAGTGAGTGCGGTGTTGTCTCTCTCAGTGAGTGCGGTGTTGTCTCTCAGTGAATGCGGTGTTGTCTCTCTCATTGAGTGCAGTGTTGATTCTGTCAGTGAATGTGGTGTTGTCTCTCAGTGAGAGCGGTGTTGTCTCTCTCCGTGAGTGCGGTGTTGTCTCTCAGTGAGTGCGGTGTGGTCTCTCATTGAGTGCTGTGTTGTCTCTCTCAGTGAGTGCGGTGTTGTCTCTCAGTGAATGCCATGTTGTCTCTCTCATTGAGTGTGTTGTTGTCTCTCTCAGTGAGTGCGGTGTTGTCTCTCTCAGTGATTGCGGTGTTGTCTCTCTGTGAGTGTTGTGTTGCCCCTCTCACTAAGTCCGGTGTTCTCTCTCTCAATGAGTGCGGTATGGTCTCTCAGTGAGTGCGGTTTTGTCTCTCACAATGAGTGCGGTTTTGTCTCTCAGTGAGTGTGGTGTTGCCTCTCTTAGTGAGTGTGGTTTTGTTTCTCAGTGAGTGCAGTGTTGTCTCTCAGTGAGTGCGGTGTTGTCTATCTCAGTGAGTGCGGTGTTGTCTCTCAGTGAGTGCAGTGTTGCAACTCTCCGTGAGTGCAGTGTAGTCTCTCACCGTGAGTGCGGTTTTGTCTCACAGTGAGTGCGATATTGACTCTCTCAGTGAGTGCGGTGTGGTCTCTCATTGAGTGCTGTGTTGTCTCTCTCAGTGAGTGCGGTGTTGTCTCTCAGTGAATGCCATGTTGTCTCTCTCATTGAGTGCTTTGTTGTCTCTCTCAGTGAGTGCGTTGTTGACTCTCAGTGAGGCCGGTGATGTCTCTCTCAGTGAGTGCGGTGTTGTCTCTCTCAGTGAGTGCGGTGTTGTCTCTCTCAATGAGTGCGGTGTTGTCTCTCAGTGAGTGCGATGTTGATCCTCTCATTGAGTGCGGTGTGGTCTCTCAGTGCGTGCGGTGTTGTCTCTCAGTGAGTGCTGTGTTGTCTCTCTCAGTGATTGCGGTGTTGCAACTCTTAATGAGTGAGGTGTTTTTGTCTCTCAGTGAGTGCGGTGTTGTCTCTCAGTGAGTGCGTTTTTGTCTCTCAGTGAGTGCGGTGTAATCTATCTCAGTGAGTGCGATTTAGTCTCTCAATGATTGCGATATTGACACTCTCAGTGAGTGCGGTCCGGTCTCTAAGTGAATGCGGTGTTGTCTCTCCTAAGGATGGCGTTGTTGTCTCTCAGTCAGGGCGGTGTTGTCTATCTCAGTGAGTGCGGTTTTGTCTCTCAAAGAGTGTGGTGTTGTCTCTCAAATAGTGCGGTGTTGTCTCTCTAATGGAGGGGGGTGTTGCATCTCACTGGGTGGGGTGTTGTCACTCAGTGAGTGCGGTTTTGTCTCTCAGTGAGGCCGGTGATGTCTCTCTCAGTGATTGCGGTGTTGTCTCTCAGTGAGTGCGGTGCTGTCTCTCTCAGTGAGTGCGGTGCTGTCTCTCTCAGTGAGTGCGGTGTTTTCTCTCTCAGTGAGTGCGGTGCTGTCTCTCAGTGAGTGCGGTGTTTTCTCTCTCAGTGAGTGCGGTGTTGTCTCTCTCAGTGAGTGCGTTGTTGTCTCTCTCAATGAGTGCGGTGTTGTCTCTCTCAATGAGTGCGGTGTTGTCTCTCTCAATGAGTGCGGTGTTGTCTCTCTCAATGTGTGCGGTGTTGTCTCTCAGTGAGTGCGGTGTTGTCTCTCTCAATGAGTGCGGTGTTGTCTCTCATTTAGTGCGGTGTTGTCTCTGCCAGTGAGTGCGGTGTGGACTCTCTCAGTGAGTGCTTAATTGTCTCTCTCAGTGAGGGCACTGTTGTCTCTCTCAGTGAGTTCATTGTTGTCTCTCAGTGAGTGCGGTGTTGTCTCTCTCAGTGAGTACGGTGTTGTCTCTCAGTGAGCGCGCTGTTGTCTATCTCATTGAGTGCGGTGTTGTTTCTCAGTGATTGCGATATTGATCCTCTGATTGAGTGCGGTGTGTCTCTCATTGAGTCCAGTGTTGGCTCTCAGTGAGTGCGATGTTGCCTCTCTCAGTGAGTGCGGTGTTGGCTCTCTCAGTGAGTGCGGTGTTGGCTCTCTCAGTGAGTGCGGTGTTGGCTCTCAGTGAGTGCGGTGTTGGCTCTCTCAGTGAGTGAGGTGTTGTCTCTCAGTGAGTGCACTGCTGTCTCTCAGTGAGTGCGGTGTTGTCTCTCTCAGTGAGTGCGGTGTTATATCTCTCAGTGAGTGCGATGTTGTCTCTCATTGTGTCCGGTGTTTTCTCTCAGTGAGTGCGATGATGTCTCTCTCAGTGATTGCGGAGTTGTCTCTCAGTGATTGCGATATTGATCTTCTGATTGAGTGCTTTTTGTCTCTCAGTGAGTGCGGTGTTGTCTCTCTCAGTGAATGCGGTATTGTCTCTCTCAGTGAGTGCAGTGTTGTCTCTCAGGGAGTGCTGTGATGCCTCTCAGAAATGCGGTGTTGTCTCTCTGAATGAGTGCGGTGTGATCTCTCAGTGTGTGCGGTGTGATCTCTCAGTGTGTGCGGTGTTGTCTCTCTCAGTGAGTGCGGTGTTGTCTCTCAGTGAGTGTGGTGCTGTCTCCCTTAAAGCGTGCGGTGCGGTCTCAAAGTGAGTGCGGTGTTGTCTCTCTCAGTGAGTGCGGTGTTGTCTCTCTTATGGAGTGCGTTGTTGTCTCTCAGTGAGGGCAGTGTTGTCTCTCCGTGAGTGCAGTGTTGTCTCTCTCAGTGAGTGCGGTGTTTTCTCTCAGTGATGGCGGTGTTCAATCTCAGTGAGTGCGGTGTTATCTCTCAGTGAGTGCGGTGTTGTCTCTCTCAGTTAGTGAGGTGTTGTCTCTCAGTCAGTGCAGTGTTGTCTCTCAGTGTGCGCAGTGTTGTCTCTCTCAGTGAGTGCGGTGTTGTCTCTCGGCGTGTGCAGTGTTGTCTCTCTTATTGAGTCTGATGTTGTTTTTCACTGAGTGCGAAGTTGTCTCTCTTAGTGTGTGTGATGTTGTCTCTCAGAGTGTGCAGTGTTGCATTTCTCAGTGAGTGTGGTGTTGTCTCTCTCAGTGAGTGCGATGTTTTCTCTCTCAGTGAGTGCGATATTGATTCTCTCAGTGAGTTCGGTGTGGTCTCTCAGTGAGTGCTGTGTTGTCTCTCTCAGTGAGTGCGGTGTTGTCCCTCAGCGAATGCCATGTTGTCTCTCTCATTGAGTGCGGTGTTGTCTCTCTCAGTGAGTGCGTTGTTGTCTCTCAGTGATTGTGGTTTTGTCTCTCTCAGTGAATGCGGTGTTGTCTCTCAGTGAGTGCGGTGTTGTCTCTCTCAGTGAGTGCAGTTTTGTCTCTCAGTGAGTGCGGTGTTCTCTCTCTCAGTGAGCGCGGTGTTGTCTCGCTAAGTGAGTGCAGTGTTGTCTCTCTGTGAGTGTTGTGTTGCTCCTCTCAGTAAGTGCTGTGTTCTCTCTCTCAATGAGTGCAGTGTGGTCTCTCAGTAAGTGCGGTGTTGTCTCTCTCAGTGACTGCGGTGTTGTCTCTCTCAGTGAGTGCGTTGCTGTCTCTCAGTGAGTGCGGTGTTGTCTCTCAGTGAGTGCGGTGTTGTCTCTCAGCGAGTGCGCTGTTGTCTCTCTCAGTGAGTGCGGTGTTGTCTCTCTCAGTGAGTGCGGTGTTGCCTCTCTCAGTGAGTGCGGTGTTGTCTCTCAGCGAGTGCGCTGTTGTCTCTCTCAGCGAGTGCGCTGTTGTCTCTCTCAGTGATTGCGGTGTTGTATCTCAGTGCGTGCGGTGATGTCTCTCAGTGAGTGCAGTGCTGTCTCGCAGTGAGTGCGGTGTTGTCTCTCTCAGTGAGTGCAGTGTTTTCTTTCTCAGTGATTGCGGTGTTGTCTATCTCAGTGAGTGCGCTGTTGTCTCTCTCAGCGAGTGCTCTGTTGTCTCTCTCAGTGAGTGCGGTGCTGTCTCTCAGTGAGTGCGGAGCTGTCTCTCAGTGAGTACAGTGTTGTCTCTCAGTGAGTGCGGTGATGTCTCTCTGTGAGTGCGATGTTATCCTTAAGTGAGTGCGGTGCTGTCTCTCAGTGAGTGCGGTGCTGTCTCTCAGTGTTTGCACTGTTGTCTCTCAGTGAGTGCGGTGATTTCTCTCAGTGAGTGCGGTGTTGTCTCTCTCAGTGAGTGCGGTGTTGTCTCTCTCAGTGAGTGCGGTGTTGTCTCTCTCAGTGAGTGCGGATTGTCTCTCTCAGTGAATGCGGTTTTGGCTCTCAGTGAGTGCGGTGATGTCTCTCAGTGAGTGCGGTGTTGTCTCTCAGTGAGTGCGGTGATGTCTCTCTGTGAGTGCAGTGATGTCCCTCAGTGAGTGCGGTGTTGTCTCTCTCACCGAGTGCAGAGTTGTCTCTCAGTGAGTGCAGAGTTGTCTCTCAGTGAGTGCAGAGTTGTCTCTCAGTGAGTGCAGAGTTGTCTCTCAGTGAGTGCAGAGTTGTCTCTCAGTGATTGCGGTGTTGTATCTCAGTGAGTGCGGTGATGTCTCTCAGTGAGTGCGGTGCTGTCTCTCAGTGAGTGCGGAGCTGGCTCTCAGTGAGTGCAGTGTTGTCTCTCAGTGAGTGCGGTGATGTCTCTCACACCGTTAGCGGTGTTGTCTTTCTCAGTGAGTGCGGTGATGTCTCTCTGTGAGTGCGATGATTTCTCTCAGTGAGTGCGGTGTTGTCTCTCTCAGTGAGTGTGGCTTGTCTCTCTCAGTGAGTGCGGTGTTGTCCCTCAGTGAGTGCGCTGCTGTCTCTCAGTGAGTGCGTTGTTGTCTCTCAGTGAGTGCCGTGTTGTCTCTCTAAATATGTGCGGTGTTGTCTTTAAGTGAGAGTGGTTTTGTCTCTCAGTGAGTGCAGTGATGTCTCTCAGCGAGTGCGGTGTTGTCTCTCTCAGTGAGTGCATTGTTGGCTCTCAGTGAGTGAGGTGTTGTCGCTCTCAGTGAGTGAGGTGTTGTCTCTCTCAGTGAGTGCGTTTTGTCTCTCTCAGTGAATGCGGTTTTGTCTCTCAGTGAGTGCGGTGATGTCTCTCAGTGAGTGCGGTGTTGTCTCTCAGTGAGTGCAGTGTTGTCCTTAAGTGCGTGCGTTGCTGTTCCTCAGTGAGTGTGGTGCTGTCTCTCAGTGAGTGCATTGTTGTCTCTCAATGAGTGAGATGTTGTCAGTCAATGAGAGCAGTGATGTCTCTCTCAGTGAGTGCCCTGTTGTCTCTCAGCGAGTGCGCCGTTGTCTCTCTCAGTGACTGCGGTGTGGGGTCTCTTTGAGTGCGGTGTGATCTCTCAGAGAGTGCTGTGTTGTCTCTCAGTGAGTGCGGTGTGGTCTCTCAGTGAGTACTTTGCTGTCTCTCAGTGAGTGCGGTGTTGTCTCTCAGTGTGTTCAGTGTTGTCTCTCTCAGTAAGTGCGGTGTTCTCTCTCTCAGTGAGTGCGGTGTGGTCTCTCAGTGAGTGCGGTGTTGTCTCTCTCAGTGAGTACGGTGTTGTCTCTCAGTGATTGTGGTGTTGCCTTTCTTAGTGAGTGCGGTTTTGTTTCTCAGTGAGTGCAGTGTTGTCTCTCAGTGAGTGCTGTGCTGTCTCTCTCAGTGAGTGCTGTGTTGTCCCTCTCAGTGATTGTGGTATTGGCTCTCTCTGAGTGCGGTTTTGTCTCTCAGTGTGTGTGGTGTTGTCTCTCTCAGTGAGTGCAGTGTTTTCTTTCTCAGTGATTGCGGTGTTGTCTCTCTCAGTGAGTGCAGTGTTGTCTCTTTCAGTGAGTGTGATGTTGTCTCTCTCAGTGAGTGCGGTGTTGTCTCTCTCAGTTAGTGCGGTGGTGGCTCTCTCAGTGAGTGCGATGTTGTCTCTCAGTGAGTGCGATGTTGTCTCTCAGTGAGTGCGGTGTTGTCTCTCTCAGCGAGTGCAGTGTTTTCTTTCTCAGTGAGTGCAGTGTTATCTCTTTCATTGAGTGCGGTGTTGTCTCTTAGTGAGTGCGGTGTTGTCTCTTAGTGAGTGCGGTGTTGTCTCTCAGTGAGTGCAGTGTTGTGTCTCTCAGTGAGTGCAGTGTTAACTCTCAGTGAGTGCGCTGTTGTCTCTCTGAGTGTGCGCGGTGCTGTCTCTGAGTGAGTGCGTTGATGTCCCTCTCAGTGATTGCGATATTGGCTCTCTCAGTGAGTGCGCTGTTGTCTCTCTCAGTGTGTGCGGTGTTGTCTCTCTGTGAGTGCAGTGTTTTCTTTCTCAGTGATTGCGGTGTTTTCTCTCTGTGAGTTCAGTGTTGTCTCTCTCAGTGAGTGTGATGTTGTCTCTCAGCGAGTGCGCTGTTGTCTCTCTCAGCGAGTGCGCTGTTGTCTCTCTCAGTGAGTGCGGTGTTGTCTCTCTCACTGAGTGCTGTGTTGTCTCTCAGTGAATGCAATGTTGTCTCTCAGTGATTGCGGTGTTGTATCTCAGTGAGTGCGTTGATGTCTCTCAGTGAGTGCGGTGCTGTCCCTCATTGAGTGCGGTTCTGTCTCTCTGTGAGTGCGGTGTTGTCTCTCTCAGTGAGTGCGGTGTTGTCTCTCTCAGTGAGTGCGGTGTTGTCTCTCTCAGTTAGTGCGGTGTTTTCTTTCTCAGTGAGTGCAGTGTTGTCTCTCTCAGTGAGTGCGATTTTGTCTCTTAGAGAGTGCGCTGTTGTCTCTCTCAGTGAGTGCGGTGTTGTCTCTCAGTGAGTGCGGTGCTGTCTCTCAGTGAGTGCAGTGATGTCCCTCAGTGAGTGCGGCGTTGTCTCTCTCACCGAGTGCAGAGTTGTCTCTCATTGAGTGCGATGATGTCTCTCAGTGAGTGCGGTGCTGTCTCTCAGTGAGTGCGGTGCTGTCTCTCAGTGAGTGCGGAGCTGACTCTCAGTGAGTGCAGTGTTGTCTCTCAGTGAGTGCGGTGATGTCTCTCTCACCGATTGCGGTGTTGTCTCTCTCAGTGAGTGCGGTGATGTCTCTCTGTGAGTGCGATCTTATCCTTAAGTGAGTGCGGTGCTGTCTCTCAGTGATTGCGCTGTTGTCTCTCAGTGAGTGCGATGATTTCTCTCAGTGAGTGCGGTGTTGTCTCTCTCAGTGAGTGCGGTTTGTCTCTCTCAGTGAGTGCGGTTTGTCTCTCTCAGTGAGTGCGGTTTTGTCTCTCAGTGAGTGCGCTGCTGTCTCTCAGTGAGTGCGCTGCTGTCTCTCAGTGAGTGCGTTGTTGTCTCTCTCCGTGATTGCGGTGGAGTCTCCCAGTGAGTGCGGTGTTGTCTCTCAGTGAGTGCCGTCTTGTCTCTCTAAATATGTGCGGTGTTGTCTTTAAGTGAGAGTGGTTTCGTCTCTCAGTGAGTGCGGTGTTGTCTCTCTCAGTGAGTGCATTGTTGGCTCTCAGTGAGTGAGGTGCTGTCGCTCTCAGTGAGTGAGGTGTTGTCTCTCTCAGTGAATGCGGTTTGTCTCTCTCAGTGAATGCGGTTTTGTCTCTGAGTGAGTGCAGTGATGTCTCTCAGTGAGTGCGGTGTTGTCTCTCAGTGAGTGCACTGCTGTCTCTCAGTGAGTGCGGTGTTGTCTCTCTCCATGATTGCGGTGCAGTCTCCCAGTGAGTGCGGTGTTGTCTCTCAGTGAGTGCCGTGTTGTTTCTCTAAATATGTGCGGTGTTGTCTATAAGTGAGAGTGGTTTTGTCTCTCAGTGAGTGCGGTGTTGTCTCTCTCAGTGAGTGCCGTGTTGTCTCTCTCAGTGAGTGCGGTGCTTTCTCTCAGTGAGTGCGCTGTTGTCTCTCAGTGAGTGCGCTGTTGTCTCTCAGTGAGTGCAGTGTTTTTTCTCATAATTGCGGTGTTGTATCTCAGTGAGTGCGGTGTTATCTCTCAGTGAGTGCGGTGTTATCTATCTCAGTGAGTACGTTGCTGTCTCTCAGTGTTGCGCGGTGTTGTCTCTCAGTGTGTTCAGTGTTGTCTCTCTCACTAAGTGCGGTGTTCTCTCTCTCACTGAGTGCGGTGTGGTCTCTCGCAGTGAGTGCGGTGTTGTCTCTCAGTGAGTGTGGTGTTGCCTCTCTTAGTGAGTGCAGTTTTGTTTCTCAGTGAGTGCAGTGTTGTCTCTCAGTGAGTGCGGTGTTGTCTATATCAGTGAGTGCGGTGTTGTCTCTCAGTGAGTGCAGTGTTGCAACTCTCAGTGAGTGCATTGTAGTCTCTCTCGGTGAGTGCAGGGTTGTCTCACAGTGAGTGCGATATTGACTCTCTCAGTGAGTGCGGTGTGGTCTCTCAGTGAGTGTGGTGTTGTCCCTCTCAGTGACTGCGGTGTTGTCTCTCTTATGGAGGGCCATGTAGTCTTTCAGTGAGTGCGGTGTTGTCTATCTCAGAGAGAGCGGTTTTGTCTCTCAATGAGTGCGGTGTTGTCACTCAGTGATTGCGGCGTTGTCTCTCTCAGTGAGTGTGGTGCTGTCTCTCTCAAAGAGTGCGGTGTTTTCTCTCAATGATTGCGGTGTTGCAACTCTCAGTGAGTGCGGAGTTGTCTCTATCAGTGAGTGCGGTGTTATCTCTCAGTGCGTGCGGTATAATCTATCTCAGTGAGTGCTGTTTAGTCTCTCAATGAGTGCGATATTGACACTCTCAGTGAGTGCGGTGCGGTCTCTAAGTGAGTGCGGTGTTGTCTCTCTCAGTGAGTGCAGCGTTGTCTCTCTTATGGAGGGCGTTGTTGTCTCTCAGTGAGTGGGGTGTTGTCTCTCTCAGTGAGTGCGGTTTGGTCTCCCTCAGTGAGTGTGGTGTTGCCTCTCTTAGTGAGTGCGGTTTTGTTTCTCAGTGAGCACAGTGTTGTCTCTCAGTGAGTGCGGCGTTGTCTCTCTTATGGAGGGCGTTGTTGTCTCTCAGTGAGGGCGGTGTTGTCTCTCTCAGTGAGTGCGTTGCGGTCTCCCTCAGTGAGTGTGGTGTTGTCTCGCTCAGTCAGTGCGGTGTTGTCTCTATCAGTGACTGCGGTGTTGTCTCTCAGTGAGTGCGGTGTTGTCTCTGTGAGTGCGTTGATGTCTCTCTCAGTGAGTGCGCTGCTGTCTCTCAGTGAGTGCGCTGCTGTCTCTCAGTGAGTGCGGTGTTGTCTCTCAGTGAATGCGGTGTTGTCCCTCATTGAGTGGGGTGCTGTCTCTCAGTGAGTGCAGTGTTGACCTTAAGTGAGTGCGTTTCTGTTCCTCAGTGAGTGTGGTGCTGTCTCTCAGTGAGTGCATTGTTGTCTCTCAGTGAGTGAGGTGTTGTCTCTCAATGAGAGCAGTGATGTCTCTCTCAGTGAGAGCGCTGCTGTCTCTCAGTAAGTGCGGTGTTGTCTATCAGTGACTGCTGTGTTGTCTCTCAGTGAATGCGGTGTTGCCCCTCATTGAGTGCGGTGCTGTCTCTCAGTGAGTGCATTGTTGTCTCTCAGTGAGTGAGGTGTTGTCTCTCAATGAAAGCAGTGATGTCTCTCTCAGTGAGTGCGCTGCTGTCTCTCAGTGAGTGCGCTGCTGTCTCTCAGTGAGTGCGGTGTTGTCTCTCAGTGAATGCGGTGTTGTCCCTCATTGAGTGGGGTGCTGTCTCTCAGTGAGTGCAGTGTTGACCTTAAGTGAGTGCGTTTCTGTTCCTCAGTGAGTGTGGTGCTGTCTCTCAGTGAGTGCATTGCTGTCTCTCAGTGAGTGAGGTGTTGTCTCTCAATGAAAGCAGTGATGTCTCTCTCAATGAAAGCAGTGATGTCTCTCTCAGTGAGAGCGCAGCTGTCTCTCAGTAAGTGCGGTGTTGTCTCTCAGTGACTGCTGTGTTGTCTCTCAGTGAATGCGGTGTTGCCCCTCATTGAGTGCGGTGCTGTCTCTCAGTGAGTGCATTGTTGTCTCTCAGTGAGTGAGGTGTTGTCTCTCAATGAAAGCAGTGATGTCTCTCTCAGTGAGTGCCCTGTTGTCTCTCAGCGAGTGCGCCGTTGTCTCTCTCAGTGAGTGCGGTGTGGGGTCTCTTTGAGTGCGGTGTGGTCTCTCAGAGAGTGCTGTGTTGTCTCTCAGTGAGTGCGGTGTGGTCTCTCAGTGAGTACGTTGCTGTCTCTCAGTAAATGCGGTGTTGTCTCTCAGTGTGTTCAGTGTTGTCTCTCTCAGTAAGTGCGGTGTGGTCTCTCAGTGAGTGCGATGTTGTCTCTCTCAGTGAGTGGGGTGTTGTCTCTCAGTGAATGTGGTGTTGCCTCTCTTAGTGAGTGCGGTTTTGTTTCTCAGTGAGCACAGTGTTGTCTCTCAGTGAGTGCGGCGTTGTCTCTCTTATGGAGGGCGTTGTTGTCTCTCAGTGAGGGCGGTGTTGTCTCTCTCAGTGAGTGCGGTGCGGTCTCCCTCAGTGAGTGTGGTGTTGTCTCGCTCAGTAAGTGCGGTGTTGTCTCTATCAGTGACTGCGGTTTTGTCTCTCAGTGAGTGCGTTGATGTCTCTCTCAGTGAGTGCGCTGCTGTCTCTCAGTGAATGCGGTGTTGTCCCTCATTGAGTGGGGTGCTGTCTCTCAGTGTGTGCATTGTTGTCTCTCAGTGAGTGAGGTGTTGTCTCTCAATGAGAGCAGTGATGTCTCTCTCAGTGAGTGCGCTGCTATCTCTCAGTGAGTGCTGTGTTGTCTCTCAGTGAGTGTTGTGTTGTCTCTCAGTGAATGCGGTGTTGTCCCTCATTGAGTGGGGTGCTGTCTCTCAGTGAGTGCAGTGTTGTCCTTAAGTGATTGCATTGCTGTTCCTCAGTGAGTGCGGTGCTGTCTCTCAGTGAATGCATTGTTGTCTCTCAGTGAGTGAGGTGTTGTCTCTCAATGAGAGCAGTGATGTCTCTCTCAGTGAGTGCGCTGTTGTCTCTCCGCGAGTGCGGTGTGGTCTCTCAGTGAATGCGGTGTTGTCTCTCAGTGAGTACAGTGTTGTGTCTCTCAGTGAGTGCGGTGTTGTCTCTCATTTAGTGCGGTGTTGTATCTGGCAGTAAGTGTGGCGTGGACTCTCTCAGTGAGTGCGGTGTTGTCTCTCTGTGAGTTCATTGTTGTCTCTCTCAGTGAGTGCGGTGTTGTCCCTCTCATTGAGTGCCGTGTTGTCTCTCTTAGTGAGTGCGGTGCTGTCTCTCAGAGAGTGCAGTGTTGTCTCTCTCAGTGAGAGCAGTGTTGTCTCTCAGTGAGTGCAGTGTTTTCTCTCAGTAATTGCGGTGTTGTATCTCAGTGAGTGCGGTGTTATCTCTCAGTGTGTTCAGTGTTGTCTCTCTCAGTAAGTGCGGTGTTCTCTCTCTCCTAATGAGTGCAGTGTTGTCTCTCAGTGAGTGCGGTGTTGTCTATCTCAGTGAGTGCGGTGTTGACTCTCAGTGAGTGCAGTGTTGCAACTCTCAGTGAGTGCATTGTAGTCTCTCTCCGTGAGTGCGGGGTTGTCTCACAGTGAGTGCGATATTGACTCTCTCAGTGAGTGCGGTGTGGTCTCTCAGTGATTGCGGTGATGTCTCTCTCAGTGACTGCGGTGTTGTCTCTCTTATGGAGGGCCATGTTGACTTTCAGTGAGTGCGGTGTTGTCTATCTCAGAGAGAGCGGTTTTGTCTCTCAATGAGTGTGGTGTTGTCTCTCAGTGAGCGCGGTTTTGTCTCTCAATGAGTGCGGTGTTGTCATTCAGTGAGTGCGGCGTTGTCTCTCTCAGTGAGTATGGTGCTGTCTCTCTCAAAGAGTGCGGTGTTTTCTCTCAATGATTGCGGTGTTGCAACTCTCAGTGAGTGCGATATTGTCTCTATCAGTGAGTGCGGTGTTATCTATCTCAGTGAGTGCGGTTTAGTCTCTCAATGAGTGCGATATTGACACTCTCAGTGAGTGCGGTGCGGTCTCTAATTGAGTGCGGTGTTGTCTCTCTCAGTGAGTGCGGTGTTGTCTCTCTTATGAAGGGAGTTGTTGTCTCTCTGTGAGGGCGGTGTTGTCTCTCTCAGTGAGTGTGGTTTGGTCTCCCTCAGTAAGTGCAGTGTTGTCTCTATCAGTGACTGCGTTGTTGTCTCTCAGTGAGTGCAGTGTTGTCCTTAAGTGAGTGCGTTTCTGTTCCTCAGTGAGTGCGGTGCTGTCTCTCAGTGAGTGCATTGTTGTCTCTCAGTGAGTGAGGTGTTGTCTCTCAATGAGAGCTGTGATGTCTCTCTCAGTGAGTGCGCTGCTGTCTCTCAGTGAGTGCGCTGCTGTCTCTCAGTGAGTGCGGTGTTGTCTCTCAGTGAGTGCGGTGTTGTCTCTCAGTGAGTGCTGTGTTGTCTCTCAGTGAATGCGGTGTTGTCCGTCATTGAGTGGGGTGCTGTCTCTTAGTGAGTGCAGTGTTGTCCTTAAGTAAGTGCGTTTCTGTTCCTCAGTGAGTGCGGTGCTGTCTCTCAGTGAGTGCTGTGTTGTCTCTCAGTGAGTGCGGTGTTGTCTCTCTCAGTGAGTGGGGTGTTGTCTCTCAGTGAGTGTGGTGTTGCCTCTCTTAGTGAGTGCGGTTTTGTTTCTCAGTGAGTGCATGTGGTCTCTCAGTGGGTACGTTGCTGTCTCTCAGTGAGTGCGGTGTTGTCTCTCTGAGTGAGTGCGGTGTTGTCTCTCTCAGTGAATGCGGTGTTGTCTCTCAGTGAGTACAGTGTTCTGTCTCTCAGTGAGTGCAGTGTTGTCTCTCATTTAGTGCGGTGTTGTATCTGGCAGTGAGTGCGGCGTGGACTCTCTCAGTGAGTGCGGCGTGGACTCTTTCAGTGAGTGCGGCGTGGACTCTCTCAGTGAGTGCGGCGTGGACTCTCTCAGTGAGTGCGGCGTGGACTCTCTCAGTGAGTGCGGCGTGGCCTCTCTCAGTGAGTGCGGTGTTGTCTCTCTCAGTGAGTTCATTGTTGACTCTCTCAGTGAGTGCAGTGTGGTCTCTCAGAGAGTGCTGTGTTGTTTCTCAATGAGTGCCGTGTGGTCTCTCAGTGAGTAAGTTGCTGTCTCTCAGTGAGTGAGGTGTTGTCTCTCAGTGTGTTCAGTGTTATCTCACTCAGTAAGTGCGTTGTTCTCTCTCTCAATGCGTGCGGTGTGGTCTCTCAGTGAGTGCGGTGTTGTCTCTCTCAGTGAGTGGGGTGTTGTCTCTCAGTGAGTGTGGTGTTGCCTCTCTTAGTGAGTGCGGTTTTGTTTCTCAGTGAGTGCATGTGGTCTCTCAGTGGGTACGTTGCTGTCTCTCAGTGAGTGCGGTGTTGTCTCTCTCATTGAGTGCAGTGTTGTCTGTCAGTGAGTGAGGTGTTGTCTCTCTCAGTGAGTGAGGTGTTGTCTCTCTCAGTGAGTGAGGTGTTGTCTCTCTCAGTGAGTGAGGTGCTGTCTCTCAGTGAGTGCGGTGCTGTCTCTCAATGAGTGCGATGATGTCTCTTAGGTTGTGCCGTGCTGTCTCTCAGTGTGTGCCTTGATGTCCCTCAGTGAGTGCGGTGTTGTCTCTCTCAACGAGTGTGGTATTGTCTCTCAGTGAATGCGGTGCTATCTCAGTGATTGCGGTGTTGTCTCTCAGTGAGTGCGGTGTTGTCCTTCAGTCCGTGCGGTTTTGTCTCTCTCAGTGATTGTGCTGTTGTCTCTATCAGTGAGTGCTGTGTTGTCCTTCTCAGTGAGTGCAGTTTGGTCTCTCTCAGTGAGTGCGGTGTTATCTCTCTCAGTAAGTGCGGTGTTGTCTCTATCAGTGACTGCGGTGTTGTCTCTCAGTGAGTCCGGTGTTGTCTCTCAGTGAGTGCGGTGTTGTCTCTCAGTGAGTGCGGTGTTGTCTCTCTCAGTGAGTGCGGTGTTGTCTCTCTCAGTGAGTGCGGTGTTGTCTCTCTCAGTGAGTGCGGTGTTGTCTCTCAGTGAGTACAGTGTTGTATCTCTCAGTGAGTGCGGTGTTGTCTCTCATTTAGTGCGGTGTTGTATCTGGCAGTGAGTGCGGCGTGGACTCTCTCAGTGAGTGCGGTGTTGTCTCTCTCAGTGAGTTCATTGTTGTCTCAGTGAGTGCGGCATTGTCTCTCTTATGGAGGGCGTTGTTGTCTCTCAGTGAGGGCGGTGTTGTCTCTCTCAGTGAGTGCGGTTTGGTCTCCCTCAGATGGTGTGGTGTTGTCTCGCTCAGTAATTGCGGTGTTGTCTCTCTCAGTGAGTGCGGTTTGGTCTCTCTCAGTGAGTGCGGTGTTATCTCTCTCAGTAAGTGCGGTGTTGTCTCTATCAGTGACTGCGGTGTTGTCTCTCAGTGAGTGCGGTGTTGTCTCTCTCAGTGAGTGCGGTGTTGTCTCTCTCAGTGAGTGCGGTGTTGTCTCTCAGTGAGTGTGGTGTTGTCTCTCGCAGTGATAGCAGTGTTGTCTCTCAGTGAGTGCGGTGTTGTCTCTCAGTGAGTGCATTGTTGTCTCTCAGTGAGTGAGGTGTTGTCTCTCAATGAGAGCTGTGATGTCTCTCTCAGTGAGTGCGCTGCTGTCTCTCAGTGAGTGCGCTGCTGTCTCTCAGTGAGTGCGGTGTTGTCTCTCAGTGAGTGCTGTGTTGTCTCTCAGTGAATGCGGTGTTGTCCGTCATTGAGTGGGGTGCTGTCTCTCAGTGAGTGCAGTGTTGTCCTTAAGTAAGTGCGTTTCTGTTCCTCAGTGAGTGCGGTGCTGTCTCTCAGTGAGTGCTGTGTTGTCTCTCAGTGAATGCGGTGTTGTCCCTCATTGAGTAGGGTGCTGCCTCTCAGTGAGTGCAGTGTTGTCCTTAAGCGAGTGCGTTTCTGTTCCTCAGTGATTGCGGTGCTGTCTCTCAGTGAGTGCATTGTTGTCTCTCAGTGAGTGAGGTGTTGTCTGTCAATGAGAGCAGTGATGTCTCTCTCAGTGAGTGCGCTGCTGTCTCTCAGTGATTGCGGTGTTGTCTCTCAGTGAGTGCTGTGTTGTCTCTCAGTGAATGCGGTGTTGTCCCTCATTGAGTGGGGTGCTGTCTCTCAGTGAGTGCAGTGTTGTCCTTAAGTGAGTGCGTTGCTGTTCCTCAGTGAGTGCGGTGCTGTTCCTCAGTGAGTGCGGTGCTGTCTCTCAGTGAGTGCTGTGTTGTCTCTCAGTGAATGCGGTGTTGTCCCTCATTGAGTGGGGTGCTGCCTCTCAGTGAGTGCAGTGTTGTCCTTAAGTCAGTGTGTTTCTGTTCCTCATTGAGTGCGGTGCTGTCTCTCAGTGAGTGCTGTGTTGTCTCTCAGTGAATGCGGTGTTGTCCATCATTGAGTGGGGTGCTGCCTCTCAGTGAGTGCAGTGTTGTCCTTAAGCGAGTGCGTTTCTGTTCCTCAGTGAGTGCGGTGCTGTCTCTCAGTGAGTGCTGTGTTGTCTCTCAGTGAATGCGGTGTTGTCCCTCATTGAGTGGGGTGCTGCCTCTCAGTGAGTGCAGTGTTGTCCTTAAGCGAGTGCGTTTCTGTTCCTCAGTGAGTGCGGTGCTGTCTCTCAGTGAGTGCATTGTTGTCTCTCAGTGAGTGCGGTGTTGTATCTCTCAATGAGTGTGGTATTGTCTCTCAGTGAGTGCGGTGTTGTCTCTCAGTGAAAGCGGTGCTTATCAGTGATTGCGGTTCTGTCTCTCAGTGAGTGCGCTGCTGTCTCTCAGTGAGTGCGGTGTTGTTTCCCTCAGTGAATGCGGTGTCGTCTCTCTCAGTGAGTGCGTTGTTGTCTCTCTCAGTGAGTTCGGAGTTGTCTCTATCAGTGAGTGCGGTGTTGTCTCTCTCAGCGAGTGCAGTGCTGTCTCTCTCAGTGTGTGCGGTGTTGTCTCTCTCAGTGAGTGCCGTGTTGTCTCTCTCAGTGAGTGCAGTGTTGTCTCTCAGTGAGTGCAGTGTTGTCTCTCTCATTGAGAGCGGTGTTGTCTCTCAGTGAGTGCAGTGTTGTCTCTCTCAGTGAGTGCGGTGTTTTCACTCAGTGACTGCGGTGTTGTATCTCAGTGAGTGCGGTGTTGCCTCTCACAGTGAGTGCGGTGTTGTATCTCAGTGAGTGCGGTGTTGCCTCTCACAGTGACTGCGGTGTTGTATCTCAATGAGTGCGTTGATGTCTCTCAGTGAGTACGTTGTTGTCTCTCTCAGTGAGTGCGGTGCTGTCTCTCAGTGAGTGAGGTGATGTCTCTAAGTGAGTGCAGTGATGTCTCTCAGTGAGTGCGGTGATGTCTCTCAGTGAGTGCGGTGTTGTCTCTCTCACCGAGTGCGGTGTTTTCTGTCTCAGTGAGTGCGGTGTTGTCTCTCTCAGTGAGTGAGGTGATGTCTCTGAGTGAGTGCAGTGTTGTCTCTCAGTGAGTGCGCTGCTGTCTCTCAGTGAGGGCGGTGTTGTCTCTCTCCGTGAGTGCGGTTTCGTCTCTGTCAGTGAGTGCGGATTCGTCTCTGTCAGTGAGTGCGGTGTTGTCTCTCTTTGTGAGAGCGGTGTTGTCTCTCTCAGTGAGTGAGGTGCTGTATCTCAGTGAGTGCAGTGCTGTCTCTCAGTGTGTGCCTTGATGTCCCTCAGTGAGTGCAGTGTTGTCTCTCTCAACGAGTGTGGTATTGTCTCTCAGTGAGTGCGGTGTTGTTTCCCTCAGTGAAAGCGGTGTCGTCTCTCTCAGTGAGTGCATTGTTGTCTCTCTCAGTGAGTTCGGTGTTGTCTCTATCAGTGAGTGCAGTGTTGTCTCTCTCAGTGAGTGCAGTGTTGTCTCTCAGTGAGTGCGGTGTCTCTCTCAGTGAGTGCGGTGTTGTCTATCTCAGTGAGTGAGGTGCTGTCTCTCAGTGAGTGCGGTGCTGTCTCTCAGTGAGTGCGATGATGTTTCTTAGTTTGTGCAGTGCTGTCTCTCAGGGTGTGCCTTGATGTCCCTCAGTGAGTGCGGTGTTGTCTCTCTCAACGAGTGTGGTATTGTCTCTCAGTGAGTGCGGTGCTGTCTCTCAGTGAATGCGGTGCCGTCTCAGTGATTGCGGTGTTGTCTCTCAGTGAATGCGGTCTTGACCCTCAGTCCGTGCGGTGTTGTCTCTCTCAGTGATTGCGCTGTTGTCTCTATCAGTGTGTGCTGTGTTGTCCCTCTCAGTGAGTGCGGTTTGGTCTCTCTCAGTGATTGCGGTGTTATCTCTCTCAGTAAGTGCTGTGTTGTCTCTATCAGTAAGTGCGGTGTTGTCTCTATCAGTGAGTGCGGTGTTGTCTCTCAGTGAGTGCGGTGTTGTCTCTCAGTGAGTGCGGTGTTGTCTCTCTCAGTAAGTGCGGTGTTGTCTCTCTCAGTGAGTGCGGTGCTCTCTCTCAGTGAGTGCGGTGTTGTCTCTCAGTGAGGGCGGTGTTGTCTCTCTCAGTGAGTCCGGTGCTCTCTCTCAGTGAGTGCGGTGTTGTCTCTCAGTGAGGCTGGTGTTGTCTCTCTCAGTGGGGTCATTGTTGCCTCTCAGTGAGTGCGGTGTTGTCTCTCAGTGAGTGCTGTGTTGTCTCTCAGTGAATGCGGTGTTGTCCCTTATTGAGTGGGGTGCTGTCTCTCAGTGAGTGCAGTGTTGTCCTCAAGTGAGTGCGTTGCTGTTCCTCAGTGAGTGCGGTGCTGTCTCTCAGTGAGTGCATTGTTGTCTCTCAGTGAGTGAGGTGTTGTCTCTCAATGAGAGCAGTGATGTCTCTCTCATGAGTGCCCTGTTGTCTCTCAGCGAGTGCGCCGTTGTCTCTCTCAGTGAGTGCGGTGTGGGATCTCTTTGAGTGCGGTGTGATCTCTCAGAGAGTGCTGTGTTGTCTCTCAGTGAGTGCGGTGTGGTCTCTCAGTGAGTACATTGCTGTCTCTCAGTGTTGCGCGGTGTTGTCTCTCAGTGTGTTCAGTGTTGTCTCTCTCACTAAGTGCGGTGTTCTCTCTCTCAGTGAGTGCGGTGTGGTCTCTCAGTGAGTGCGGTTTTTTTTCTCAGTGAGTGCAGTGTTGTCTCTCAGTGAGTGCGGTGTTGTCTATATCAGTGAGTGCGGTGTTGTCTCTCAGTGAGGGCAGTGTTGCAACTCTCAGTGAGTGCATTGTAGTCTCTCTCGGTGAGTGCAGGGTTGTCTCTCAGTGAGTGCGATATTGACTCTCTCAGTGAGTGCGGTGTGGTCTCTCAGTGAGTGTGGTGTTGTCTCTCTCAGTGACTGCGGTGTTGTCTCTCTTATGGAGGGCCATGTTGTCTTTCAGTGAGTGCGGTGTTGTCTATCTCAGAGAGAGCGGTTTTGTCTCTCAATGAGTGCGGTGTTGTCACTCAGTGATTGCGGCGTTGTCTCTCTCAGTGAGTGTGGTGCTGTCTCACTCAAAGAGTGCCGTGTTTTCTCTCAATGACTGCGGTGTTGCAACTCTCAGTGAGTGCGGTGTTGTCTCTATCAGTGAGTGCGGTGTTATCTCTCAGTGCGTGCGGTGTAATCTATCTCAGTGAGTGCGGTTTAGTCTCTCAATGAGTGCGATATTGACACTCTCAGTGAGTGCAGTGCGGTCTCTAAGTGAGTGCGGTGCTGTGTCTCTGTGAGTGCGATTTGGTCTCCCTCAGTGTGTGTGGTGTTGTCTCGCTCAGTAAGGGGGGTGTTGTCTCTCTCAGTGAATGCGGTTTTGTGTCTCAGTGAGTGCGGTGTTGTCTCTCAGTGAGTGCGGTGTTGTCTCTCATTGAGTGCATTGATGTCTCTCTCAGTGAGTGCACTGCTGTCTCTCAGTGAGTGCGTTGTTGTCTCAGTGATTGCTGTGTTGTCTCTCAGTGATTGCTGTGTTGTCTCTCAGTGATTGCTGTGTTGTCTCTCAGTGAATGCGATGTTGTCCCTCATTGAGTGGGGTGCTGTCTCTCAGTGAGTGCATTGTTGTCTCACTGTGAGTGAGGTGTTGTCTCTCAATGAGAGCAGTGATGTCTCTCTCAGTGAGTGCCCTGTTGTCTGACAGCGAGTGCGCCATTGTCTCTCTCAGTGAG
Source organism: Carcharodon carcharias (assembly GCF_017639515.1). Taxonomy (NCBI): domain Eukaryota; kingdom Metazoa; phylum Chordata; class Chondrichthyes; order Lamniformes; family Lamnidae; genus Carcharodon; species Carcharodon carcharias. The sequence goes on from NC_054473.1 coordinate 96,778,266, forward strand.
TGCGGTGTGGTCTCTCAGAGAGCGCTGTGTTGTCTCTCAGTGAGTGCGGTGTGGTCTCTCAGTGAGTACGTTGCTGTCTCTCAGTGTTGCGCGGTGTTGTCTCTCAGTGTGTTCAGTGTTGTCTCCCTCAGTAAGTGCAGTGTTCTAAATGAGTGCGGTGTGGTCTCTCAGTGAGTGTGCTGTTGCCTCTCTTAGTGAGTGCGGTTTTGTTTCTCAGTGAGTGCAGTGTTGTCTCTCAGTGTTTGCGGTGTTGTCTATATCAGTGAGTGCGGTGTTGTCTCTCAGTGAGTGCGGTGTTGTCTCTCAGTGAGTGCAGTGTTGCAACTCTCAGTGAGTGCATTTTAGTCTCTCTCCGTGAGTGCAGGGTTGTCTCACAGTGAGTGCGATATTGACTCTCTCAGTGAGTGCGGTGTGGTCTCTCAGTGAGTGTGGTGTTGTCTCTCTCAGTGACTGCGGTGTTGTCTCTCTTATGGAGGGCCATGTAGTCTTTCAGTGAGCGCGGTGTTGTCTATCTCAGAGAGAGCGGTTTTGTCTCTCAATGAGTGCGGTGTTGTCACTCAGTGATTGCGGCGTTGTCTCTCTCAGTGAGTGTGGTGCTGTCTCTCTCAAAGAGTGCGGTGTTTTCTCTCAATGATTGCGGTGTTGCAACTCTCAGTGAGTGCGGAGTTGTCTCTATCAGTGAGTGAGGTGTTATCTCTCAGTGAGTGCGGTGTTGTCTCTCAGTGAGTGCGGTGCTGTCTCTCAGTGATTGCGTTGATTGTCTCTCTCAGTGAGTGTGGTGCTGTCTCTCAGTGAGTGTGGTGCTGTCTCTCAGTGAGTGTGGTGCTGTCTCTCAGTGAGCGTGGTGCTGTCTCTCAGTGAGTGTGGTGCTGTCTCTCAGTGAGTGTGGTGCTGTCTCTCAGTGAGTGCGGTGTTGTCTCTCAGTGAGTGCTGTGTTGTCCGTCATTGAGTGGGGTGCTGTCTCTCAGTGAGTGCAGTGTTGTCCTTAAGTTAGTGCGTTTCTGTTCCTCAGTGATTGCGGTGTTGTCTCTCAGTGAATGCGGTGTTGTCCCTCATTGAGTGGGGTGCTGTCTCTCAGTGAGTGCAGTGTTGTCCTTAAGTGAGTGCGTTTCTGTTCCTCAGTGAGTGCGGTGCTGTCTCTCAGTGAGTGCATTGTTGTCTCTCAGTGAGTGAGGTGTTGTCTCTCAATGAGAGCAGTGATGTCTCTCTCAGTGAGTGCGCTGCTGTCTCTCAGTGAGTGCGGTGTTGTCTCTCAGTGAGTGCTGTGTTGTCTCTCAGTGAATGCGGTGTTGTCCCTCATTGAGTGGGGTGCTGTCTCTCAGTGAGTGCAGTGTTGTCCTTAAGTGAGTGCGTTGCTGTCTCTCAGTGAGTGCATTGTTGTCTCTCAGTGAGTGAGGTGTTGTCTCTCAATGAGAGCAGTGATATCTTTCTCAGTGAGTGCGCTGTTGTCTCTCAGCGAGTGCGGTGTTGTCTCTCAGTGAGTACGTTGCTGTCTCTCAGTGAGTGCGTTGTTGTCTCTCAGTATGTTCAGTGTTGTCTCTCAGTATGTTCAGTGTTGTCTCTCTCAGTAAGTGCGGTGTTCTCTCTCTCAATGAGTGCGGTGTGGTCTCTCAGTGAGTGCGGTGTTGTCTCTCTCAGTGAGTGCGGTGTGGGGTCTCTTTGAGTGCGGTGTGGTCTCTCAGAGAGTGCTGTGTTGTCTCTCAGTGAGTGAAGTGTGGTTTCTCAGTGAGTACGTTGCTGTCTCTCAGTGAGTGCGGTGTTGTCTCTCAGTGTGCTCAGTGTTGTCTCTCTCAGTAAGTGCGTTGTTCTCTCTCTCAATCAGTGCGGTGTGGTCTCTCAGTGAGTGCGGTGTTGTCTCTCAGTTAGTGTGGTGTTGCCTCTCTTAGTGAGTGCGGTTTTTTTTCTCAATGAGTGCAGTGTTGTCTCTCAGTGAGTGCGGTGTTTTCTCTCTCAGTGAGTGCGGTGTTGTCTCTCAGTGAGTGTGGTGTTGCCTCTCTTAGTGAGTGCGGTTTTTTTTCTCAATGAGTGCAGTGTTGTCTCTCAGTGAGTGCGGTGTTGTCTCTCTCAGTGAGTGCGGTGTTGTCTCTCAGTGAGTGTGGTGTTGCCTCTCTTAGTGAGTGCGGTTTTTTTTTCTCAGTGAGTGCAGTGTTGTCTCTCAGTGAGTGCGGTGTTGTCTATCTCAGTGAGTGCGGTGTTGTCTCTCAGTGAGTGCAGTGTTGCAACTCTTAGTGAGTGCATTGTAGTTTCTCTCCGTGAGTGCGGGGTTGTCTCTCAGTGAGTGCGATATTGACTCTTTCAGTGAGTGTGGTGTGGTCTCTCAGTGAGTGCGGTGTTGTCTCTCTCAGTGACTGCGGTGTTGTCTCTCTTATGAAGGGCCATGTTGACTTTCAGTGAGTGCGGTGTTGTCTATCTCAGAGAGAGCGGTTTTGTCTCTCAATGAGTGTGGTGTTGTCTCTCAGTGAGTGCGGTGTTGTCTCTCAGTGAAAGCGGTGCTGTCTCAGTGATTGCGGTGTTGTCTCTCAGTGAGTGCGGTGTTATTTCCCTCAGTGAATGCGGTGTCGTCTCTCTCAGTGAGTGCGTTGTTGTCTCTCTGTGAGTTCGGTGTTGTCTCTATCAGTGAGTGCGGTGTTGTCTCTCTCAGTGTGTGCGTTGTTTTATTCTCTCACAGTGCGGTGTTGTCTCTCTCAGTGAGTGCAGTGTCGTCTATATCAGTGTTTGCGGTGTTCTCTCTCTCAGTGAGTGCCGTGTTGTCTCTCTCAGTGAGTGCAATGTTGTCTGTCAGTGAGTGCGGTGTTGTCTCTCTCAGTGAGTGCGGTGTTGTCTCTCTCAGTGAGTGAGGTGTTGTCTCTCTCAGTGAGTGAGGTGCTGTCTCTCAGTGAGTGCGGTGCTGTCTCTCAGTGAGTGCGATGATGTCTCTTAGTTTGTGCAGTGCTGTCTCTTAGTGTGTGCCTTGATGTCCCTCAATGAGTGTGGTGTTGTCTCTCTCAACGAGTGTGGTATTGTCTCTCAGTGAATGCGGTGCTGTCTCAGTGATTGCGGTGTTGTCTCTCAGTGAGTGCGGTCTTGTCTCTCTCAGTGAGTGCGGTGTGGGGTCTCTTTGAGTGCGGTGTGGTTACTCAGAGAGTGCTGTGTTGTCTCTCAGTGAGTGCGGTGTGGTCTCTCAGTGAGTACGTTGCTGTCTCTCAGTGTTGCACGGTGTTGTCTCTCAGTGTGTTCAGTGTTGTCTCTCTCACTAAGTGCGGTGTTCTCTATCTCAATGAGTGCGGTGTGGTCTCTCAGTGAGTGCGGTGTGGTCTCTCAGTGAGTGCGGTGTGGTCTCTCAGTGAGTGCGGTGTTGTCTCTCTCACTGAGTGCGGTGTTGTCTCTCAGTGAGTGTGCTGTTGCCTCTCTTAGTGAGTGCGGTTTTGTTTCTCAGTGAGTGCAGTGTTGTCTCTCAGTGAGCGCGGTCTTGTCCCTCAGTCCGTGCGGTGTTGTCTCTCTCAGTGATTGCGCTGTTGTCTCTATCAATGAGCGCTGTCTTGTCCCTCTCAGTGAGTGCGGTTTGGTCTCTCTCAGTGAGTGCGGTTTGGTCTCTCTCAGTGAGTGCGGTGTTATCTCTCTCAGTAGGTGCGGTGTTGTCTCTATCAGTGACTGCGGTGTTGTCTCTCAGTGAGTGCGGTGTTGTCTCTCTCAGTGAGTGCGGTGTTGTCTCGCTCAGCGAGTGCGCTGTTGTCTCTCTCAGTGAGTGCGGTGTTGTCTCTCAGTGAGGCCGGTGTTGTCTCTCTCAGTGAGAGCAGTGTTGTCTCTCAGTGAGTGCGGTGTTGTCTCTCAGTGAGTGCGGTGTTGTCTCTCTCAGTAAGTGCGGTGTTGTCTCTCTCAGTGAGTGCGGTGTTGTCTCTCTCAGTGAGTACGGTGTTGTCTCTCAGTGAGTACGGTGTTGTCTCTCTCAGTGAGTGCGGTGTGGTCTCTCTCAGTGAATGCGGTGTTGTCTCTCAGTGAGTACAGTGTTGTGTCTCTCAGTGAGTGCGGTGTTGTCTCTCATTTAGTGCGGTGTTGTATCTGGCAGTGAGTGCGGCGTGGACTCTCTCAGTGAGTGCGGCGTGGACTCTCTCAGTGAGTGCGGCGTGGACTCTCTCAGTGAGTGCGGCGTGGACTCTCTCAGTGAGTGCGGCATGGACTCTCTCAGTGAGTGCGTTGTTGTCTCTCTCAGTGAGTTCATTGTTGTCTCTCTCAGTGAGTGCAGTGTGGTCTCTCAGAGAGTGCTGTGTTGTTTCTCAGTGAGTGCGGTGTGGTCTCTCAGTGAGTAAGTTGCTGTCTCTCAGTGAGTGCGGTGTTGTCTCTCAGTGTGTTCAGTGTTATCTCACTCAGTAAGAGCGTTGTTCTCTCTCTCAATGAGTGCGGTGTGGTCTCTCAGTGAGTGCGGTGTTGTCTCTCTCAGTGAGTGGTGTGTTGTCTCTCAGTGAGTGTGGTGTTGCCTCTCTTAGTGAGTGCGTTTTGTTTCTCAGTGAGTGCATGTGGTCTCTCAGTGGGTAAGTTGCTGTCTCTCAGTGAATGCGGTGTTGTCCCTCATTGAGTGGGGTGCTGTCTCTCATTGAGTGCAGTGTTGTCCTTAAGTGAGTGCTTGCTGTTCCTCAGTGAGTGCGGGGCTGTCTCTCAGTGAGTGCATTGTTTTCTCTCAGTGTGTTCAGTGTTGTCTCTCTCAGTAAGTGCGGTGTTCTCTCTCTCAATGAGTGCGGTGTGGTTTCTCAGTGAGTGCGGTGTTGTCTCTCTCAGTGAGTGCAGTGTGGGGTCTCTTTGAGTGCGATGTGGTCTCTCAGAGAGTGCTGTGTTGTCTGTCAGTGAGTGCGATGTGGTCTCTCAGTGAGTACGTTGCTGTCTCTCAGTGAGTGCGGTGTTGTCTCTCAGTGTGTTCAGTGTTGTCTCTCTCAGTAAGTGCGTTGTTCTCTCTCTCAATCAGTGCGGTGTGGTCTCTCAGTGAGTGCGTTGTTCTCTCTCTCAATCAGTGCGGTGTGGTCTCTCAGTGAGTGCGGTGTTGTCTCTCTCAGTGAGTGCGGTGTTGTCTCTCTCAGTGAGTGCGGTGTTGTCTCTCTCAGTGAGTGCAGTGTTGTCTCTCAGTGAGTGCTGTGTTGTCTCTCAGTGAGTGCTGTGTTGTCTCTCAGTGAGTGCTGTGTTGTCTCTCTCAGTGAGTGCGGTGTTGTCTCTCAGTGAGTGTGGTGTTGCCTCTCTTAGTGAGTGCGTTTTATTTTCTCAGTGAGTGCAGTGTTGTCTCTCAGTGAGTGCGGTGTTGTCTATCTCAGTGAGTGCGTTGTTGTCTCTCAGTGAGTGCAGTGTTGCAACTCTCAGTGAGTGCATTGAGGTCTCTCTCCGTGAGTGCGGCGTTGTCTCACAGTGAGTGCGATATTGACTCTCTCAGTGAGTGCGGTGTGGTCTCTCAGTGAGTGCGGTGTTGTCTCTCTCTGTGACTCGGTGTTGTCTCTCTTATGGAGGGCCATGTTGTCTTTCAGTGAGTGTGGTGTTGTCTATCTCAGAGAGAGTGGTTTTTTCTGTCTCTCAGTGAAAGCGGTGCTTTCTCAGTGATTGCGGTGTTGTCTCTCAGTGAGTGAGCTGCTGTCTCTCAGTGAGTGCAGTGTTGTTTCCCTCAGTGAATGCGGTATCGTGTCTCTCAGTGAGTGCGTTGTTGTCTCTCTTAGTGAGTTCGGTGTTGTCTCTAACAGTAAGTGCGGTGTTGTCTCTCTCAGTGTGTGCGTTGTTTTATTCTCTCACAGTGCGGTGTTGTCTCTCTCAGTGAGTGCAGTGTTGTCTCTCTCAGTGTGTGCGGTGTTGTCTCTCTCAGTGAGTGCCGTGTTGTCTCTCTCAGTGAGTGCAGTGTTGTCTGTCAGTGAGTGTGGTGTTGTCTCTCTCAGTGAGTGAGGTGTTGTCCCTCTCAGTGAGTGAGGTGCTGTCTCTCAGTGAGTGCGGTGTTCTCTCTCTCAGTAAGTGCGGTGTTGTCTCTCTCAGTGAGTGCGGTGTTGTCTCTCAGTGAGTGCGGTCTTGTCCCTCAGTCCGTGCGGTTTTGTCTCTCTCAGTGATTGCGCTGTTGTCTCTATCAGTGAGTGCTGTGTTGTCCTTCTCAGTGAGTGCGGTTTGGTCTCTCTCAGTGAGTGCGGTGTTATCTCTCTCAGTAAGTGCGGTGTTGTCTCTATCAGTGACTGCGGTGTTGTCTCTCAGTGAGTCCGGTGTTGTCTCTCAGTGAGTGCGGTGTTGTCTCTCTCAGTAAGTGCGGTGTTGTCTCTCTCAGTGAGTGCGGTGTTGTCTCTCTCAGTGAGTGCGGTGTTGTCTCTATCAGTGAGTGCGGTGTTGTCTCTCAGTGAGTACAGTGTTGTATCTCTCAGTGAGTGCGGTGTTGTCTCTCATTTAGTGCGGTGTTGTATCTGGCAGTGAGTGCGGCGTGGACTCTCTCAGTGAGTGCGGTGTTGTCTCTCTCACTGAGTTCATTGTTGTCTCTCTCAGTGAGTGCGGCATTGTCTCTCTTATGGAGGGCGTTGTTGTCTCTCAGTGAGGGCGGTGTTGTCTCTCTCAGTGAGTGCGGTTTGGTCTCCCTCAGTGAGTGTGGTGTTGTCTCGCTCAGTAAGTGCGGTGTTGTCTCTCTCAGTGAGTGCGGTTTGGTCTCTCTCAGTGAGTGCGGTGTTATCTCTCTCAGTAAGTGCGGTGTTGTCTCTATCAGTGACTGCGGTGTAGTCTCTCAGTGAGTGCGGTGTTGTCTCTCTCAGTGAGTGCGGTGTTGTCTCTCTCAGTGAGTGCGGTGTTGTCTCGCTCAGCGAGTGCGCTGTTGTCTCTCTCAGCGAGTGTGGTGTTGTCTCTCAGTGAGGCCGGTGTTGTCTCTCTCTGTGAGAGCACTGTTGTCTCTCAGTGAGTGCGGTGTTATCTCTCAGTGAGTGCGGTGTTGTCTCTCTCAGTAAGTGCGGTGTTGTCTCTCTCAGTGAGTGCGGTGTTGTCTCTCAGTGAGTACAGTGTTGTGTCTCTCAGTGAGGGCGGTGTTGTCTCTCAGTTAGTGCGGTGTTGTATCTGGCAGTGAGTGCGGCGTGGACTTTCTCAGTGAGTGCGGCGTGGACTCTCTCAGTGAGTGCGGCGTGGACTCTCTCAGTGAGTGCGGCGTGGACTCTCTCAGTGAGTGCGGCGTGGACTCTCTCAGTGAGTGCGGTGTTGTCTCTCTCAGTGAGTTCATTGTTGTCTCTCTCAGTGAGTGCAGTGTGGTCTCTCAGAGAGTGCTGTGTTGGTTCTCAGTGAGTGCGGTGTGGTCTCTTAGTGAGTAATTTGCTGTCTCTCAGTGAGTGCGGTGTTGTCTCTCAGTGTGTTCAGTGTTATCTCACTCAGTAAGAACGTTGTTCTCTCTCTTAATGAGTGCGGTGTGGTCTCTCAGTGAGTGCGGTGTTGTCTCTCTCAGTGAGTGGGGTGTTGTCTCTCAGTGAGTGTGGTGTTGCCTCTCTTAGTGAGTGCGGTTTTGTTTCTCAGTGAGTGCATGTGGTCTCTCAGTGGGTACGTTGCTGTCTCTCAGTGAGTGCGGTGTTGTCTCTCAGTGTGTTCAGTGTTGTCTCTCTCAGTAAGTGCGGTGTTCTCTCTCTCAGTGAGTGCGGTGTGTTCTCTCAGTGAGTGCGGTGTTGTCTATCTCAGTGAGTGCGGTGTTGTCTCTCAGTGAGTGCAGTTTTGCAACTCTCAGTTAGTGCATTGTAGTCTCTCTCAGTGAGTGCGGTGTGGTCTCTCAGTGAGTGCGATATTGACTCTCTCAGTGAGTGCGGTGTGGTCTCTCAGTGAGTGCGGTGTTGTCTCTCTCAGTGACTGCGGTGTTGTCTCTCTTATGGAGGGCCATGTTGTCTTTCAGTGAGTGCGGTGTTGTCTATCTCAGAGAGAGCGGTTTTGTCTCTCAATGAGTGCGGTGTTGTCACTCAGTGATTGCGGCGTTGTCTCTCTCAGTGAGTGTGGTGCTGTCTCTCTCAAAGAGTGCGGTGATTTCTCTCAATGATTGCGGTGTTGCAAATCTCAGTGAGTGCGGTTTTGTCTCTATCAGTGTGTGCGGTGTTATCTCTCAGTGCTGGCGGTGTAATCTATCTCAGTGAGTGCTGTTTAGTCTCTCAATGAGTGCGATATTGACACTCTCAGTGAGTGCGGTGCGGTCTCTAAGTGAGTGCGGTGTTGTCTCTCTCAGTGAGTGCGGCATTGTCTCTCTTATGGAGGGCGTTGTTGTCTCTCAGTGAGGGCGGTGTTGTCTCTCTCAGTGAGTGCGGTTTGGTCTCCCTCAGTGAGTGTGGTGTTGTCTCGCTCAGTAAGTGCGGTGTTGTCTCTATCAGCGACTGCGGTTTTGTCTCTCAGTGAGTGCGGTGTTGTCTCTCAGTGAGTGCGGTGTTGTCTCTCAGTGAATGCGGTGTTGTCCCTATAGAGTGGGGTGCTGTCTCTCAGTGAGTGCAGTGTTGTCATTAAGTGACTGTGTTTCTGTTCCTCAGTGAGTGCGGTGCTGTCTCTCAGTGATTGCATTGTTGTCTCTCAGTGAGTGAGGTGTTGTCTCTCAATGAGAGCAGTGATTTCTCTATCAGTGAGTGCGGTGTTGTCTCTCAGTGAGTGCTGTGTTGTCTCTCAGTGAATGCGGTGTTGTCCCTCATTGAGTGGGGTGCTGTCTCTCATTGAGTGCAGTGTTGTCCTTAAGTGAGTGCTTGCTGTTCCTCAGTGAGTGCGGGGCTGTCTCTCAGTGAGTGCATTGTTGTCTCTCAGTGAGTGAGGTGTTGTCTCTCAATGAGAGCAGTGATGTCTTTCTCAGTGAGTGCGCTGTTGTCTCTCAGCGAGTGCGGTGTTGTCTCTCAGTGAGTACGTTGCTGTCTCTCAGTGAGTGCGGTGTTGTCTCTCAGTGTGTTCAGTGTTGTCTCTCTCAGTAAGTGCGGTGTTCTCTCTCTCAATGAGTGCGGTGTGGTTTCTCAGTGAGTGCGGTGTTGTCTCTCTCAGTGAGTGCGGTGTGGGGTCTCTTTGAGTGCGATGTGGTCTCTCAGAGAGTGCTGTGTTGTCTGTCAGTGAGTGCGATGTGGTCTCTCAGTGAGTACGTTGCTGTCTCTCAGTGAGTGCGGTGTTGTCTCTCAGTGTGTTCAGTGTTGTCTCTCTCAGTAAGTGCGTTGTTCTCTCTCTCAATCAGTGCGGTGTGGTCTCTCAGTGAGTGCGGTGTTTTCTCTCCCACTGAGTGCGGTGTTGTCTCTCTCAGTGAGTGCGGTGTTGTCTCTCAGTGAGTGTGGTGTTGCCTCTCTTAGTGAGTGCGGTTTTTTATCTCAGTGAGTGCAGTGTTGTCTCTCAGTGAGTGCTGTGTTGTCTCTCTCAGTGAGTGCGGTGTTGTCTCTCAGTGAGTGTGGTGTTGCCTCTCTTAGTGAGTGCGGTTTTTTTTCTCAGTGAGTGCAGTGTTGTCTCTCAGTGAGTGCGGTGTTGTCTATCTCAGTAAGTGCGGTGTTGTCTATCTCAGTGAGTGCGTTGTTGTCTCTCAGTGAGTGCAGTGTTGCAACTCTCAGTGAGTCCAGTGTTGCAACTCTCAGTGAGTGCATTGTAGTCTCTCTCCGTGAGTGCGGGGTTGTCTCACAGTGAGTGCGATATTGACTCTCTCAGTGAGTGCGGCGTGGTCTCTCAGTGAGTGCGGTGTTGTCTCTCTCTGTGACTCGGTGTTGTCTCTCTTATGGAGGGCCATGTTGTCTTTCAGTGAGTGTGGTGTTGTCTATCTCAGAGAGAGTGGTTTTTTCTCTCAATGAGTGTGGTGTTGTCTCTCAGTGAGTGCTGTGTTGTCTCTCTCAGTGAGTGCAGTGTTGTCTCTCAGTGAGTGCGGTGTTGTCTATCTCAGTAAGGGCGGTGTTGTCTATCTCAGTGAGTGCGTTGTTTTCTCTCAGTGAGTGCAGTGTTGCAACTCTCAGTGAGTGCATTGTAGTCTCTCTCAGTGAGTGCGGTGTGGTCTCTCAGTGAGTGCGGTGTTGTCTCTCTCTGTGACTCGGTGTTGTCTCTCTTATGGAGGGCCATTTTGTCTTTCAGTGAGTGTGGTGTTGTCTATCTCAGAGAGAGTTTTTTTTCCTGTCTCTCAGTGAAAGCGGAGCTTTCTCAGTGATTGCGGTGTTGTCTCTCAGTGAGTGAGCTGCTGTCTCTCAGTGAGTGCGGTGTTGTTTCCCTCAGTGAATGCGGTATCGTGTCTCTCAGTGAGTGCGTTGTTGTCTCTCTTAGTGAGTTCGGTGTTGTCTCTAACAGTAAGTGCGGTGTTGTCTCTCTCAGTGTTTGCGTTGTTTTATTCTCTCACAGTGCGGTGTTGTCTCTCTCAGTGAGTGCAGTGTTGTCTCTCTCAGTGTGTGCGGTGTTGTCTCTCTCCGTGAGTGCCGTGTTGTCTCTCTCAGTGAGTGCAGTGTTGTCTGTCAGTGAGTGAGGTGCTGTCTCTCTCAGTGAGTGAGGTGTTGTCTCTCTCAGTGAGTGAGGTGCTGTCTCTCAGTGAGTGCGGTGCTGTCTCTCAATGAGTGCGATGATGTCTCTTAGGTTGTGCCGTGCTGTCTCTCAGTGTGTGCCTTGATGTCCCTCAGTGAGTGCGGTGTTGTCTCTCTCAATGAGTGTGGTATTGTCTCTCAGTGAATGCGGTGCTATCTCAGTGATTGCGGTGTTGTCTCTCAGTGAGTGCGGTCTTGTCCCTCAGTCCGTGCGGTTTTGTCTCTCTCAGTGATTGCGCTGTTGTCTCTATCAGTGAGTGCTGTGTTGTCCTTCTCAGTGAGTGCGGTTTGGTCTCTCTCAGTGAGTGCGGTGTTATCTCTCTCAGTAAGTGCGGTGTTGTCTCTATCAGTGACTGCGGTGTTGTCTCTCAGTGAGTCCGGTGTTGTCTCTCAGTGAGTGCGGTGTTGTCTCTCAGTGAGTGCGGTGTTGTCTCTCTCAGTGAGTGCGGTGTTGTCTCTCTCAGTGAGTGCGGTGTTGTCTCTCTCAGTGAGTGCGGTGTTGTCTCTCTCAGTGAGTACGGTGTTGTCTCTCAGTGAGTACGGTGTTGTCTCTCTCAGTGAGTGCGGTGTTGTCTCTCTCAGTGAGTGCGGTGTTGTCTCTCAGTGAGTACAGTGTTGTATCTCTCAGTGAGTGCGGTGTTGTCTCTCATTTAGTGCGGTGTTGTATCTGGCAGTGAGTGCGGCGTGGACTCTCTCAGTGAGTGCGGTTTTGTCTCTCTCAGTGAGTTCATTGTTGTCTCAGTGAGTGCGGCATTGTCTCTCTTATGGAGGGCGTTGTTGTCTCTCAGTGAGGGCGGTGTTGTCTCTCTCAGTGAGTGCGGTTTGGTCTCCCTCAGTGAGTGTGGTGTTGTCTCGCTCAGTAATTGCGGTGTTGTCTCTCTCAGTGAGTGCGGTTTGGTCTCTCTCAGTGAGTGCGGTGTTATCTCTCTCAGTAAGTGCGGTGTTGTCTCTATCAGTGACTGCGGTGTTGTCTCTCAGTGAGTGCGGTGTTGTCTCTCTCAGTGAGTGCGGTGTTGTCTCGCTCAGCGAGTGCGCTTTTGTCTCTCTCAGTGAGTGTGGTGTTGTCTCTCAGTGAGTGCGGTGTTATCTCTCAGTGAGTGCGGTGTTGTCTCTCTCAGTAAGTGCGGTGTTGTCTCTCTCAGTGAGTGCGGTGTTGTCTCTCTCAGTGAGTGCGGTGTTGTCTCTCTCAGTGAGTGCGGTGTTGTCTCTCAGTGAGTACGGTGTTGTCTCTCTCAGTGAGTGCGGTGTTGTCTCTCATTTAGTGCGGTGTTGTATCTGGCAGTGAGTGCGGCGTGGGCTCTCTCAGTGTGTGCGGTGTTGTCTCTCTCAGTGAGTGCGGTGTTGTCTCTCAGTGAGTGTGGTGTTGCCTCTCTTAGTGAGTGCGGTTTTTTATCTCAGTGAGTGCAGTGTTGTCTCTCAGTGAGTGCTGTGTTGTCTCTCTCAGTGAGTGCGGTTTTGTCTCTCAGTGAGGCCGGTGTTGTCTCTCTCAGTGAGAGCAGTGTTGTCTCTCAGTGAGTGCGGTGTTGTCTCTCTGTGAGTGCGGTGTTGTCTCTCTCAGTGAGTGCGGTGTTGTCTCTCTCAGTGAGTGCGGTGTTGTCTCTATCAGTGAGTGCGGTGTTGTCTCTCTCAGTGAGTACGGTGTTGTCTCTCAGTGAGTGCGGTGTTGTCTCTCTCAGTGAGTACGGTGTTGTCTCTCAGTGAGTACGGTGTTGTCTCTCTGAGTGAGTGCGGTGTTGTCTCTCTCAGTGAATGCGGTGTTGTCTCTCAGTGAGTACAGTGTTGTGTCTCTCAGTGAGTGCGGTGTTGTCTCTCATTTAGTGCGGTGTTGTATCTGGCAGTGAGGGCGGCGTGGACTCTCTCAGTGAGTGCGGCGTGGACTCTCTCAGTGATTGCGGTGTTGTCTCTCTCATTGAGTGCAGTGTTGTCTGTCAGTGAGTGAGGTGTTGTCTCTCTCAGTGAGTGAGGTGTTGTCTCTCTCAGTGAGTGAGGTGCTGTCTCTCAGTGAGTGCGGTGCTGTCTCTCAATGAGTGCGATGATGTCTCTTAGGTTGTGCCGTGCTGTCTCTCAGTGTGTGCCTTGATGTCCCTCAGTGAGTGCGGTGTTGTCTCTCTCAACGAGTGTGGTATTGTCTCTCAGTGAATGCGGTGCTATCTCAGTGATTGCGGTGTTGTCTCTCAGTGAGTGCTTTCTTGTCCCTCAGTCCGTGCGGTTTTGTCTCTCTCAGTGATTGTGCTGTTGTCTCTATCAGTGAGTGCTGTGTTGTCCTTCTCAGTGAGTGCAGTTTGGTCTCTCTCAGTGAGTGCGGTGTTATCTCTCTCAGTAAGTGCGGTGTTGTCTCTATCAGTGACTGCGGTGTTGTCTCTCAGTGAGTCCGGTGTTGTCTCTCAGTGAGTGCGGTGTTGTCTCTCAGTGAGTGCGGTGTTGTCTCTCTCAGTGAGTGCGGTGTTGTCTCTCTCAGTGAGTGCGGTGTTGTCTCTCTCAGTGAGTGCGGTGTTGTCTCTCAGTGAGTACAGTGTTGTATCTCTCAGTGAGTGCGGTGTTGTCTCTCATTTAGTGCGGTGTTGTATCTGGCAGTGAGTGCGGCGTGGACTCTCTCAGTGAGTGCGGTGTTGTCTCTCTCAGTGAGTTCATTGTTGTCTCAGTGAGTGCGGCATTGTCTCTCTTATGGAGGGCGTTGTCTCTCAGTGAGGGCGGTGTTGTCTCTCTCAGTGAGTGCGGTTTGGTCTCCCTCAGATGGTGTGGTGTTGTCTCGCTCAGTAATTGCGGTGTTGTCTCTCTCAGTGAGTGCGGTTTGGTCTCTCTCAGTGAGTGCGGTGTTATCTCTCTCAGTAAGTGCGGTGTTGTCTCTATCAGTGAGTGCGGTGTTGTCTCTCAGTGAGTGCGGTGTTGTCTCTCTCAGTGAGTGCGATGTTGTCTCTCTCAGTGAGTGCGGTGTTGTCTCTCAGTGAGGCCGGTGTTGTCTCTCTCAGTGATAGCAGTGTTGTCTCTCAGTGAGTGCGGTGTTGTCTCTCAGTGAGTGCGGTGTTGTCTCTCTCAGTAAGTGCGGTGTTGTCTCTCTCAGTGAGTGCGGTGTTGTCTCTCTCAGTGAGTGCGGTGTTGTCTCTCTCAGTGAGTACGGTGTTGTCTCTCAGTGAGTACGGTGTTGTCTCTCTGAGTGAGTGCGGTGTTGTCTCTCTCAGTGAATGCGGTGTTGTCTCTCAGTGAGTACAGTGTTGTGTCTCTCAGTGAGTGCAGTGTTGTCTCTCATTTAGTGCGGTGTTGTATCTGGCAGTGAGTGCGGCGTGGACTCTCTCAGTGAGTGCGGCGTGGACTCTCTGTGAGTGCGGCGTGGACTCTCTCAGTGAGTGCGGCGTGGACTCTCTCAGTGATTGCGGTGTTGTCTCTCTCATTGAGTGCAGTGTTGTCTGTCAGTGAGTGAGGTGTTGTCTCTCTCAGTGAGTGAGGTGTTGTCTCTCTCAGTGAGTGAGGTGCTGTCTCTCAGTGAGTGCGGTGCTGTCTCTCAATGAGTGCGATGATGTCTCTTAGGTTGTGCCGTGCTGTCTCTCAGTGTGTGCCTTGATGTCCCTCAGTGAGTGCGGTGTTGTCTCTCTCAACGAGTGTGGTATTGTCTCTCAGTGAATGCGGTGCTATCTCAGTGATTGCGGTGTTGTCTCTCAGTGAGTGCGGTCTTGTCCTTCAGTCCGTGCGGTTTTGTCTCTCTCAGTGATTGTGCTGTTGTCTCTATCAGTGAGTGCTGTGTTGTCCTTCTCAGTGAGTGCAGTTTGGTCTCTCTCAGTGAGTGCGGTGTTATCTCTCTCAGTAAGTGCGGTGTTGTCTCTATCAGTGACTGCGGTGTTGTCTCTCAGTGAGTCCGGTGTTGTCTCTCAGTGAGTGCGGTGTTGTCTCTCAGTGAGTGCGGTGTTGTCTCTCTCAGTGAGTGCGGTGTTGTCTCTCTCAGTGAGTGCGATGTTGTCTCTCTCAGTGAGTGCGGTGTTGTCTCTCAGTGAGTGCGGTGTTGTCTCTCAGTGAGTGCGGTGTTGTCTCTCTCAGTGAGTGCGGTGTTGTCTCGCTCAGCGAGTGCGCTTTTGTCTCTCTCAGTGAGTGTGGTGTTGTCTCTCAGTGAGTGCGGTGTTATCTCTCAGTGAGTGCGGTGTTATCTCTCAGTGAGTGCGGTGTTGTCTCTCTCAGTGAGTGCGGTGTTGTCTCGCTCAGCGATTGCGCTTTTGTCTCTCTCAGTGAGTGTGGTGTTGTCTCTCAGTGAGTGCGGTGTTATCTCTCAGTGAGTGCGGTGTTGTCTCTCTCAGTAAGTGCGGTGTTGTCTCTCTCAGTGAGTGCGGTGTTGTCTCTCTCAGTGAGTGCGGTGTTGTCTCTCTCAGTGAGTGCGGTGTTGTCTCTCAGTGAGTACGGTGTTGTCTCTCTCAGTGAGTGCGGTGTTGTCTCTCATTTAGTGCGGTGTTGTATCTGGCAGTGAGTGCGGCGTGGGCTCTCTCAGTGTGTGCGGTGTTGTCTCTCTCAGTGAGTGCGGTGTTGTCTCTCAGTGAGTGTGGTGTTGCCTCTCTTAGTGAGTGCGGTTTTTTATCTCAGTGAGTGCAGTGTTGTCTCTCAGTGAGTGCTGTGTTGTCTCTCTCAGTGAGTGCGGTTTTGTCTCTCAGTGAGGCCGGTGTTGTCTCTCTCAGTGAGAGCAGTGTTGTCTCTCAGTGAGTGCGGTGTTGTCTCTCTGTGAGTGCGGTGTTGTCTCTCTCAGTGAGTGCGGTGTTGTCTCTCTCAGTGAGTGCGGTGTTGTCTCTATCAGTGAGTGCGGTGTTGTCTCTCTCAGTGAGTACGGTGTTGTCTCTCAGTGAGTGCGGTGTTGTCTCTCTCAGTGAGTACGGTGTTGTCTCTCAGTGAGTACGGTGTTGTCTCTCTGAGTGAGTGCGGTGTTGTCTCTCTCAGTGAATGCGGTGTTGTCTCTCAGTGAGTACAGTGTTGTGTCTCTCAGTGAGTGCGGTGTTGTCTCTCATTTAGTGCGGTGTTGTATCTGGCAGTGAGGGCGGCGTGGACTCTCTCAGTGAGTGCGGCGTGGACTCTCTCAGTGATTGCGGTGTTGTCTCTCTCATTGAGTGCAGTGTTGTCTGTCAGTGAGTGAGGTGTTGTCTCTCTCAGTGAGTGAGGTGTTGTCTCTCTCAGTGAGTGAGGTGCTGTCTCTCAGTGAGTGCGGTGCTGTCTCTCAATGAGTGCGATGATGTCTCTTAGGTTGTGCCGTGCTGTCTCTCAGTGTGTGCCTTGATGTCCCTCAGTGAGTGCGGTGTTGTCTCTCTCAACGAGTGTGGTATTGTCTCTCAGTGAATGCGGTGCTATCTCAGTGATTGCGGTGTTGTCTCTCAGTGAGTGCTTTCTTGTCCCTCAGTCCGTGCGGTTTTGTCTCTCTCAGTGATTGTGCTGTTGTCTCTATCAGTGAGTGCTGTGTTGTCCTTCTCAGTGAGTGCAGTTTGGTCTCTCTCAGTGAGTGCGGTGTTATCTCTCTCAGTAAGTGCGGTGTTGTCTCTATCAGTGACTGCGGTGTTGTCTCTCAGTGAGTCCGGTGTTGTCTCTCAGTGAGTGCGGTGTTGTCTCTCAGTGAGTGCGGTGTTGTCTCTCTCAGTGAGTGCGGTGTTGTCTCTCTCAGTGAGTGCGGTGTTGTCTCTCTCAGTGAGTGCGGTGTTGTCTCTCAGTGAGTACAGTGTTGTATCTCTCAGTGAGTGCGGTGTTGTCTCTCATTTAGTGCGGTGTTGTATCTGGCAGTGAGTGCGGCGTGGACTCTCTCACTGAGTGCGGTGTTGTCTCTCTCAGTGAGTTCATTGTTGTCTCAGTGAGTGCGGCATTGTCTCTCTTATGGAGGGCGTTGTCTCTCAGTGAGGGCGGTGTTGTCTCTCTCAGTGAGTGCGGTTTGGTCTCCCTCAGATGGTGTGGTGTTGTCTCGCTCAGTAATTGCGGTGTTGTCTCTCTCAGTGAGTGCGGTTTGGTCTCTCTCAGTGAGTGCGGTGTTATCTCTCTCAGTAAGTGCGGTGTTGTCTCTATCAGTGAGTGCGGTGTTGTCTCTCAGTGAGTGCGGTGTTGTCTCTCTCAGTGAGTGCGATGTTGTCTCTCTCAGTGAGTGCGGTGTTGTCTCTCAGTGAGGCCGGTGTTGTCTCTCTCAGTGATAGCAGTGTTGTCTCTCAGTGAGTGCGGTGTTGTCTCTCAGTGAGTGCGGTGTTGTCTCTCTCAGTAAGTGCGGTGTTGTCTCTCTCAGTGAGTGCGGTGTTGTCTCTCTCAGTGAGTGCGGTGTTGTCTCTCTCAGTGAGTACGGTGTTGTCTCTCAGTGAGTACGGTGTTGTCTCTCTGAGTGAGTGCGGTGTTGTCTCTCTCAGTGAATGCGGTGTTGTCTCTCAGTGAGTACAGTGTTGTGTCTCTCAGTGAGTGCAGTGTTGTCTCTCATTTAGTGCGGTGTTGTATCTGGCAGTGAGGGCGGCGTGGACTCTCTCAGTGAGTGCGGCGTGGACTCTCTCAGTGAGTGCGGCGTGGACTCTCTCAGTGAGTGCGGCGTGGACTCTCTCAGTGATTGCGGTGTTGTCTCTCTCATTGAGTGCAGTGTTGTCTGTCAGTGAGTGAGGTGTTGTCCCTCTCAGTGAGTGAGGTGTTGTCTCTCTCAGTGAGTGAGGTGCTGTCTCTCAGTGAGTGCGGTGCTGTCTCTCAATGAGTGCGATGATGTCTCTTAGGTTGTGCCGTGCTGTCTCTCAGTGTGTGCCTTGATGTCCCTCAGTGAGTGCGGTGTTGTCTCTCTCAACGAGTGTGGTATTGTCTCTCAGTGAATGCGGTGCTATCTCAGTGATTGCGGTGTTGTCTCTCAGTGAGTGCGGTCTTGTCCTTCAGTCCGTGCGGTTTTGTCTCTCTCAGTGATTGTGCTGTTGTCTCTATCAGTGAGTGCTGTGTTGTCCTTCTCAGTGAGTGCAGTTTGGTCTCTCTCAGTGAGTGCGGTGTTATCTCTCTCAGTAAGTGCGGTGTTGTCTCTATCAGTGACTGCGGTGTTGTCTCTCAGTGAGTCCGGTGTTGTCTCTCAGTGAGTGCGGTGTTGTCTCTCAGTGAGTGCGGTGTTGTCTCTCTCAGTGAGTGCGGTGTTGTCTCTCTCAGTGAGTGCGGTGTTGTCTCTCTCAGTGAGTGCGGTGTTGTCTCTCAGTGAGTACAGTGTTGTATCTCTCAGTGAGTGCGGTGTTGTCTCTCATTTAGTGCGGTGTTGTATCTGGCAGTGAGTGCGGCGTGGACTCTCTCAGTGAGTGCGGTGTTGTCTCTCTCAGTGAGTTCATTGTTGTCTCAGTGAGTGCGGCATTGTCTCTCTTATGGAGGGCGTTGTTGTCTCTCAGTGAGGGCGGTGTTGTCTCTCTCAGTGAGTGCGGTTTGGTCTCCCTCAGATGGTGTGGTGTTGTCTCGCTCAGTAATTGCGATGTTGTCTCTCTCAGTGAGTGCGGTTTGGTCTCTCTCAGTGAGTGCGGTGTTATCTCTCTCAGTAAGTGCGGTGTTGTCTCTATCAGTGACTGCGGTGTTGTCTCTCAGTGAGTCCGGTGTTGTCTCTCAGTGAGTGCGGTGTTGTCTCTCAGTGAGTGCGGTGTTGTCTCTCTCAGTGAGTGCGGTGTTGTCTCTCTCAGTGAGTGCGGTGTTGTCTCTCTCAGTGAGTGCGGTGTTGTCTCTCTCAGTGAGTGCGGTGTTGTCTCTCAGTGAGTACAGTGTTGTATCTCTCAGTGAGTGCGGTGTTGTCTCTCATTTAGTGCGGTGTTGTATCTGGCAGTGAATGCGGCGTGGACTCTCTCAGTGAGTGCGGTGTTGTCTCTCTCAGTGAGTTCATTGTTGTCTCAGTGAGTGCGGCATTGTCTCTCTTATGGAGGGCGTTGTTGTCTCTCAGTGAGGGCGGTGTTGTCTCTCTCAGTGAGTGCGGTTTGGTCTCCCTCAGATGGTGTGGTGTTGTCTCGCTCAGTAATTGCGATGTTGTCTCTCTCAGTGAGTGCGGTTTGGTCACTCTCAGTGAGTGCGGTGTTATCTCTCTCAGTAAGTGCGGTGTTGTCTCTATCAGTGAGTGCGGTGTTGTCTCTCAGTGAGTGCGGTGTTGTCTCTCTCAGTGAGTGCGATGTTGTCTCTCTCAGTGAGTGCGGTGTTGTCTCTCAGTGAGGCCGGTGTTGTCTCTCTCAGTGATAGCAGTGTTGTCTCTCAGTGAGTGCGGTGTTGTCTCTCAGTGAGTGCGGTGTTGTCTCTCTCAGTAAGTGCGGTGTTGTCTCTCTCAGTGAGTGCGGTGTTGTCTCTCTCAGTGAGTGCGGTGTTGTCTCTCTCAACGAGTGTGGTATTGTCTCTCAGTGAATGCGGTGCTTCTCAGTGATTGCGGTGTTGTCTCTCAGTGAGTGCGGTCTTGTCCCTCAGTCCGTGCGGTTTTGTCTCTCTCAGTGATTGCGCTGTTGTCTCTATCAGTGAGTGCTGTGTTGTCCTTCTCAGTGAGTGCGGTTTGGTCTCTCTCAGTGAGTGCGGTGTTATCTCTCTCAGTAAGTGCGGTGTTGTCTCTATCAGTGACTGCGGTGTTGTCTCTCAGTGAGTGCGGTGTTGTCTCTATCAGTGACTGCGGTGTTGTCTCTCAGTGAGTGCGGTGTTGTCTCTCTCAGTGAGTGCGATGTTGTCTCTCTCAGTGAGTGCGGTGTTGTCTCTCAGTGTGGCCGGTGTTGTCTCTCTCAGTGATAGCAGTGTTGTCTCTCAGTGAGTGCGGTGTTGTCTCTCAGTGAGTGCGGTGTTGTCTCTCTCAGTAAGTGCGGTGTTGTCTCTCTCAGTGAGTGCGGTGTTGTCTCTCTCAGTGAGTGCGGTGTTGTCTCTCTCAGTGAGTGCGGTGTTGTCTCTCTCAGTGAGTGGGGTGTTGTCTCTCAGTGAGTGTGGTGTTGCCTCTCTTAGTGAGTGCGGTTTTGTTTCTCAGTGAGTGCATGTGGTCTCTCAGTGGGTACGTTGCTGTCTCTCAGTGAGTGCGGTGTTGTCTCTCAGTGTGTTCAGTGTTGTCTCTCTCAGTAAGTGCGGTGTTCTCTCTCTCAGTGAGTGCGGTGTGGTCTCTCAGTGACTGCGGTGTTGTCTCTCTTATGGAGGGCCATGTTGTCTTTCAGTGAGTGTGGTGTTGTCTATCTCAGAGAGAGTGGTTTTTTCTGTCTCTCAGTGAAAGCGGTGCTTTCTCAGTGATTGCGGTGTTGTCTCTCAGTGAGTGAGCTGCTGTCTCTCAGTGAGTGCGGTGTTGTTTCCCTCAGTGAATGCGGTATCTTTTCTCTCAGTGAGTGCGTTGTTGTCTCTCTTAGTGAGTTCGGTGTTGTCTCTAACAGTAAGTGCGGTGTTGTCTCTCTCAGTGTGTGCGTTGTTTTATTCTCTCACAGTGCGGTGTTGTCTCTCTCAGTGAGTGCAGTGTTGTCTCTCTCAGTGTGTGCGGTGTTGTCTCTCTCCGTGAGTGCCGTGTTGTCTCTCTCAGTGAGTGCAGTGTTGTCTGTCAGTGAGTGTGGTGTTGTCTCTCTCAGTGAGTGAGGTGTTGTCTCTCTCAGTGAGTGAGGTGCTGTCTCTCAGTGAGTGCGGTGCTGTCTCTCAATGAGTGCGATTATGTCTCTTAGGTTGTGCCGTGCTGTCTCTGTGTGTGCCTTGATGTCCCTCAGTGAGTGCGGTGTTGTCTCTCTCAACGAGTGTGGTATTGTCTCTCAGTGAATGCGGTGCTATCTCAGTGATTGCGGTGTTGTCTCTCAGTGAGTGCGGTCTTGTCCCTCAGTCCGTGCGGTTTTGTCTCTCTCAGTGATTGCGCTGTTGTCTCTATCAGTGAGTGCTGTGTTGTCCTTCTCAGTGAGTGCGGTTTGGTCACTCTCAGTGAGTGCGGTGTTATCTCTCTCATTAAGTGCGGTGTTGTCTCTATCAGTGACTGCGGTGTTGTCTCTCAGTGAGTGCGGTGTTGTCTCTATCAGTGAGTGCGGTGTTGTCTCTCTCAGTGAGTGCGATGTTGTCTCTCTCAGTGAGTGCGGTGTTGTCTCTCAGTGAGGCCGGTGTTGGCTCTCTCAGTGATAGCAGTGTTGTCTCTCAGTGAGTGCGGTGTTGTCTCTCAGTGAGTGCGGTGTTGTCTCTCTCAGTAAGTGCGGTGTTGTCTCTCTCAGTGAGTGCGGTGTTGTCTCTCTCAGTGAGTGCGGTGTTGTCTCTCTCAGTGAGTACGGTGTTGTCTCTCAGTGAGTACGGTGTTGTCTCTCTGAGTGAGTGCGGTGTTGTCTGTCTCAGTGAATGCGGTGTTGTCTCTCAGTGAGTACAGTGTTGTGTCTCTCAGTGAGTGCAGTGTTGTCTCTCATTTAGTGCGGTGTTGTATCTGGCAGTGAGGGCGGCGAGGACTCTCTCAGTGAGTGCTGTGTTGTCTCTCTCAGTGAGTGCGGCGTGGACTCTCTCAGTGAGTGCGGCGTGGCCTCTCTCAATGAGTGCGGTGTTGTCTCTCTCAGTGAGTTCATTGTTGTCTCTCTCAGTGAGTGCAGTGTGGTCTCTCAGAGAGTGCTGTGTTGTTTCTCAGTGAGTGCGGTGTGGTCTCTCAGTGAGTAAGTTGCTGTCTCTCAGTGAGTGCGGTGTTGTTTCTCAGTGTGTTCAGTGTTGTCTCACTCAGTAAGTGCGTTGTTCTCTCTCTCAATGAGTGCGGTGTGGTCGCTCAGTGAGTGCGGTGTTGTCTCTCTCAGTGAGTGGGGTGTTGTCTCTCAGTGAGTGTGGTGTTGCCTCTCTTAGTGAGTGCGGTTTTGTTTCTCAGTGAGTGCATGTGGTCTCTCAGTGGGTACGTTGCTGTCTCTCAGTGAGTGCGGTGTTGTCTCTCTGAGTGAGTGCGGTGTTGTCTCTCTCAGTGAATGCGGTGTTGTCTCTCAGTGAGTACAGTGTTCTGTCTCTCAGTGAGTGCAGTGTTGTCTCTCATTTAGTGCGGTGTTGTATCTGGCAGTGAGTGCGGCGTGGACTCTCTCAGTGAGTGCGGCGTGGACTCTCTCAGTGAGTGCGGCGTGGACTCTCTCAGTGAGTGCGGCGTGGCCTCTCTCAGTGAGTGCGGTGTTGTCTCTCTCAGTGAGTTCATTGTTGTCTCTCTCAGTGAGTGCAGTGTGGTCTCTCAGAGAGTGCTGTGTTGTTTCTCAATGAGTGCCGTGTGGTCTCTCAGTGAGTAAGTTGCTGTCTCTCAGTGAGTGCGGTGTTGTCTCTCAGTGTGTTCAGTGTTATCTCACTCAGTAAGTGCGTTGTTCTCTCTCTCAATGCGTGCGGTGTGGTCTCTCAGTGAGTGCGGTGTTGTCTCTCTCAGTGAGTGGGGTGTTGTCTCTCAGTGAGTGTGGTGTTGCCTCTCTTAGTGAGTGCGGTTTTGTTTCTCAGTGAGTGCATGTGGTCTCTCAGTGGGTACGTTGCTGTCTCTCAGTGAGTGCGGTGTTGTCTCTCTCATTGAGTGCAGTGTTGTCTGTCAGTGAGTGAGGTGTTGTCTCTCTCAGTGAGTGAGGTGTTGTCTCTCTCAGTGAGTGAGGTGTTGTCTCTCTCAGTGAGTGAGGTGCTGTCTCTCAGTGAGTGCGGTGCTGTCTCTCAATGAGTGCGATGATGTCTCTTAGGTTGTGCCGTGCTGTCTCTCAGTGTGTGCCTTGATGTCCCTCAGTGAGTGCGGTGTTGTCTCTCTCAACGAGTGTGGTATTGTCTCTCAGTGAATGCGGTGCTATCTCAGTGATTGCGGTGTTGTCTCTCAGTGAGTGCGGTGTTGTCCTTCAGTCCGTGCGGTTTTGTCTCTCTCAGTGATTGTGCTGTTGTCTCTATCAGTGAGTGCTGTGTTGTCCTTCTCAGTGAGTGCAGTTTGGTCTCTCTCAGTGAGTGCGGTGTTATCTCTCTCAGTAAGTGCGGTGTTGTCTCTATCAGTGACTGCGGTGTTGTCTCTCAGTGAGTCCGGTGTTGTCTCTCAGTGAGTGCGGTGTTGTCTCTCAGTGAGTGCGGTGTTGTCTCTCTCAGTGAGTGCGGTGTTGTCTCTCTCAGTGAGTGCGGTGTTGTCTCTCTCAGTGAGTGCGGTGTTGTCTCTCAGTGAGTACAGTGTTGTATCTCTCAGTGAGTGCGGTGTTGTCTCTCATTTAGTGCGGTGTTGTATCTGGCAGTGAGTGCGGCGTGGACTCTCTCAGTGAGTGCGGTGTTGTCTCTCTCAGTGAGTTCATTGTTGTCTCAGTGAGTGCGGCATTGTCTCTCTTATGGAGGGCGTTGTTGTCTCTCAGTGAGGGCGGTGTTGTCTCTCTCAGTGAGTGCGGTTTGGTCTCCCTCAGATGGTGTGGTGTTGTCTCGCTCAGTAATTGCGATGTTGTCTCTCTCAGTGAGTGCGGTTTGGTCTCTCTCAATGAGTGCGGTGTTATCTCTCTCAGTAAGTGCGGTGTTGTCTCTATCAGTGACTGCGGTGTTGTCTCTCAGTGAGTGCGGTGTTGTCTCTCTCAGTGAGTGCGATGTTGTCTCTCTCAGTGAGTGCGGTGTTGTCTCTCAGTGAGGCCGGTGTTGTCTCTCTCAGTGATAGCAGTGTTGTCTCTCAGTGAGTGCGGTGTTGTCTCTCAGTGAGTGCGGTGTTGTCCTTCTCAGTAAGTGCGGTGTTGTCTCTCTCAGTGAGTGCGGTGTTGTCTCTCTCAGTGAGTGCGGTGTTGTCTCTCTCAACGAGTGTGGTATTGTCTCTCAGTGAATGCGGTGCTATCTCAGTGATTGCGGTGTTGTCTCTCAGTGAGTGCGGTCTTGTCCCTCAGTCCGTGCGGTTTTGTCTCTCTCAGTGATTGCGCTGTTGTCTCTATCAGTGAGTGCTGTGTTGTCCTTCTCAGTGAGTGCGGTTTGGTCTCTCTCAGTGAGTGCGGTGTTATCTCTCTCAGTAAGTGCGGTGTTGTCTCTATCAGTGACTGCGGTGTTGTCTCTCAGTGAGTGCGGTGTTGTCTCTATCAGTGACTGCGGTGTTGTCTCTCAGTGAGTGCGGTGTTGTCTCTCTCAGTGAGTGCGATGTTGTCTCTCTCAGTGAGTGCGGTGTTGTCTCTCAGTGTGGCCGGTGTTGTCTCTCTCAGTGATAGCAGTGTTGTCTCTCAGTGAGTGCGGTGTTGTCTCTCAGTGAGTGCGGTGTTGTCTCTCTCAGTAAGTGCGGTGTTGTCTCTCTCAGTGAGTGCGGTGTTGTCTCTCTCAGTGAGTGCGGTGTTCTCTCTCTCAGTGAGTGGGGTGTTGTCTCTCAGTGAGTGTGGTGTTGCCTCTCTTAGTGAGTGCGGTTTTGTTTCTCAGTGAGTGCATGTGGTCTCTCAGTGGGTACGTTGCTGTCTCTCAGTGAGTGCGGTGTTGTCTCTCAGTGTGTTCAGTGTTGTCTCTCTCAGTAAGTGCGGTGTTCTCTCTCTCAGTGAGTGCGGTGTGGTCTCTCAGTGACTGCGGTGTTGTCTCTCTTATGGAGGGCCATGTTGCCTTTCAGTGAGTGTGGTGTTGTCTATCTCAGAGAGAGTGGTTTTTTCTGTCTCTCAGTGAAAGCGGTGCTTTCTCAGTGATTGCGGTGTTGTCTCTCAGTGAGTGAGCTGCTGTCTCTCAGTGAGTGCGGTGTTGTTTCCCTCAGTGAATGCGGTATCTTTTCTCTCAGTGAGTGCGTTGTTGTCTCTCTTAGTGAGTTCGGTGTTGTCTCTAACAGTAAGTGCGGTGTTGTCTCTCTCAGTGTGTGCGTTGTTTTATTCTCTCACAGTGCGGTGTTGTCTCTCTCAGTGAGTGCAGTGTTGTCTCTCTCAGTGTGTGCGGTGTTGTCTCTCTCAGTGAGTGCCGTGTTGTCTCTCTCAGTGAGTGCAGTGTTGTCTGTCAGTGAGTGTGGTGTTGTCTCTCTCAGTGAGTGAGGTGTTGTCTCTCTCAGTGAGTGAGGTGCTGTCTCTCAGTGAGTGCGGTGCTGTCTCTCAATGAGTGCGATTATGTCTCTTAGGTTGTGCCGTGCTGTCTCTGTGTGTGCCTTGATGTCCCTCAGTGAGTGCGGTGTTGTCTCTCTCAACGAGTGTGGTATTGTCTCTCAGTGAATGCGGTGCTATCTCAGTGATTGCGGTGTTGTCTCTCAGTGAGTGCGGTCTTGTCCCTCAGTCCGTGCGGTTTTGTCTCTCTCAGTGATTGCGCTGTTGTCTCTATCAGTGAGTGCTGTGTTGTCCTTCTCAGTGAGTGCGGTTTGGTCTCTCTCAGTGAGTGCGGTGTTATCTCTCTCAGTAAGTGCGGTGTTGTCTCTATCAGTGACTGCGGTGTTGTCTCTCAGTGAGTGCGGTGTTGTCTCTATCAGTGAGTGCGGTGTTGTCTCTATCAGTGAGTGCGGTGTTGTCTCTCAGTGAGTGCGGTGTTGTCTCTCTCAGTGAGTGCGATGTTGTCTCTCTCAGTGAGTGCGGTGTTGTCTCTCAGTGAGGCCGGTGTTGTCTCTCTCAGTGATAGCAGTGTTGTCTCTCAGTGAGTGCGGTGTTGTCTCTCAGTGAGTGCGGTGTTGTCTCTCTCAGTAAGTGCGGTGTTGTCTCTCTCAGTGAGTGCGGTGTTGTCTCTCTCAGTGAGTGCGGTGTTGTCTCTCTCAGTGAGTACGGTGTTGTCTCTCAGTGAGTACGGTGTTGTCTCTCTGAGTGAGTGCGGTGTTGTCTGTCTCAGTGAATGCGGTGTTGTCTCTCAGTGAGTACAGTGTTGTGTCTCTCAGTGAGTGCAGTGTTGTCTCTCATTTAGTGCGGTGTTGTATCTGGCAGTGAGGGCGGCGTGGACTCTCTCAGTGAGTGCTGTGTTGTCTCTCTCAGTGAGTGCGGCGTGGACTCTCTCAGTGAGTGCGGCGTGGACTCTCTCAATGAGTGCGGTGTTGTCTCTCTCAGTGAGTTCATTGTTGTCTCTCTCAGTGAGTGCAGTGTGGTCTCTCAGAGAGTGCTGTGTTGTTTCTCAGTGAGTGCGGTGTGGTCTCTCAGTGAGTAAGTTGCTGTCTCTCAGTGAGTGCGGTGTTGTCTCTCAGTGTGTTCAGTGTTGTCTCACTCAGTAAGTGCGTTGTTCTCTCTCTCAATGAGTGCGGTGTGGTCTCTCAGTGAGTGCGGTGTTGTCTCTCTCAGTGAGTGGGGTGTTGTCTCTCAGTGAGTGTCGTGTTGCCTCTCTTAGTGAGTGCGGTTTTGTTTCTCAGTGAGTGCATGTGGTCTCTCAGTGGGTACGTTGCTGTCTCTCAGTGAGTGCGGTGTTGTCTCTCTGAGTGAGTGCGGTGTTGTCTCTCTCAGTGAATGCGGTGTTGTCTCTCAGTGAGTACAGTGTTCTGTCTCTCAGTGAGTGCAGTGTTGTCTCTCATTTAGTGCGGTGTTGTATCTGGCAGTGAGTGCGGCGTGGACTCTCTCAGTGAGTGCGGCGTGGACTCTCTCAGTGAGTGCGGCGTGGACTCTCTCAGTGAGTGCGGCGTGGCCTCTCTCAGTGATTGCGGTGTTGTCTCTCTCAGTGAGTTCATTGTTGTCTCTCTCAGTGAGTGCAGTGTGGTCTCTCAGAGAGTGCTGTGTTGTTTCTCAATGAGTGCCGTGTGGTCTCTCAGTGAGTAAGTTGCTGTCTCTCAGTGAGTGCGGTGTTGTCTCTCAGTGTGTTCAGTGTTATCTCACTCAGTAAGTGCGTTGTTCTCTCTCTCAATGCGTGCGGTGTGGTCTCTCAGTGAGTGCGGTGTTGTCTCTCTCAGTGAGTGGGGTGTTGTCTCTCAGTGAGTGTGGTGTTGCCTCTCTTAGTGAGTGCGGTTTTGTTTCTCAGTGAGTGCATGTGGTCTCTCAGTGGGTACGTTGCTGTCTCTCAGTGAGTGCGGTGTTGTCTCTCTCATTGAGTGCAGTGTTGTCTGTCAGTGAGTGAGGTGTTGTCTCTCTCAGTGAGTGAGGTGTTGTCTCTCTCAGTGAGTGAGGTGCTGTCTCTCAGTGAGTGCGGTGCTGTCTCTCAATGAGTGCGATGATGTCTCTTAGGTTGTGCCGTGCTGTCTCTCAGTGTGTGCCTTGATGTCCCTCAGTGAGTGCGGTGTTGTCTCTCTCAACGAGTGTGGTATTGTCTCTCAGTGAATGCGGTGCTATCTCAGTGATTGCGGTGTTGTCTCTCAGTGAGTGCGGTGTTGTCCTTCAGTCCGTGCGGTTTTGTCTCTCTCAGTGATTGTGCTGTTGTCTCTATCAGTGAGTGCTGTGTTGTCCTTCTCAGTGAGTGCAGTTTGGTCTCTCTCAGTGAGTGCGGTGTTATCTCTCTCAGTAAGTGCGGTGTTGTCTCTATCAGTGACTGCGGTGTTGTCTCTCAGTGAGTCCGGTGTTGTCTCTCAGTGAGTGCGGTGTTGTCTCTCAGTGAGTGCGGTGTTGTCTCTCTCAGTGAGTGCGGTGTTGTCTCTCTCAGTGAGTGCGGTGTTGTCTCTCTCAGTGAGTGCGGTGTTGCCTCTCAGTGAGTACAGTGTTGTATCTCTCAGTGAGTGCGGTGTTGTCTCTCATTTAGTGCGGTGTTGTATCTGGCAGTGAGTGCGGCGTGGACTCTCTCAGTGAGTGCGGTGTTGTCTCTCTCAGTGAGTTCATTGTTGTCTCAGTGAGTGCGGCATTGTCTCTCTTATGGAGGGCGTTGTTGTCTCTCAGTGAGGGCGGTGTTGTCTCTCTCAGTGAGTGCGGTTTGGTCTCCCTCAGATGGTGTGGTGTTGTCTCGCTCAGTAATTGCGGTGTTGTCTCTCTCAGTGAGTGCAGTTTGGTCTCTCTCAGTGAGTGCGGTGTTATCTCTCTCAGTAAGTGCGGTGTTGTCTCTATCAGTGACTGCGGTGTTGTCTCTCAGTGAGTGCGGTGTTGTCTCTCTCAGTGAGTGCGGTGTTGTCTCTCTCAGTGAGTGCGGTGTTGTCTCTCAGTGAGGCCGGTGTTGTCTCTCTCAGTGATAGCAGTGTTGTCTCTCAGTGAGTGCGGTGTTGTCTCTCAGTGAGTGCATTGTTGTCTCTCAGTGAGTGAGGTGTTGTCTCTCAATTAGAGCTGTGATGTCTCTCTCAGTGAGTGCGCTGCTGTCTCTCAGTGAGTGCGCTGCTGTCTCTCAGTGAGTGCGGTGTTGTCTCTCAGTGAGTGCTGTGTTGTCTCTCAGTGAATGCGGTGTTGTCCGTCATTGAGTGGGGTGCTGTCTCTCAGTGAGTGCAGTCTTGTCCTTAAGTAAGTGCGTTTCTGTTCCTCAGTGAGTGCGGTGCTGTCTCTCAGTGAGTGCTGTGTTGTCTCTCAGTGAATGCGGTGTTGTCCCTCATTGAGTAGGGTGCTGCCTCTCAGTGAGTGCAGTGTTGTCCGTAAGCGAGTGCGTTTCTGTTCCTCAGTGATTGCGGTGCTGTCTCTCAGTGAGTGCATTGTTGTCTCTCAGTGAGTGAGGTGTTGTCTGTCAATGAGAGCAGTGATGTCTCTCTCAGTGAGTGCGCTGCTGTCTCTCAGTGATTGCGGTGTTGTCTCTCAGTGAGTGCTGTGTTGTCTCTCAGTGAATGCGGTGTTGTCCCTCATTGAGTGGGGTGCTGTCTCTCAGTGAGTGCAGTGTTGTCCTTAAGTGAGTGCGTTGCTGTTCCTCAGTGAGTGCGGTGCTGTCTCTCAGTGAGTGCTGTGTTGTCTCTCAGTGAATGCGGTGTTGTCCCTCATTGAGTGGGGTGCTGCCACTCAGTGAGTGCAGTGTTGTCCTTAAGCGAGTGCGTTTCTGTTCCTCAGTGAGTGCGGTGCTGTCTCTCAGTGAGTGCTGTGTTGTCTCTCAGTGAATGCGGTGTTGTCCCTCATTGAGTGGGGTGCTGCCTCTCAGTGAGTGCAGTGTTGTCCTTAAGCGAGTGCGTTTCTGTTCCTCAGTGAGTGCGGTGCTGTCTCTCAGTGAGTGCATTGTTGTCTCTCAGTGAGTGCGGTGTTGTATCTCTCAATGAGTGTGGTATTGTCTCTCAGTGAGTGCGGTGTTGTCTCTCAGTGAAAGCGGTGCTTATCAGTGATTGCGGTTCTGTCTCTCAGTGAGTGCGCTGCTGTCTCTCAGTGAGTGCGGTGTTGTTTCCCTCAGTGAATGCGGTGTCGTCTCTCTCATTGAGTGCGTTGTTGTCTCTCTCAGTGAGTTCGGAGTTGTCTCTATCAGTGAGTGCGGAGTTGTCTCTCTCAGCGAGTGCAGTGCTGTCTCTCTCAGTGTGTGCGGTGTTGTCTCTCTCAGTGAGTGCCGTGTTGTGTCTCTCAGTGAGTGCAGTGTTGTCTCTCAGTGAGTGCAGTGTTGTCTCTCTCATTGAGAGCGGTGTTGTCTCTCAGTGAGTGCAGTGTTGTCTCTCTCAGTGAGTGCGGTGTTTTCTCTCAGTGACTGCGGTGTTGTATCTCAGTGAGTGCGGTGTTGCCTCTCACAGTGAGTGCGGTGTTGTATCTCAGTGAGTGCGGTGTTGCCTCTCACAGTGACTGCGGTGTTGTATCTCAATGAGTGCGTTGATGTCTCTCAGTGAGTACGTTGTTGTCTCTCTCAGTGAGTGCGGTGCTGTCTCTCAGTGAGTGAGGTGATGTCTCTAAGTGAGTGCAGTGATGTCTCTCAGTGAGTGCGGTGATGTCTCTCAGTGAGTGCGGTGTTGTCTCTCTCACCGAGTGCGGTGTTTTCTGTCTCAGTGAGTGCGGTGTTGTCTCTCTCAGTGAGTGAGGTGCTGTATCTCAGTGAGTGCAGTGCTGTCTCTCAGTGTGTGCCTTGATGTCCCTCAGTGAGTGCAGTGTTGTCTCTCTCAACGAGTGTGGTATTGTCTCTCAGTGAGTGCGGTGTTGTTTCCCTCAGTGAAAGCGGTGTCGTCTCTCTCAGTGAGTGCATTGTTGTCTCTCTCAGTGAGTTCGGTGTTGTCTCTATCAGTGAGTGCAGTGTTGTCTCTCTCAGTGAGTGCAGTGTTGTCTCTCAGTGAGTGCGGTGTCTCTCTCAGTGAGTGCGGTGTTGTCTATCTCAGTGAGTGAGGTGCTGTCTCTCAGTGAGTGCGGTGCTGTCTCTCAGTGAGTGCGATGATGTTTCTTAGTTTGTGCAGTGCTGTCTTTCAGGGTGTGCCTTGATGTCCCTCAGTGAGTGCGGTGTTGTCTCTCTCAACGAGTGTGGTATTGTCTCTCAGTGAGTGCGGTGCTGTCTCTCAGTGAATGCGGTGCCGTCTCAGTGATTGCGGTGTTGTCTCTCAGTGAATGCGGTCTTGACCCTCAGTCCGTGCGGTGTTGTCTCTCTCAGTGATTGCGCTGTTGTCTCTATCAGTGTGTGCTGTGTTGTCCCTCTCAGTGAGTGCGGTTTCGTCTCTCTCAGTGATTGCGGTGTTATCTCTCTCAGTAAGTGCTGTGTTGTCTCTATCAGTAAGTGCGGTGTTGTCTCTATCAGTGAGTGCGGTGTTGTCTCTCAGTGAGTGCGGTGTTGTCTCTCAGTGAGTGCGGTGTTGTCTCTCTCAGTAAGTGCGGTGTTGTCTCTCTCAGTGAGTGCGGTGCTCTCTCTCAGTGAGTGCGGTGTTGTCTCTCAGTGAGGGCGGTGTTGTCTCTCTCAGTGAGTCCGGAACTCTCTCTCAGTGAGTGCGGTGTTGTCTCTCAGTGAGGCTGGTGTTGTCTCTCTCAGTGAGGTCATTGTTGCCTCTCAGTGAGTGCGGTGTTGTCTCTCAGTGAGTGCTGTGTTGTCTCTCAGTGAATGCGGTGTTGTCCCTTATTGAGTGGGGTGCTGTCTCTCAGTGAGTGCAGTGTTGTCCTCAAGTGAGTGCGTTGCTGTTCCTCAGTGAGTGCGGTGCTGTCTCTCAGTGAGTGCATTGTTGTCTCTCTGTGAGCGAAGTGTTGTCTCTCAATGAGAGCAGTGATGTCTATCTCAGTGAGTGCCCTGTTGTCTGACAGCGAGTGCGCCATTGTCTCTCTCAGTGAGTGCGGTGTGGTCTCTCAGAGAGTGCTGTGTTGTCTCTCAGTGAGTGCGGTGTGGTCTCTCAGTGAGTACGTTGCTGTCTCTCAGTGTTGCGCGGTGTTGTCTCTCAGTGTGTTCAGTGTTGTCTCTCTCAGTAAGTGCAGTGTTCTAAATGAGTGCGGTGTGGTCTCTCAGTGAGTGTGCTGTTGCCTCTCTTAGTGAGTGCGGTTTTGTTTCTCAGTGAGTGCAGTGTTGTCTCTCAGTGTTTGCGGTGTTGTCTATATCAGTGAGTGCGGTGTTGTCTCTCAGTGAGTGCGGTGTTGTCTCTCAGTGAGTGCAGTGTTGCAACTCTCAGTGAGTGCATTTTAGTCTCTCTCCGTGAGTGCAGGGTTGTCTCACAGTGAGTGCGATATTGACTCTCTCAGTGAGTGCGGTGTGGTCTCTCAGTGAGTGTGGTGTTGTCTCTCTCAGTGACTGCGGTGTTGTCTCTCTTATGGAGGGCCATGTAGTCTTTCAGTGAGCGCGGTGTTGTCTATCTCAGAGAGAGCGGTTTTGTCTCTCAATGAGTGCGGTGTTGTCACTCAGTGATTGCGGCGTTGTCTCTCTCAGTGAGTGTGGTGCTGTCTCTCTCAAAGAGTGCGGTGTTTTCTCTCAATGATTGCGGTGTTGCAACTCTCAGTGAGTGCGGAGTTGTCGCTATCAGTGAGTGAGGTGTTATCTCTCAGTGAGTGCGGTGTTGTCTCTCAGTGAGTGCGGTGCTGTCTCTCAGTGATTGCGTTGATTGTCTCTCTCAGTGAGTGTGGTGCTGTCTCTCAGTGAGTGTGGTGCTGTCTCTCAGTGAGTGTGGTGCTGTCTCTCAGTGAGGGTGGTGCTGTCTCTCAGTGAGTGTGGTGCTGTCTCTCAGTGAGTGCGGTGTTGTCTCTCAGTGAGTGCTGTGTTGTCCGTCATTGAGTGGGGTGCTGTCTCTCAGTGAGTGCAGTGTTGTCCTTAAGTTAGTGCGTTTCTGTTCCTCAGTGATTGCGGTGTTGTCTCTCAGTGAATGCGGTGTTGTCCCTCATTGAGTGGGGTGCTGTCTCTCAGTGAGTGCAGTGTTGTCCTTAAGTGAGTGCGTTTCTGTTCCTCAGTGAGTGCGGTGCTGTCTCTCAGTGAGTGCATTGTTGTCTCTCAGTGAGTGAGGTGTTGTCTCTCAATGAGAGCAGTGATGTCTCTCTCAGTGAGTGCGCTGCTGTCTCTCAGTGAGTGCGCTGCTGTCTCTCAGTGAGTGCGGTGTTGTCTCTCAGTGAGTGCTGTGTTGTCTCTCAGTGAATGCGGTGTTGTCCCTCATTGAGTGGGGTGCTGTCTCTCAGTGAGTGCAGTGTTGTCCTTAAGTGAGTGCGTTGCTGTCTCTCAGTGAGTGCATTGTTGTCTCTCAGTGAGTGAGGTGTTGTCTCTCAATGAGAGCAGTGATATCTTTCTCAGTGAGTGCGCTGTTGTCTCTCAGCGAGTGCGGTGTTGTCTCTCAGTGAGTACGTTGCTGTCTCTCAGTGAGTGCGTTGTTGTCTCTCAGTATGTTCAGTGTTGTCTCTCTCAGTAAGTGCGGTGTTCTCTCTCTCAATGAGTGCGGTGTGGTCTCTCAGTGAGTGCGGTGTTGTCTCTCTCAGTGAGTGCGGTGTGGGGTCTCTTTGAGTGCGGTGTGGTCTCTCAGAGAGTGCTGTGTTGTCTCTCAGTGAGTGAGGTGTGGTTTCTCAGTGAGTACGTTGCTGTCTCTCAGTGAGTGCGGTGTTGTCTCTCAGTGTGCTCAGTGTTGTCTCTCTCAGTAAGTGCATTGTTCTCTCTCTCAATCAGTGCGGTGTGGTCTCTCAGTGAGTGCGGTGTTGTCTCTCAGTTAGTGTGGTGTTGCCTCTCTTAGTGAGTGCGGTTTTTTTTCTCAATGAGTGCAGTGTTGTCTCTCAGTGAGTGCGGTGTTTTCTCTCTCAGTGAGTGCGGTGTTGTCTCTCAGTGAGTGTGGTGTTGCCTCTCTTAGTGAGTGCGGTTTTTTTTCTCAATGAGTGCAGTGTTGTCTCTCAGTGAGTGCGGTGTTGTCTCTCTCAGTGAGTGCGGTGTTGTCTCTCAGTGAGTGTGGTGTTGCCTCTCTTAGTGAGTGCGGTTTTTTTTCTCAGTGAGTGCAGTGTTGTCTCTCAGTGAGTGCGGTGTTGTCTATCTCAGTGAGTGCGGTGTTGTCTCTCAGTGAGTGCAGTGTTGCAACTCTTAGTGAGTGCATTGTAGTTTCTCTCCGTGAGTGCGGGGTTGTCTCTCAGTGAGTGCGATATTGACTCATTCAGTGAGTGTGGTGTGGTCTCTCAGTGAGTGCGGTTTTGTCTCTCTCAGTGACTGCGGTGTTGTCTCTCTTATGAAGGGCCATGTTGACTTTCAGTGAGTGCGGTGTTGTCTATCTCAGAGAGAGCGGTTTTGTCTCTCAATGAGTGTGGTGTTGTCTCTCAGTGAGTGCGGTGTTGTCTCTCAGTGAAAGCGGTGCTGTCTCAGTGATTGCGGTGTTGTCTCTCAGTGAGTGCGGTGTTATTTCCCTCAGTGAATGCGGTGTCGTCTCTCTCAGTGAGTGCGTTGTTGTCTCTCTCAGTGAGTTCGGTGTTGTCTCTATCAGTGAGTGCGGTGTTGTCTCTCTCAATGTGTGCGTTGTTTTATTCTCTCACAGTGCGGTGTTGTCTCTCTCAGTGAGTGCAGTGTTGTCTATATCAGTGTTTGCGGTGTTCTCTCTCTCAGTGAGTGCCGTGTTGTCTCTCTCAGTGAGTGCAATGTTGTCTGTCAGTGAGTGCGGTGTTGTCTCTCTCAGTGAGTGCGGTGTTGTCTCTCTCAGTGAGTGAGGTGTTGTCTCTCTCAGTGAGTGAGGTGCTGTCTCTCAGTGAGTGCGGTGCTGTCTCTCAGTGAGTGCGATGATGTCTCTTAGTTTGTGCAGTGCTGTCTCTTAGTGTGTGCCTTGATGTCCCTCAATGAGTGTGGTGTTGTCTCTCTCAACGAGTGTGGTATTGTCTCTCAGTGAATGCGGTGCTGTCTCAGTGATTGCGGTGTTGTCTCTCAGTGAGTGCGGTCTTGTCTCTCTCAGTGAGGGCGGTGTGGGGTCTCTTTGAGTGCGGTGTGGTTTCTCAGAGATTGCTGTGTTGTCTCTCAGTGAGTGCGGTGTGGTCTCTCAGTGAGTACGTTGCTGTCTCTCAGTGTTGCACGGTGTTGTCTCTCAGTGTGTTCAGTGTTGTCTCTCTCACTAAGTGCGGTGTTCTCTATCTCAATGAGTGCGGTGTGGTCTCTCAGTGAGTGCGGTGTGGTCTCTCAGTGAGTGCGGTGTGGTCTCTCAGTGAGTGCGGTGTTGTCTCTCTCACTGAGTGCGGTGTTGTCTCTCAGTGAGTGTGCTGTTGCCTCTCTTAGTGAGTGCGGTTTTGTTTCTCAGTCCGTGCGGTGTTGTCTCTCTCAGTGATTGCACTGTTGTCTCTATCAATGAGCGCTGTGTTGTCCCTCTCAGTGAGTGCGGTTTGGTCTCTCTCAGTGAGTGAGGTTTGGTCTCTCTCAGTGAGTGCGGTGTTATCTCTCTCAGTAGGTGCGGTGTTGTCTCTATCAGTGACTGCGGTGTTGTCTCTCAGTGAGTGTGGTGTTGTCTCGCTCAGCGAGTGCGCTGTTGTCTCTCTCAGTGAGTGCGGTGTTGTCTCTCAGTGAGGCCGGTGTTGTCTCTCTCAGTGAGAGCAGTGTTGTCTCTCAGTGAGTGCGGTGTTGTCTCTCAGTGAGTGCGGTGTTGTCTCTCTCAGTAAGTGCGGTGTTGTCTCTCTCAGTGAGTGCGGTGTTGTCTCTCTCAGTGAGTACGGTGTTGTCTCTCAGTGAGTACGGTGTTGTCTCTCTCAGTGAGTGCGGTGTGGTCTCTCTCAGTGAATGCGGTGTTGTCTCTCAGTGAGTACAGTGTTGTGTCTCTCAGTGAGTGCGGTGTTGTCTCTCATTTAGGGCGGTGTTGTATCTGGCTGTGAGTGCGGCGTGGACTCTCTCAGTGAGTGCGGCGTGGACTCTCTCAGTGAGTGCGGCGTGGACTCTCTCAGTGAGTGCGGCATGGACTCTCTCAGTGAGTGCGTTGTTGTCTCTCTCAGTGAGTTCATTGTTGTCTCTCTCAGTGAGTGCAGTGTGGTCTCTCAGAGAGTGCTGTGTTGTTTCTCAGTGAGTGCGGTGTGGTCTCTCAGTGAGTAATTTGCTGTCTCTCAGTGAGTGCGGTGTTGTCTCTCAGTGTGCTCAGTGTTGTCTCTCTCAGTAAGTGCATTGTTCTCTCTCTCAATCAGTGCGGTGTGGTCTCTCAGTGAGTGCGGTGTTGTCTCTCAGTTAGTGTGGTGTTGCCTCTCTTAGTGAGTGCGGTTTTTTTTCTCAATGAGTGCAGTGTTGTCTCTCAGTGAGTGCGGTGTTTTCTCTCTCAGTGAGTGCGGTGTTGTCTCTCAGTGAGTGTGGTGTTGCCTCTCTTAGTGAGTGCGGTTTTTTTTCTCAATGAGTGCAGTGTTGTCTCTCAGTGAGTGCGGTGTTGTCTCTCTCAGTGAGTGCGGTGTTGTCTCTCAGTGAGTGTGGTGTTGCCTCTCTTAGTGAGTGCGGTTTTTTTTCTCAGTGAGTGCAGTGTTGTCTCTCAGTGAGTGCGGTGTTGTCTATCTCAGTGAGTGCGGTGTTGTCTCTCAGTGAGTGCAGTGTTGCAACTCTTAGTGAGTGCATTGTAGTTTCTCTCCGTGAGTGCGGGGTTGTCTCTCAGTGAGTGCGATATTGACTCATTCAGTGAGTGTGGTGTGGTCTCTCAGTGAGTGCGGTTTTGTCTCTCTCAGTGACTGCGGTGTTGTCTCTCTTATGAAGGGCCATGTTGACTTTCAGTGAGTGCGGTGTTGTCTATCTCAGAGAGAGCGGTTTTGTCTCTCAATGAGTGTGGTGTTGTCTCTCAGTGAGTGCGGTGTTGTCTCTCAGTGAAAGCGGTGCTGTCTCAGTGATTGCGGTGTTGTCTCTCAGTGAGTGCGGTGTTATTTCCCTCAGTGAATGCGGTGTCGTCTCTCTCAGTGAGTGCGTTGTTGTCTCTCTCAGTGAGTTCGGTGTTGTCTCTATCAGTGAGTGCGGTGTTGTCTCTCTCAGTGTGTGCGTTGTTTTATTCTCTCACAGTGCGGTGTTGTCTCTCTCAGTGAGTGCAGTGTTGTCTATATCAGTGTTTGCGGTGTTCTCTCTCTCAGTGAGTGCCGTGTTGTCTCTCTCAGTGAGTGCAATGTTGTCTGTCAGTGAGTGCGGTGTTGTCTCTCTCAGTGAGTGCGGTGTTGTCTCTCTCAGTGAGTGAGGTGTTGTCTCTCTCAGTGAGTGAGGTGCTGTCTCTCAGTGAGTGCGGTGCTGTCTCTCAGTGAGTGCGATGATGTCTCTTAGTTTGTGCAGTGCTGTCTCTTAGTGTGTGCCTTGATGTCCCTCAATGAGTGTGGTGTTGTCTCTCTCAACGAGTGTGGTATTGTCTCTCAGTGAATGCGGTGCTGTCTCAGTGATTGCGGTGTTGTCTCTCAGTGAGTGCGGTCTTGTCTCTCTCAGTGAGGGCGGTGTGGGGTCTCTTTGAGTGCGGTGTGGTTTCTCAGAGATTGCTGTGTTGTCTCTCAGTGAGTGCGGTGTGGTCTCTCAGTGAGTACGTTGCTGTCTCTCAGTGTTGCACGGTGTTGTCTCTCAGTGTGTTCAGTGTTGTCTCTCTCACTAAGTGCGGTGTTCTCTATCTCAATGAGTGCGGTGTGGTCTCTCAGTGAGTGCGGTGTGGTCTCTCAGTGAGTGCGGTGTGGTCTCTCAGTGAGTGCGGTGTTGTCTCTCTCACTGAGTGCGGTGTTGTCTCTCAGTGAGTGTGCTGTTGCCTCTCTTAGTGAGTGCGGTTTTGTTTCTCAGTCCGTGCGGTGTTGTCTCTCTCAGTGATTGCGCTGTTGTCTCTATCAATGAGCGCTGTGTTGTCCCTCTCAGTGAGTGCGGTTTGGTCTCTCTCAGTGAGTGAGGTTTGGTCTCTCTCAGTGAGTGCGGTGTTATCTCTCTCAGTAGGTGCGGTGTTGTCTCTATCAGTGACTGCGGTGTTGTCTCTCAGTGAGTGTGGTGTTGTCTCGCTCAGCGAGTGCGCTGTTGTCTCTCTCAGTGAGTGCGGTGTTGTCTCTCAGTGAGGCCGGTGTTGTCTCTCTCAGTGAGAGCAGTGTTGTCTCTCAGTGAGTGCGGTGTTGTCTCTCAGTGAGTGCGGTGTTGTCTCTCTCAGTAAGTGCGGTGTTGTCTCTCTCAGTGAGTGCGGTGTTGTCTCTCTCAGTGAGTACGGTGTTGTCTCTCAGTGAGTACGGTGTTGTCTCTCTCAGTGAGTGCGGTGTGGTCTCTCTCAGTGAATGCGGTGTTGTCTCTCAGTGAGTACAGTGTTGTGTCTCTCAGTGAGTGCGGTGTTGTCTCTCATTTAGGGCGGTGTTGTATCTGGCTGTGAGTGCGGCGTGGACTCTCTCAGTGAGTGCGGCGTGGACTCTCTCAGTGAGTGCGGCGTGGACTCTCTCAGTGAGTGCGGCATGGACTCTCTCAGTGAGTGCGTTGTTGTCTCTCTCAGTGAGTTCATTGTTGTCTCTCTCAGTGAGTGCAGTGTGGTCTCTCAGAGAGTGCTGTGTTGTTTCTCAGTGAGTGCGGTGTGGTCTCTCAGTGAGTAATTTGCTGTCTCTCAGTGAGTGCGGTGTTGTCTCTCAGTGTGTTCAGTGTTATCTCACTCAGTAAGAGCGTTGTTCTCTCTCTCAATGAGTGCGGTGTGGTCTCTCAGTGAGTGCGGTGTTGTCTCTCTCAGTGAGTGGTGTGTTGTCTCTCAGTGAGTGTGGTGTTGCCTCTCTTAGTGAGTGCGTTTTGTTTCTCAGTGAGTGCATGTGGTCTCTCAGTGGGTAAGTTGCTGTCTCTCAGTGAATGCGGTGTTGTCCCTCATTGAGTGGGGTGCTGTCTCTCATTGAGTGCAGTGTTGTCCTTAAGTGAGTGCTTGCTGTTCCTCAGTGAGTGCGGTGCTGTCTCTCAGTGAGTGCATTGTTTTCTCTCAGTGAGTGAGGTGTTGTCTCTCAATGAGAGCAGTGATGTCTTTCTCAGTGAGTGCGCTGTTGTCTCTCAGCGAGTGCGGTGTTGTCTCTCAGTGAGTACGTTGCTGTCTCTCAGTGAGTGCGGTGTTGTCTCTCAGTGTGTTCAGTGTTGTCTCTCTCAGTAAGTGCGGTGTTCTCTCTCTCAATGAGTGCGGTGTGGTTTCTCAGTGAGTGCGGTGTTGTCTCTCTCAGTGAGTGCAGTGTGGGGTCTCTTTGAGTGCGATGTGGTCTCTCAGAGAGTGCTGTGTTGTCTGTCAGTGAGTGCGATGTGGTCTCTCAGTGAGTACGTTGCTGTCTCTCAGTGAGTGCGGTGTTGTCTCTCAGTGTGTTCAGTGTTGTCTCTCTCAGTAAGTGCGTTGTTCTCTCTCTCAATCAGTGCGGTGTGGTCTCTCAGTGAGTGCGTTGTTCTCTCTCTCAATCAGTGCGGTGTGGTCTCTCAGTGAGTGCGGTGTTGTCTCTCTCAGTGAGTGCGGTGTTGTCTCTCTCAGTGAGTGCGGTGTTGTCTCTCTCAGTGAGTGCAGTGTTGTCTCTCAGTGAGTGCTGTGTTGTCTCTCAGTGAGTGCTGTGTTGTCTCTCTCAGTGAGTGCGGTGTTGTCTCTCAGTGAGTGTGGTGTTGCCTCTCTTAGTGAGTGCGTTTTTTTTTCTCAGTGAGTGCAGTGTTGTCTCTCAGTGAGTGCGGTGTTGTCTATCTCACTAAGTGCGGTGTTGTCTATCTCAGTGAGTGCGTTGTTGTCTCTCAGTGAGTGCAGTGTTGCAACTCTCAGTGAGTGCATTGAGGTCTCTCTCCGTGAGTGCGGGGTTGTCTCACAGTGAGTGCGATATTGACTCTCTCAGTGAGTGCGGTGTGGTCTCTCAGTGAGTGCGGTGTTGTCTCTCTCTGTGACTCGGTGTTGTCTCTCTTATGGAGGGCCATGTTGTCTTTCAGTGAGTGTGGTGTTGTCTATCTCAGAGAGAGTGGTTTTTTCTGTCTCTCAGTGAAAGCGGTGCTTTCTCAGTGATTGCGGTGTTGTCTCTCAGTGAGTGAGCTGCTGTCTCTCAGTGAGTGCAGTGTTGTTTCCCTCAGTGAATGCGGTATCGTGTCTCTCAGTGAGTGCGTTGTTGTCTCTCTTAGTGAGTTCGGTGTTGTCTCTAACAGTAAGTGCGGTGTTGTCTCTCTCAGTGAGTGCAGTGTTGTCTCTCTCAGTGTGTGCAGTGTTGTCTCTCTCAGTGAGTGCCATGTTGTCTCTCTCAGTGAGTGCAGTGTTGTCTGTCAGTGAGTGCGGTGTTGTCTCTCTCAGTGAGTGAGGTGTTGTCCCTCTCAGTGAGTGAGGTGCTGTCTCTCAGTGAGTGCGGTGTTCTCTCTCTCAGTAAGTGAGGTGTTGTCTCTCTCAGTGAGTGCGGTGTTGTCTCTCAGTGAGTGCGGTCTTGTCCCTCAGTCCGTGCGGTTTTGTCTCTCTCAGTGATTGCGCTGTTGTCTCTATCAGTGAGTGCTGTGTTGTCCTTCTCAGTGAGTGCGGTTTGGGCTCTCTCAGTGAGTGCGGTGTTATCTCTCTCAGTAAGTGCGGTGTTGTCTCTATCAGTGACTGCGGTGTTGTCTCTCAGTGAGTCCGGTGTTGTCTCTCAGTGAGTGCGGTGTTGTCTCTCTCAGTAAGTGCGGTGTTGTCTCTCTCAGTGAGTGCGGTGTTGTCTCTCTCAGTGAGTGCGGTGTTGTCTCTATCAGTGAGTGCGGTGTTGTCTCTCAGTGAGTACAGTGTTGTATCTCTCAGTGAGTGCGGTGTTGTCTCTCATTTAGTGCGGTGTTGTATCTGGCAGTGAGTGCGGCGTGGACTCTCTCAGTGAGTGCGGTGTTGTCTCTCTCACTGAGTTCATTGTTGTCTCTCTCAGTGAGTGCGGCATTGTCTCTCTTATGGAGGGCGTTGTTGTCTCTCAGTGAGGGCGGTGTTGTCTCTCTCAGTGAGTGCGGTTTGGTCTCCCTCAGTGAGTGTGGTGTTTTCTCGCTCAGTAAGTGCGGTGTTGTCTCTCTCAGTGAGTGCGGTTTGGTCTCTCTCAGTGAGTGCGGTGTTATCTCTCTCAGTAAGTGCGGTGTTGTCTCTATCAGTGACTGCGGTGTAGTCTCTCAGTGAGTGCGGTGTTGTCTCTCTCAGTGAGTGCGGTGTTGTCTCTCTCAGTGAGTGCGGTGTTGTCTCGCTCAGCGAGTGCGCTGTTGTCTCTCTCAGTGAGTGCGTTGTTGTCTCTCAGTGAGGCCGGTGTTGTCTCTCTCTGTGAGAGCACTGTTGTCTCTCAGTGAGGGCGGTGTTATCTCTCAGTGAGTGCGGTGTTGTCTCTCTCAGTAAGTGCGGTGTTGTCTCTCTCAGTGAGTGCGGTGTTGTCTCTCAGTGAGTACAGTGTTGTGTCTCTCAGTGAGGGCGGTGTTGTCTCTCAGTTAGTGCGGTGTTGTATCTGGCAGTGAGTGCGGCGTGGACTTTCTCAGTGAGTGCGGCGTGGACTTTCTCAGTGAGTGCGGCGTGGACTTTCTCAGTGAGTGCGGCGTGGACTTTCTCAGTGAGTGCGGCGTGGACTCTCTCAGTGAGTGCGGCGTGGACTCTCTCAGTGAGTGCGGTGTTGTCTCTCTCAGTGAGTTCATTGTTGTCTCTCTCAGTGAGTGCAGTGTGGTCTCTCAGAGAGTGCTGTGTTGGTTCTCAGTGAGTGCATGTGGTCTCTCAGTGGGTACGTTGCTGTCTCTCAGTGAGTGCTGTGTTGTCTCTCAGTGTGTTCAGTGTTGTCTCTCTCAGTAAGTGCGGTGTTCTCTCTCTCAGTGAGTGCGGTGTGTTCTCTCAGTGAGTGCGGTGTTGTCTCTCTCAGTGAGTGCGGTGTTGTCTCTCAGTGAGTGTGGTGTTGCCTCTCTTAGTGAGTGCGGTTTTGTTTCTCACTGAGTGCAGTGTTGTCGCTCAGTGAGTGCGGTTTTGTCTATCTCAGTGAGTGCGGTGTTGTCTCTCAGTGAGTGCAGTTTTGCAACTCTCAGTTAGTGCATTGTAGTCTCTCTCAGTGAGTGCGATATTGACTCTCTCAGTGAGTGCGGTGTGGTCTCTCAGTGAGTGCGGTGTTGTCTCTCTCAGTGACTGCGGTGTTGTCTCTCTTATGGAGGGCCATGTTGTCTTTCAGTGAGTGCGGTGTTGTCTATCTCAGAGAGAGCGGTTTTGTCTCTCAATGAGTGCGGTGTTGTCACTCAGTGATTGCGGCGTTGTCTCTCTCAGTGAGTGTGGTGCTGTCTCTCTCAAAGAGTGCGGTGATTTCTCTCAATGATTGCGGTGTTGCAAATCTCAGTGAGTGCGGTTTTGTCTCTATCAGTGTGTGCGGTGTTATCTCTCAGTGCTGGCGGTGTAATCTATCTCAGTGAGTGCTGTTTAGTCTCTCAATGAGTGCGATATTGACACTCTCAGTGAGTGCGGTGCGGTCTCTAAGTGAGTGCGGTGTTGTCTCTCTCAGTGAGTGCGGCATTGTCTCTCTTATGGAGGGCGTTGTTGTCTCTCAGTGAGGGCGGTGTTGTCTCCCTCAGTGAGTGTGGTGTTGTCTCGCTCAGTAAGTGCGGTGTTGTCTCTATCAGCGACTGCGGTTTTGTCTCTCAGTGAGTGCGGTGTTGTCTCTCAGTGAGTGCGGTGTTGTCTCTCAGTGAATGCGGTGTTGTCCCTATAGAGTGGGGTGCTGTCTCTCAGTGAGTGCAGTGTTGTCATTAAGTGACTGTGTTTCTGTTCCTCAGTGAGTGCGGTGCTGTCTCTCAGTGATTGCATTGTTGTCTCTCAGTGAGTGAGGTGTTGTCTCTCAATGAGAGCAGTGATTTCTCTATCAGTGAGTGCGGTGTTGTCTCTCAGTGAGTGCTGTGTTGTCTCTCAATGAGAGCAGTGATGTCTTTCTCAGTGAGTGCGCTGTTGTCTCTCAGCGAGTGCGGTGTTGTCTCTCAGTGAATACGTTGCTGTCTCTCAGTGAGTGCGGTGTTGTCTCTCAGTGTGTTCAGTGTTGTCTCTCTCAGTAAGTGCGGTGTTCTCTCTCTCAATGAGTGCGGTGTGGTTTCTCAGTGAGTGCGGTGTTGTCTCTCTCAGTGAGTGCGGTGTGGGGTCTCTTTGAGTGCGATGTGGTCTCTCAGAGAGTGCTGTGTTGTCTGTCAGTGAGTGCGATGTGGTCTCTCAGTGAGTACGTTGCTGTCTCTCAGTGAGTGCGGTGTTGTCTCTCAGTGTGTTCAGTGTTGTCTCTCTCAGTAAGTGCGTTGTTCTCTCTCTCAATCAGTGCGGTGTGGTCTCTCAGTAAGTGCGGTGTTGTCTCTCTCAGTGAGTTCGGTGTTGTCTCTCTCAGTGAGTGCGGTGTTGTCTCTCTCAGTGAGTGCGGTGTTGTCTCTCTCAGTGAGTGCGGTGTTGTCTCTCTCAGTGAGTGCGGTGTTGTCTCTCAGTGAGTGTGGTGTTGCCTCTCTTAGTGAGTGCGGTTTTTTATCTCAGTGAGTGCAGTGTTGTCTCTCAGTGAGTGCGGTGTTGGCTCTCTCAGTGAGTGCGGTGTTGTCTCTCAGTGAGTGTGGTGTTGCCTCTCTTAGTGAGTGCGGTTTTTTTTCTCAGTGAGTGCAGTGTTGTCTCTCAGTGAGTGCGGTGTTGTCTATCTCAGTAAGTGCGGTGTTGTCTATCTCAGTGAGTGCGTTGTTGTCTCTCAGTGAGTGCGGTGTTGCAACTCTCAGTGAGTGCAGTGTTGCAACTCTCAGTGAGTGCATTGTAGTCTCTCTCCGTGAGTGCGGGGTTGTCT
The DNA here is from genome assembly GCF_017639515.1 of Carcharodon carcharias. Taxonomy (NCBI): domain Eukaryota; kingdom Metazoa; phylum Chordata; class Chondrichthyes; order Lamniformes; family Lamnidae; genus Carcharodon; species Carcharodon carcharias. Next base: position 96,820,282 of record NC_054473.1, read on the forward strand.
CACAGTGAGTGCGATATTGACTCTCTCAGTGAGTGCGGCGTGGTCTCTCAGTGAGTGCGGTGTTGTCTCTCTCTGTGACTCGGTGTTGTCTCTCTTATGGAGGGCCATGTTGTCTTTCAGTGAGTGTGGTGTTGTCTATCTCAGAGAGAGTGGTTTTTTCTCTCAATGAGTGTGGTGTTGTCTCTCAGTGAGTGCTGTGTTGTCTCTCTCAGTGAGTGCGGTGTTGTCTCTCAGTGAGTGTGGTGTTGCCTCTCTTAGTGAGTGCGGTTTTTTTTCTCAGTGAGTGCAGTGTTGTCTCTCAGTGAGTGCGGTGTTGTCTATCTCAGCAAGGGCGGTGTTGTCTATCTCAGTGAGTGCGTTGTTTTCTCTCAGTGAGTGCAGTGTTGCAACTCTCAGTGAGTGCATTGTAGTCTCTCTCAGTGAGTGCGGTGTGGTCTCTCAGTGAGTGCGGTGTTGTCTCTCTCTGTGACTCGGTGTTGTCTCTCTTATGGAGGGCCATTTTGTCTTTCAGTGTGTGTGGTGTTGTCTATCTCAGAGAGAGTGGTTTTTCCTGTCTCAGTGAAAGCGGAGCTTTCTCAGTGATTGCGGTGTTGTCTCTCAGTGAGTGAGCTGCTGTCTCTCAGTGAGTGCGGTGTTGTTTCCCTCAGTGAATGCGGTATCGTGTCTCTCAGTGAGTGCGTTGTTGTCTCTCTTAGTGAGTTCGGTGTTGTCTCTAACAGTAAGTGCGGTGTTGTCTCTCTCAGTGTGTGCGTTGTTTTATTCTCTCACAGTGCGGTGTTGTCTCTCTCAGTGAGTGCAGTGTTGTCTCTCTCAGTGTGTGCGGTGTTGTCTCTCTCCGTGAGTGCCGTGTTGTCTCTCTCAGTGAGTGCAGTGTTGTCTGTCAGTGAGTGAGGTGTTATCTCTCTCAGTGAGTGAGGTGTTGTCTCTCTCAGTGAGTGAGGTGCTGTCTCTCAGTGAGTGCGGTGCTGTCTCTCAATGAGTGCGATGATGTCTCTTAGGTTGTGCCGTGCTGTCTCTCAGTGTGTGCCTTGATGTCCCTCAGTGAGTGCGGTGTTGTCTCTCTCAATGAGTGTGGTATTGTCTCTCAGTGAATGCGGTGCTATCTCAGTGATTGCGGTGTTGTCTCTCAGTGAGTGCGGTCTTGTCCCTCAGTCCGTGCGGTTTTGTCTCTCTCAGTGATTGCGCTGTTGTCTCTATCAGTGAGTGCTGTGTTGTCCTTCTCAGTGAGTGCGGTGTTATCTCTCTCAGTAAGTGCGGTGTTGTCTCTATCAGTGACTGCGGTGTTGTCTCTCAGTGAGTCCGGTGTTGTCTCTCAGTGACTGCGGTGTTGTCTCTCAGTGAGTGCGGTGTTGTCTCTCTCAGTGAGTGCGGTGTTGTCTCTCTCAGTGAGTGCGGTGTTGTCTCTCTCAGTGAGTACGGTGTTGTCTCTCAGTGAGTACGGTGTTGTCTCTCTCAGTGAGTGCGGTGTTGTCTCTCTCAGTGAGTGCGGTGTTGTCTCTCAGTGAGTACAGTGTTGTATCTCTCAGTGAGTGCGGTGTTGTCTCTCATTTAGTGCGGTGTTGTATCTGGCAGTGAGTGCGGCGTGGACTCTCTCAGTGAGTGCGGTTTTGTCTCTCTCAGTGAGTTCATTGTTGTCTCAGTGAGTGCGGCATTGTCTCTCTTATGGAGGGCGTTGTTGTCTCTCAGTGAGGGCGGTGTTGTCTCTCTCAGTGAGTGCGGTTTGGTCTCCCTCAGTGAGTGTGGTGTTGTCTCGCTCAGTAATTGCGGTGTTGTCTCTCTCAGTGAGTGCGGTTTGGTCTCTCTCAGTGAGTGCGGTGATATCTCTCTCAGTAAGTGCGGTGTTGTCTCTATCAGTGACTGCGGTGTTGTCTCTCAGTGAGTGCGGTGTTGTCTCTCTCAGTGAGTGCGGTGTTGTCTCGCTCAGCGAGTGCGCTTTTGTCTCTCTCAGTGAGTGTGGTGTTGTCTCTCAGTGAGTGCGGTGTTATCTCTCAGTGAGTGCGGTGTTGTCTCTCTCAGTAAGTGCGGTGTTGTCTCTCTCAGTGAGTGCGGTGTTGTCTCTCTCAGTGAGTGCGGTGTTGTCTCTCTCAGTGAGTGCGGTGTTGTCTCTCAGTGAGTACGGTGTTGTCTCTCTCAGTGAGTGCGGTGTTGTCTCTCATTTAGTGCGGTGTTGTATCTGGCAGTGAGTGCGGCGTGGGCTCTCTCAGTGTGTGCGGTGTTGTCTCTCTCAGTGAGTGCGGTGTTGTCTCTCAGTGAGTGTGGTGTTGCCTCTCTTAGTGAGTGCGGTTTTTTATCTCAGTGAGTGCAGTGTTGTCTCTCAGTGAGTGCTGTGTTGTCTCTCTCAGTGAGTGCGGTTTTGTCTCTCAGTGAGGCCGGTGTTGTCTCTCTCAGTGAGAGCAGTGTTGTCTCTCAGTGTGTGCGGTGTTGTCTCTCTGTGAGTGCGGTGTTGTCTCTCTCAGTGAGTGCGGTGTTGTCTCTCTCAGTGAGTGCGGTGTTGTCTCTATCAGTGAGTGCGGTGTTGTCTCTCTCAGTGAGTACGGTGTTGTCTCTCAGTGAGTGCGGTGTTGTCTCTCTCAGTGAGTACGGTGTTGTCTCTCAGTGAGTACGGTGTTGTCTCTCTGAGTGAGTGCGGTGTTGTCTCTCTCAGTGAATGCGGTGTTGTCTCTCAGTGAGTACAGTGTTGTGTCTCTCAGTGAGTGCGGTGTTGTCTCTCATTTAGTGCGGTGTTGTATCTGGCAGTGAGGGCGGCGTGGACTCTCTCAGTGAGTGCGGCGTGGACTCTCTCAGTGATTGCGGTGTTGTCTCTCTCATTGAGTGCAGTGTTGTCTGTCAGTGAGTGAGGTGTTGTCTCTCTCAGTGAGTGAGGTGTTGTCTCTCTCAGTGAGTGAGGTGCTGTCTCTCAGTGAGTGCGGTGCTGTCTCTCAATGAGTGCGATGATGTCTCTTAGGTTGTGCCGTGCTGTCTCTCAGTGTGTGCCTTGATGTCCCTCAGTGAGTGCGGTGTTGTCTTTCTCAACGAGTGTGGTATTGTCTCTCAGTGAATGCAGTGCTATCTCAGTGATTGCGGTGTTGTCTCTCAGTGAGTGCTTTCTTGTCCCTCAGTCCGTGCGGTTTTGTCTCTCTCAGTGATTGTGCTGTTGTCTCTATCAGTGAGTGCTGTGTTGTCCTTCTCAGTGAGTGCAGTTTGGTCTCTCTCAGTGAGTGCGGTGTTATCTCTCTCAGTAAGTGCGGTGTTGTCTCTATCAGTGACTGCGGTGTTGTCTCTCAGTGAGTCCGGTGTTGTCTCTCAGTGAGTGCGGTGTTGTCTCTCAGTGAGTGCGGTGTTGTCTCTCTCAGTGAGTGCGGTGTTGTCTCTCTCAGTGAGTGCGGTGTTGTCTCTCTCAGTGAGTGCGGTGTTGTCTCTCAGTGAGTACAGTGTTGTATCTCTCAGTGAGTGCGGTGTTGTCTCTCATTTAGTGCGGTGTTGTATCTGGCAGTGAGTGCGGCGTGGACTCTCTCAGTGAGTGCGGTGTTGTCTCTCTCAGTGAGTTCATTGTTGTCTCAGTGAGTGCGGCATTGTCTCTCTTATGGAGGGCGTTGTCTCTCAGTGAGGGCGGTGTTGTCTCTCTCAGTGAGTGCGGTTTGGTCTCCCTCAGATGGTGTGGTGTTGTCTCGCTCAGTAATTGCGGTGTTGTCTCTCTCAGTGAGTGCGGTTTGGTCTCTCTCAGTGAGTGCGGTGTTATCTCTCTCAGTAAGTGCGGTGTTGTCTCTATCAGTGACTGCGGTGTTGTCTCTCAGTGAGTGCGGTGTTGTCTCTCTCAGTGAGTGCGGTGTTGTCTCTCTCAGTGAGTGCGATGTTGTCTCTCTCAGTGAGTGCGGTGTTGTCTCTCAGTGAGGCCGGTGTTGTCTCTCTCAGTGATAGCAGTGTTGTCTCTCAGTGAGTGCGGTGTTGTCTCTCAGTGAGAGCGGTGTTGTCTCTCTCAGTAAGTGCGGTGTTGTCTCTCTCAGTGAGTGCGGTGTTGTCTCTCTCAGTGAGTGCGGTGTTGTCTCTCTCAGTGAGTACGGTGTTGTCTCTCAGTGAGTACGGTGTTGTCTCTCTGAGTGAGTGCGGTGTTGTCTCTCTCAGTGAATGCGGTGTTGTCTCTCAGTGAGTACAGTGTTGTGTCTCTCAGTGAGTGCAGGGTTGTCTCTCATTTAGTGCGGTGTTGTATCTAGCAGTGAGGGCGGCGTGGACTCTCTCAGTGAGTGCGGCGTGGACTCTCTCAGTGAGTGCGGCGTGGACTCTCTCAGTGAGTGCGGCGTGGACTCTCTCAGTGAGTGCGGCGTGGACTCCCTCAGTGATTGCGGTGTTGTCTCTCTCATTGAGTGCAGTGTTGTCTGTCAGTGAGTGAGGTGTTGTCTCTCTCAGTGAGTGAGGTGTTGTATCTGGCAGTGAGTGCGGCGTGGACTCTCTCAGTGAGTGCGGTTTTGTCTCTCTCAGTGAGTTCATTGTTGTCTCAGTGAGTGCGGCATTGTCTCTCTTATGGAGGGCGTTGTTGTCTCTCAGTGAGGGCGGTGTTGTCTCTCTCAGTGAGTGCGGTTTGGTCTCCCTCAGTGAGTGTGGTGTTGTCTCGCTCAGTAATTGCGGTGTTGTCTCTCTCAGTGAGTGCGGTTTGGTCTCTCTCAGTGAGTGCGGTGATATCTCTCTCAGTAAGTGCGGTGTTGTCTCTATCAGTGACTGCGGTGTTGTCTCTCAGTGAGTGCGGTGTTGTCTCTCTCAGTGAGTGCGGTGTGTCTCGCTCAGCGAGTGCGCTTTTGTCTCTCTCAGTGAGTGTGGTGTTGTCTCTCAGTGAGTGCGGTGTTATCTCTCAGTGAGTGAGGTGTTGTCTCTCTCAGTGAGTGAGGTGTTGTCTCTCTCAGTGAGTGCGGTGTTGTCTCTATCAGTGACTGCGGTGTTGTCTCTCAGTGAGTGCGGTGTTGTCTCTCTCAGTGAGTGCGATGTTGTCTCTCTCAGTGAGTGCGGTGTTGTCTCTCAGTGAGGCCGGTGTTGTCTCTCTCAGTGATAGCAGTGTTGTCTCTAAGTGAGTGCGGTGTTGTCTCTCAGTGAGTGCGGTGTTGTCTCTCTCAGTAAGTGCGGTGTTGTCTCTCTCAGTGAGTGCGGTGTTGTCTCTCTCAACGAGTGTGGTTTTGTCTCTCAGTGAATGCGGTGCTATCTCAGTGATTGCGGTGTTGTCTCTCAGTGAGTGCGGTCTTGTCCCTCAGTCCGTGCGGTTTTGTCTCTCTCAGTGATTGCGCTGTTGTCTCTATCAGTGAGTGCTGTGTTGTCCTTCTCAGTGAGTGCGGTTTGGTCTCTCTCAGTGAGTGCGGTGTTATCTCTCTCAGTAAGTGCGGTGTTGTCTCTATCAGTGACTGCGGTGTTGTCTCTCAGTGAGTGCGGTGTTGTCTCTATCAGTGACTGCGGTGTTGTCTCTCAGTGAGTGCGGTGTTGTCTCTCTCAGTGAGTGCGATGTTGTCTCTCTCAGTGAGTGCGGTGTTGTCTCTCAGTGTGGCCGGTGTTGTCTCTCTCAGTGATAGCAGTGTTGTCTCTCAGTGAGTGCGGTGTTGTCTCTCAGTGAGTGCGGTGTTGTCTCTCTCAGTAAGTGCGGTGTTGTCTCTCTCAGTGAGTGCGGTGTTGTCTCTCTCAGTGAGTGCGGTGTTGTCTCTCTCAGTGAGTGGGGTGTTGTCTCTCAGTGAGTGTGGTGTTGCCTCTCTTAGTGAGTGCGGTTTTGTTTCTCAGTGAGTGCATGTGGTCTCTCAGTGGGTACGTTGCTGTCTCTCAGTGAGTGCGGTGTTGTCTCTCAGTGTGTTCAGTGTTGTCTCTCTCAGTAAGTGCGGTGTTCTCTCTCTCAGTGAGTGCGGTGTGGTCTCTCAGTGACTGCGGTGTTGTCTCTCTTATGGAGGGCCATGTTGTCTTTCAGTGAGTGTGGTGTTGTCTATCTCAGAGAGAGTGGTTTTTTCTGTCTCTCAGTGAAAGCGGTGCTTTCTCAGTGATTGCGGTGTTGTCTCTCAGTGAGTGAGCTGCTGTCTCTCAGTGAGTGCGGTGTTGTTTCCCTCAGTGAATGCGGTATCTTTTCTCTCAGTGAGTGCGTTGTTGTCTCTCTTAGTGAGTTCGGTGTTGTCTCTAACAGTAAGTGCGGTGTTGTCTCTCTCAGTGTGTGCGTTGTTTTATTCTCTCACAGTGCGGTGTTGTCTCTCTCAGTGAGTGCAGTGTTGTCTCTCTCAGTGTGTGCGGTGTTGTCTCTCTCAGTGAGTGCCGTGTTGTCTCTCTCAGTGAGTGCAGTGTTGTCTGTCAGTGAGTGTGGTGTTGTCTCTCTCAGTGAGTGAGGTGTTGTCTCTCTCAGTGAGTGAGGTGCTGTCTCTCAGTGAGTGCGGTGCTGTCTCTCAATGAGTGCGATTATGTCTCTTAGGTTGTGCCGTGCTGTCTCTGTGTGTGCCTTGATGTCCCTCAGTGAGTGCGGTGTTGTCTCTCTCAACGAGTGTGGTATTGTCTCTCAGTGAATGCGGTGCTATCTCAGTGATTGCGGTGTTGTCTCTCAGTGAGTGCGGTCTTGTCCCTCAGTCCGTGCGGTTTTGTCTCTCTCAGTGATTGCGCTGTTGTCTCTATCAGTGAGTGCTGTGTTGTCCTTCTCAGTGAGTGCGGTTTGGTCTCTCTCAGTGAGTGCGGTGTTATCTCTCTCAGTAAGTGCGGTGTTGTCTCTATCAGTGACTGCGGTGTTGTCTCTCAGTGAGTGCGGTGTTGTCTCTATCAGTGAGTGCGGTGTTGTCTCTCAGTGAGTGCGGTGTTGTCTCTCTCAGTGAGTGCGATGTTGTCTCTCTCAGTGAGTGCGGTGTTGTCTCTCAGTGAGGCCGGTGTTGTCTCTCTCAGTGATAGCAGTGTTGTCTCTCAGTGAGTGCGGTGTTGTCTCTCAGTGAGTGCGGTGTTGTCTCTCTCAGTAAGTGCGGTGTTGTCTCTCTCAGTGAGTGCGGTGTTGTCTCTCTCAGTGAGTGCGGTGTTGTCTCTCTCAGTGAGTACGGTGTTGTCTCTCAGTGAGTACGGTGTTGTCTCTCTGAGTGAGTGCGGTGTTGTCTGTCTCAGTGAATGCGGTGTTGTCTCTCAGTGAGTACAGTGTTGTGTCTCTCAGTGAGTGCAGTGTTGTCTCTCATTTAGTGCGGTGTTGTATCTGGCAGTGAGGGCGGCGTGGACTCTCTCAGTGAGTGCTGTGTTGTCTCTCTCAGTGAGTGCGGCGTGGACTCTCTCAGTGAGTGCGGCGTGGACTCTCTCAATGAGTGCGGTGTTGTCTCTCTCAGTGAGTTCATTGTTGTCTCTCTCAGTGAGTGCAGTGTGGTCTCTCAGAGAGTGCTGTGTTGTTTCTCAGTGAGTGCGGTGTGGTCTCTCAGTGAGTAAGTTGCTGTCTCTCAGTGAGTGCGGTGTTGTCTCTCAGTGTGTTCAGTGTTGTCTCACTCAGTAAGTGCGTTGTTCTCTCTCTCAATGAGTGCGGTGTGGTCTCTCAGTGAGTGCGGTGTTGTCTCTCTCAGTGAGTGGGGTGTTGTCTCTCAGTGAGTGTGGTGTTGCCTCTCTTAGTGAGTGCGGTTTTGTTTCTCAGTGAGTGCATGTGGTCTCTCAGTGGGTACGTTGCTGTCTCTCAGTGAGTGCGGTGTTGTCTCTCTGAGTGAGTGCGGTGTTGTCTCTCTCAGTGAATGCGGTGTTGTCTCTCAGTGAGTACAGTGTTCTGTCTCTCAGTGAGTGCAGTGTTGTCTCTCATTTAGTGTGGTGTTGTATCTGGCAGTGAGTGCGGCGTGGACTCTCTCAGTGAGTGCGGCGTGGACTCTCTCAGTGAGTGCGGCGTGGACTCTCTCAGTGAGTGCGGCGTGGACTCTCTCAGTGAGTGCGGCGTGGCCTCTCTCAGTGAGTGCGGTGTTGTCTCTCTCAGTGAGTTCATTGTTGTCTCTCTCAGTGAGTGCAGTGTGGTCTCTCAGAGAGTGCTGTGTTGTTTTTCAATGAGTGCCGTGTGGTCTCTCAGTGAGTAAGTTGCTGTCTCTCAGTGAGTGCGGTGTTGTCTCTCAGTGTGTTCAGTGTTATCTCACTCAGTAAGTGCGTTGTTCTCTCTCTCAATGCGTGCGGTGTGGTCTCTCAGTGAGTGCGGTGTTGTCTCTCTCAGTGAGTGGGGTGTTGTCTCTCAGTGAGTGTGGTGTTGCCTCTCTTAGTGAGTGCGGTTTTGTTTCTCAGTGAGTGCATGTGGTCTCTCAGTGGGTACGTTGCTGTCTCTCAGTGAGTGCGGTGTTGTCTCTCAGTGTGTTCAGTGTTGTCTCTCTCAGTAAGTGCGGTGTTCTCTCTCTCAGTGAGTGCGGTGTGGTCTCTCAGTGACTGCGGTGTTGTCTCTCTTATGGAGGGCCATGTTGTCTTTCAGTGAGTGTGGTGTTGTCTATCTCAGAGAGAGTGGTTTTTTCTGTCTCTCAGTGAAAGCGGTGCTTTCTCAGTGATTGCGGTGTTGTCTCTCAGTGAGTGAGCTGCTGTCTCTCAGTGAGTGCGGTGTTGTTTCCCTCAGTGAATGCGGTATCGTGTCTCTCACTGAGTGCGTTGTTGTCTCTCTTAGTGAGTTCGGTGTTGTCTCTAACAGTAAGTGCGGTGTTGTCTCTCTCAGTGTGTGCGTTGTTTTATTCTCTCTCAGTGCGGTGTTGTCTCTCTCAGTGAGTGCGGTGTTGTCTCTCTCAGTGTGTGCGGTGTTGTCTCTCTCAGTGAGTGCCGTGTTGTCTCTCTCAGTGAGTGCAGTGTTGTCTGTCAGTGAGTGTGGTGTTGTCTCTCTCAGTGAGTGAGGTGTTGTCTCTCTCAGTGAGTGAGGTGCTGTCTCTCAGTGAGTGCGGTGCTGTCTCTCAATGAGTGCGATTATGTCTCTTAGGTTGTGCCGTGCTGTCTCTGTGTGTGCCTTGATGTCCCTCAGTGAGTGCGGTGTTGTCTCTCTCAACGAGTGTGGTATTGTCTCTCAGTGAATGCGGTGCTATCTCGGTGATTGCGGTGTTGTCTCTCAGTGAGTGCGGTCTTGTCCCTCAGTCCGTGCGGTTTTGTCTCTCTCAGTGATTGCGCTGTTGTCTCTATCAGTGAGTGCTGTGTTGTCCTTCTCAGTGAGTGCGGTTTGGTCTCTCTCAGTGAGTGCGGTGTTATCTCTCTCAGTAAGTGCGGTGTTGTCTCTATCAGTGACTGCGGTGTTGTCTCTCAGTGAGTGCGGTGTTGTCTCTCAGTGAGTGCGGTGTTGTCTCTCTCAGTAAGTGCGGTGTTGTCTCTCTCAGTGAGTGCGGTGTTGTCTCTCTCAGTGAGTACGGTGTTGTCTCTCAGTGAGTACGGTGTTGTCTCTCTCAGTGAGTGCGGTGTTGTCTCTCTCAGTGAGTGCGGTGTTGTCTCTCAGTGAGTACAGTGTTGTATCTCTCAGTGAGTGCGGTGTTGTCTCTCATTTAGTGAGGTGTTGTCTCTCATTTAGTGCGGTGTTGTATCTGGCAGTGAGTGCAGCGTGGACTCTCTCAGTGAGTGCGGTGTTGTCTCTCTCACTGAGTTCATTGTTGTCTCTCTCAGTGAGTGCGGCATTGTCTCTCTTATGGAGGGCGTTGTTGTCTCTTAGTGAGGGTGCTGTTGTCTCTCTCAATGAGTGCGGTTTGGTCTCCCTCAGTGAGTGTGGTGTTGTCTCGCTCAGTAAGTGCGGTGTTGTCTCTCTCAGTGAGTGCGGTTTGGTCTCTCTCAGTGAGTGCGGTGTTATCTCTCTCAGTAAGTGCGGTGTTGTCTCTATCAGTGACTGCGGTGTTGTCTCTCAGTGAGTGCGGTGTTGTCTCTCAGTGAGTGCGGTGTTGTCTCTCAGTGAGTGCGGTGTTGTCTCTCTCAGTAAGTGCGGTCTTGTCTCTCTCAGTGAGTGCGGTGTTGTCTCTCTCAGTGAGTACGGTGTTGTCTCTCAGTGAGTACGGTGTTGTCTCTCTCAGTGAGTGCGGTGTTGTCTCTCTCAGTGAGTGCGGTGTTGTCTCTCAGTGAGTACAGTGTTGTATCTCTCAGTGAGTGCGGTGTTGTCTCTCATTTAGTGAGGTGTTGTCTCTCATTTAGTGCGGTGTTGTATCTGGCAGTGAGTGCGGCGTGGACTCTCTCAGTGAGTGCGGTGTTGTCTCTCTCACTGAGTTCATTGTTGTCTCTCTCAGTGAGTGCGGCATTGTCTCTCTTATGGAGGGCGTTGTTGTCTCTTAGTGAGGGTGGTGTTGTCTCTCTCAATGAGTGCGGTTTGGTCTCCCTCAGTGAGTGTGGTCTTGTCTCGCTCAGTAAGTGCGGTGTTGTCTCTCTCAGTGAGTGCGGTTTGGTCTCTCTCAGTGAGTGCGGTGTTATCTCTCTCAGTAAGTGCGGTGTTGTCTCTATCAGTGACTGCGGTGTTGTCTCTCAGTGAGTGCGGTGTTGTCTCTCTCAGTGAGTGCGGTGTTGTCTCTCTCAGTGAGTGCGGTGTTGTCTCTCTCAGTGAGTGCGGTGTTGTCTCGCTCAGCGAGTGCGCTGTTGTCTCTCTCAGTGAGTGTGGTGTTGTCTCTCAGTGAGGCCGGTGTTGTCTCTCTCAGTGAGAGCAGTGTTGTCTCTCAGTGAGTGCGGTGTTGTCTCTCTCAGTAAGTGCGGTGTTGTCTCTCTCAGTGAGTGCGGTGTTGTATCTCTCAGTGAGTGCGGTGTTGTCTCTCATTTAGTGAGGTGTTGTCTCTCATTTAGTGCGGTGTTGTATCTGGCAGTGAGTGCGGCGTGGACTCTCTCAGTGAGTGCGGTGTTGTCTCTCTCACTGAGTTCATTGTTGTCTCTCTCAGTGAGTGCGGCATTGTCTCTCTTATGGAGGGCGTTGTTGTCTCTTAGTGAGGGTGGTGTTGTCTCTCTCAATGAGTGCGGTTTGGTCTCCCTCAGTGAGTGTGGTGTTGTCTCGCTCAGTAAGTGCGGTGTTGTCTCTCTCAGTGAGTGCGGTTTGGTCTCTCTCAGTGAGTGCGGTGTTATCTCTCTCAGTAAGTGCGGTGTTGTCTCTATCAGTGACTGCGGTGTTGTCTCTCAGTGAGTGCGGTGTTGTCTCTCTCAGTGAGTGCGGTGTTGTCTCTCTCAGTGATTGCGGTGTTGTCTCTCTCAGTGAGTGCGGTGTTGTCTCGCTCAGCGAGTGCGCTGTTGTCTCTCTCAGTGAGTGTGGTGTTGTCTCTCAGTGAGGCCGGTGTTGTCTCTCTCAGTGAGAGCAGTGTTGTCTCTCAGTGAGTGCGGTGTTGTCTCTCTCAGTAAGTGCGGTGTTGTCTCTCTCAGTGAGTGCGGTGTTGTCTCTCAGTGAGTACAGTGTTGTGTCTCTCAGTGAGGGCGGTGTTGTCTCTCAGTTAGTGCGGTGTTGTATCTGGCAGTGAGTGCGGCGTGGACTCTCTCAGTGAGTGCAGCGTGGACTCTCTCAGTGAGTGCGGCGTGGACTCTCTCAGTGAGTGCGGCGTGGACTCTCTCAGTGAGTGCGGCGTGGACTCTCTCAGTGAGTGCGGTGTTGTCTCTCTCAGTGAGTTCATTGTTGTCTCTCTCAGTGAGTGCAGTGTGGTCTCTCAGAGAGTGCTGTGTTGTTTCTCAGTGAGTGCGGTGTGGTGTCTTAGTGAGTAATTTGCTGTCTCTCAGTGAGTGCGGTGTTGTCTCTCAGTGTGTTCAGTGTTATCTCACTCAGTAAGTGCGTTGTTCTCTCTCTCAATGAGTGCGGTGTGGTCTCTCAGTGAGTGCGGTGTTGTCTCTCTCAGTGAGTGGGGTGTTGTCTCTCAGAGAGTGCTGTGTTGTTTCTCAGTGAGTGCCGTTTGTTCTCTCAGTGAGTAAGTTGCTGTCTCTCAGTGAGTGCGGTGTTGTCTCTCAGTGTGTTCAGTGTTGTCTCTCTCAGTAAGTGCGGTGTTCTCTCTCTCAGTGAGTGCGGTGTGGTCTCTCAGTGAGTGCGGTGTTGTCTCTCTCAGTGAGTACGGTGTTGTCTCTCAGTGAGTGTGGTGTTGCCTCTCTTAGTGAGTGCAGTTTTGTTTCTCACTGAGTGCAGTGTTGTCTCTCAGTGAGTGCGATGTTGTCTATCTCAGTGAGTGCGGTGTTGCCTCTCAGTGAGTGCAGTTTTGCAACTCTCAGTGAGTGCATTGTAGTCTCTCTCAGTGAGTGCGGTGTGGTCTCTCAGTGAGTGCGATATTGACTCTCTCAGTGAGTGCGGTGTGGTCTCTCAGTGAGTGCGGTGTTGTCTCTCTCAGTGACTGCGGTGTTGTCTCTCTTATGGAGGGCCATGTTGTCTTTCAGTGAGTGTGGTGTTGTCTATCTCAGATAGAGTGGTTTTTTCTCTCAATGAGTGTGGTGTTGTCTCTCAGTGAGTGCTGTGTTGTCTCTCTCAGTGAGTGCGGTGTTGTCTCTCAGTGAGTGTGGTGTTGCCTCTCTTAGTGAGTGCGGTTTTTTTTCTCAGTGAGTGCAGTTTTGTCTCTCAGTGAGTGCGGTGTTGTCTATCTCAGTAAGTGCGGTGTTGTCTATCTCAGTGAGTGCGTTGCTGTCTCTCAGTGAGTGCAGTGTTGCAACTCTCAGTGAGTGCATTGTAGTCTCTCTCAGTGAGTGCGGTGTGGTCTCTCAGTGAGTGCGGTGTTGTCTCTCTCTGTGACTCGGTGTTGTCTCTCTTATGGAGGGCCATGTTGTCTTTCAGTGAGTGTGGTGTTGTCTATCTCAGAGAGAGTGGTTTTTTCTGTCTCTCAGTGAAAGCGGTGCTTTCTCAGTGATTGCGGTGTTGTCTCTCAGTGAGTGAGCTGCTGTCTCTCAGTGAGTGCGGTGTTGTTTCCCTCAGTGAATGCGGTATCGTGTCTCTCAGTTAGTGCGTTGTTGTCTCTCTTAGTGAGTTCGGTGTTGTCTCTAACAGTAAGTGCGGTGTTGTCTCTCTCAGTGTGTGCGTTGTTTTATTCTCTCAAAGTGCGGTGTTGTCTCTCTCAGTGAGTGCAGTGTTGTCTCTCTCAGTGTGTGCGGTGTTGTCTCTCTCAGTGAGTGAGGTGCTGTCTCTCAGTGAGTGTGGTGTTGTCTCTCATTTAGTGCGGTGTTGTATCTGGCAGTGAGTGCGACGTGGACTCTCTCAGTGTGTGCGGTGTTTTCTCTCTCAGCGAGTGCGGTGTTGTCTCTCAGTGAGTGTGGTGTTGCCTCTCTTAGTGAGTGCGGTTTTTTATCTCAGTGAGTGCAGTGTTGTCTCTCAGTGAGTGCGGTGTTGTCTCTCAGTGAGTGCGGTGTTGTCTCTCTCAGTAAGTGCGGTGTTCTCTCTCTCAGTGAGTGCGGTGTTCTCTCTCTCAGTGAGTGCGGTGTTGTCTCTCTCAGTGAGTACGGTGTTGTTTCTCAGTGAGTACGGTGTTGTCTCTCTGCGTGAGTGCGGTGTTGTCTCTCTCAGTGAATGCGGTGTTGTCTCTTAGTGAGTACAGTGTTGTGTCTCTCAGTGAGTGCGGTGTTGTCTCTCATTTAGTGCGGTGTTGTATCTGGCAGTGAGGGCGGCGTGGACTCTCTCAGTGAGTGCGGCGTGGATTCTCTCAGTGAGTGCGGCGTGGACTCTCTCAGTGAGTGCGGCGTGGACTCTCTCAGTGAGTGGGGTGTTGTCTCTCTCAGTGAGTTCATTGTTGTCTCTCTCAGTGATTGCAGTGTGGTCTCTCAGAGAGTGCTGTGTTGTTTCTCAGTGAGTGCGGTGTGGTCTCTCAGTGAGTAAGTTGCTGTCTCTCAGTGAGTGCGGTGTTGTCTCTCAGTGTGTTCAGTGTTATCTCACTCAGTAAGTGCGTTGTTCTCTCTCTCAATGAGTGCGGTGTGGTCTCTCAGTGAGTGCGGTGTTGTCTCTCTCAGTGAGTGGGGTGTTGTCTCTCAGTGAGTGTGGTGTTGCCTCTCTTAGTGAGTGCGGTTTTGTTTCTCAGTGAGTGCATGTGGTCTCTCAGTGGGTACGTTGCTGTCTCTCAGTGAGTGCGGTGTTGTCTCTCTCACTGATTGCGGTGTTGTCTCTCAGTGAGTGTGGTGTTGCCTCTCTTAGTGAGTGAGGTTTTGTTTCTCACTGAGTGCAGTGTTGTCTCTCAGTGAATGCGTTGTTGTCTATGTCAGTGAGTGCGGTGTTGTCTCTCAGTGAGTGCAGTTTTGCAACTCTCAGTGAGTGCATTGTAGTCTCTCTCAGTGAGTGCGGTGTGGTCTCTCAGTGAGTGCGATATTGACTCTCTCAGTGAGTGCGATATTGACTCTCTCAGTGAGTGCGGTGTGGTCTCTCAGTGAGTGCGGTGTTGTCTCTCTCAGTGACTGCGGTGTTGTCTCTCTTATGGAGGGCCATGTTGTCTTTCAGTGAGTGCGGTGTTGTCTATCTCAGAGAGAGCGGTTTTGTCTCTCAATGAGTGCGGTGTTGTCACTCAGTGATTGCGGCGTTGTCTCTCAGTGAGTGTGGTGCTGTCTCTCTCAAAGAGTGCGGTGTTTTCTCTCAATGATTGCAGTGTTGCAAATCTCAGTGAGTGCGGTTTAGTCTCTATCAGTGTGTGCGGTGTTATCTCTCAGTGCTTGCGTTGTAATCTATCTTAGTGAGTGCTGTTTAGTCTCTCAATGAGTGCGATATTGACACTCTCAGTGAGTGCGGTGCGGTCTCTAAGTGAGTGCGGTGTTGTCTCTCTCAGTGAGTGCGGCATTGTCTCTCTTATGGAGGGCGTTGTTGTCTCTCAGTGAAGGCGGTGTCTCTCTCAGTGAGTGCGGTTTGGTCTCCCTCAGTGAGTGTGGTGTTGTCTCGCTCAGTAAGTGCGGTGTTGTCTCTATCAGCGACTGCGGTTTTGTCTCTCAGTGAGTGCGGTGTTGTCTCTCAGTGAGTGCGGTGTTGTCTCTCAGTGAATGCGGTGTTGTCCCTCATTGAGTGGGGTGCTGTCTCTCATTGAGCGCAGTGTTGTCCTTAAGTGAGTGCTTGCTGTTCCTCAGTGAGTGCGGTGCTGTCTCTCAGTGAGTGAATTGTTGTCTCTCAGTGAGTGAGGTGTTGTCTCTCAATGAGAGCAGTGATGTCTTTCTCAGTGAGTGCGCTGTTGTCTCTCAGCGAGTGCGGTGTTGTCTCTCAGTGAGTACGTTGCTGTCTCTCAGTGAGTACGTTGCTGTCTCTCAGTGAGTGCGGTGTTGTCTCTCAGTGTGTTCAGTGTTGTCTCTCTCAGTAAGTGCGGTGTTCTCTCTCTCAATGAGTGCGGTGTGGTTTCTCAGTGAGTGCGGTGTTGTCTCTCTCAGTGAGTGCAGTGTGGGGTCTCTTTGAGTGCGATGTGGTCTCTCAGAGAGTGCTGTGTTGTCTGTCAGTGAGTGCGATGTGGTCTCTCAGTGAGTACGTTGCTGTCTCTCAGTGAGTGCGGTGTTGTCTCTCAGTGTGTTCAGTGTTGTCTCTCTCAGTAAGTGCGTTGTTCTCTCTCTCAATCAGTGCGGTGCGGTCTCTCAGTGAGTGCGGTGTTTTCTCTCTCACTGAGTGCGGTGTTGTCTCTCTCAGTGAGTGTGGTGCTGTCTCTCAGTGAGTGTGGTGTTGCCTCTCTTAGTGAGTGCGGTTTTTTATCTCAGTGAGTGCAGTGTTGTCTCTCAGTGAGTGCTGTGTTGTCTCTCTCAGTGAGTGTGGTGTTGTCTCTCAGTGAGTGTGTTGTTGCCTCTCTTAGTGAGTGCGGTTTTTTTTCTCAGTGAGTGCAGTGTTGTCTCTCAGTGAGTGCGGTGTTGTCTATCTCAGTAAGTGCGGTGTTGTCTATCTCAGTGAGTGCGTTGTTGTCTCTCAGTGAGTGCAGTGTTGCAACTCTCAGTGAGTGCAGTGTTGCAACTCTCAGTGAGTGTATTGTAGTCTCTCTCCGTGAGTGCGGGGTTGTCTCACAGTGAGTGCGATATTGACTCTCTCAGTGAGTGTGGCGTGGTCTCTCAGTGAGTGCGGTGTTGTCTCTCTCTGTGACTCGGTGTTGTCTCTCTTATGGAGGGCCATGTTGTCTTTCAGTGAGTGTGGTGTTGTCTATCTCAGAGAGAGTGGTTTTTTCTCTCAGTGAGTGTGCTGTTGTCTCTCAGTGATTGCGGTGTTGTCTCTCAGTGAGTGAGCTGCTGTCTCTCAGTGAGTGCGGTGTTGTTTCCCTCAGTGAATGCGGTATCGTGTCTCTCAGTGAGTGCGTTGTTGTCTCTCTTAGTGAGTTCGGTGTTGTCTCTAACAGTAAGTGCGGTGTTGTCTCTCTCAGTGTGTGCGTTGTTTTATTCTCTCACAGTGCGGTGTTGTCTCTCTCAGTGTGTGCAATGTTGTCTCTCTCAGTGTGTGCGGTGTTGTCTCTCTCAGTGAGTGCCGTGTTGTCTCTCTCAGTGAGTGCAGTGTTGTCTGTCAGTGAGTGCGGTGTTGTCTCTCTCAGTGAGTGAGGTGTTGTCTCTCTCAGTGAGTGAGGTGCTGTCTCTCAGTGAGTGCGGTGCTGTCTCTCAATGAGTCCGATGATGTCTCTTAGGTTGTGCCGTGCTCTCTCTCAGTGTGTGCCTTGATGTCCCTCAGTGATTGCGCTGTTGTCTCCATCAGTGAGTGCTGTGTTGTCCTTCTCAGTGAGTGCGGTTTGGTCTCTCTCAGTGAGTGCGGTGTTATCTCCCTCAGTAAGTGCGGTGTTGTCTCTATTAGTGACTGCGGTGTTGTCTCTCAGTGAGTCCGGTGTTGTCTCTCAGTGAGTGCGGTGTTGTCTCTCTCAGTGAGTACGGTGTTGTCTCTCAGTGAGTACGGTGTTGTCTCTCTCAGTGAGTGCGGCGTGGACTCTCTCAGTGAGTGAGGTGTTGTCTCTCTCAGTGAGTTCATTGTTGTCTCTCTCAGTGAGTGCAGTGTGGTCTCTCAGAGAGTGCTGTGTTGTTTCTCAGTGAGTGCGGTGTGGTCTCTCAGTGAGTAAGTTGCTGTCTCTCAGTGAGTGCGGTGTTGTCTCTCAGTGTGTTCAGTGTTATCTCACTCAGTAAGTGCCTTGTTCTCTCTCTCAATGAGTGCGGTGTGGTCTCTCAGTGAGTGCGGTGTTGTCTCTCTCAGTGAGTGGGGTGTTGTCTCTCAGTGAGTGTGGTGTTGCCTCTCTTAGTGAGTGCGGTTTTGTTTCTCAGTGAGTGCATGTGGTCTCTCAGTGGGTACGTTGCTGTCTCTCAGTGAGTGCGGTGTTGTCTCTCAGTGTGTTCAGTGTTGTCTCTCTCAGTATGTGCGGTGTTCTCTCTCTCAGTGAGTGCGGTGTTGTCTCTCTTATGGAGGGCCATGTTGTCTTTCAGTGAGTGCGGTGTTGTCTATCTCAGAGAGAGCGGTTTTGTCTCTCAATGAGTGCGGTGTTGTCACTCAGTGATTGCGGCGTTGTCTCTCTCAGTGAGTGTGGTGCTGTCTCTCTCAAAGAGTGCGGTGTTTTCTCTCAATGATTGCGGTGTTGCAAATCTCAGTGAGTGCGGTTTTGTCTCTATCAGTGTGTGCGGTGTTATCTCTCAGTGCTTGCGGTGTAATCTATCTCAGTGAGTGCTGTTTAGTCTCTCAATGAGTGCGATATTGACACTCTCAGTGAGTGCGGTGCGGTCTCTAAGTGAGTGCGGTGTTGTCTCTCTCAGTGAGTGCGGCATTGTCTCTCTTATTGAGGGCGTTGTTGTCTCTCAGTGAGGGCGGTGTTGTCTCTCTCAGTGAGTGCGGTTTGGTCTCCCTCAGTGAGTGTGGTGTTGTCTCGCTCAGTAAGTGCGGTGTTGTCTCTATCAGCGACTGCAGTTTTGTCTCTCAGTGAGTGCTGTGTTGTCTCTCAGTGAGTGTGGCGTTGTCTCTCAGTGAATGCGGTGTTGTCCCTCATTGAGTGGGGTGCTGTCTCTCATTGAGTGCAGTGTTGTCCTTAAGTGAGTGCTTGCTGTTCCTCAGTGAGTGCGGTGCTATCTCTCAGTGAGTGCATTGTTGTCTCTCAGTGAGTGAGGTGTTGTCTCTCAATGAGAGCAGTGATGGCTTTCTCAGTGAGTGCGCTGTTGTCTCTCAGTGAGTGCTGTGTTGTCTCTCTCAGTGAGTGCGGCGTGGACTCTCTCAGTCAGTGCGGCGTGGACTCTCTCAGTGAGTGCGGTGTTGTCTCTCTCAGTGTGTTCAGTGTTATCTCACTCAGTAAGTGCGTTGTTTTCTCTCTCAATGAGTGCGGTGTGGTCTCTCAGTGAGTGCGGTGTTGTCTCTCTCAGTGAGTGGGGTGTTGTCTCTCAGTGAGTGTGGTGTTGCCTCTCTTAGTGAGTGCGGTTTTGTTTCTCAGTGAGTGCATGTGGTCTCTCAGTGGGTACGTTGCTTTCTCTCAGTGAGTGCGGTGTTGTCTCTCAGTGTGTTCAGTGTTGTCTCTCTCAGTAAGTGCGGTGTTCTCTCTCTCAGTGAGTGCGGTGTGGTCTCTCAGTGAGTGCGGTGTTGTCTCTCTCAGTGAATGCGGTGTTGTCCCTCATTGAGTGGGGTGCTGTCTCTCATTGAGCGCAGTGTTGTCCTTAAGTGAGTGCTTGCTGTTCCTCAGTGAGTGCGGTGCTGTCTCTCAGTGAGTGCATTGTTGTCTCTCAGTGAGTGAGGTGTTGTCTCTCAATGAGAGCAGTGATGTCTTTCTCAGTGAGTGCGCTGTTTTCTCTCAGCGAGTGCGGTGTTGTCTCTCAGTGAGTACGTTGCTGTCTCTCAGGGAGTACTTTGCTGTCTCTCAGTGAGTGCGGTGTTGTCTCTCAGTGTGTTCAGTGTTGTCTCTCTCAGTAAGTGCGGTGTTCTCTCTCTCAATGAGTGCGGTGTGGTTTCTCAGTGAGTGCGGTGTTGTCTCTCTCAGTGAGTGCGGTGTGGGGTCTCTTTGAGTGCGATGTGGTCTCTCAGAGAGTGCTGTGTTGTCTGTCAGTGAGTGCGATGTGGTCTCTCAGTGAGTACGTTGCTGTCTCTCAGTGAGTGCGGTGTTGTCTCTCAGTGTGTTCAGTGTTGTCTCTCTCAGTAAGTGCGTTGTTCTCTCTCTCAATCAGTGCGGTGTGGTCTCTCAGTGAGTGCGGTGTTTTCTCTCTCACTGAGTGCGGTGTTGTCTCTCTCAGTGAGTGCGGTGCTGTCTCTCAGTGAGTGTGGTGTTGCCTCTCTTAGTGAGTGCGGTTTTTTATCTCAGTGAGTGCAGTGTTGTCTCTCAGTGAGTGCTGTGTTGTCTCTCAGTGAGTGCTGTGTTGTCTCTCTCAGTGAGTGTGGTGTTGTCTCTCAGTGAGTGTGGTGTTGCCTCTCTTAGTGAGTGCGGTTTTTTTTCTCAGTGAGTGCAGTGTTGTCTCTCAGTGAGAGCGGTGTTGTCTATCTCAGTAAGTGCGGTGTTGTCTATCTCAGTGAGTGCGTTGTTGTCTCTCAGTGAGTGCAGTGTTGCAACTCTCAGTGAGTGCAGTGTTGCAACTCTCAGTGAGTGCATTGTAGTCTCTCTCCGTGAGTGCGGGGTTGTCTCACAGTGAGTGCGATATTGACTCTCTCAGTGAGTGCGGCGTGGTCTCTCAGTGAGTGCGGTGTTGTCTCTCTCTGTGACTCGGTGTTGTCTCTCTTATGGAGGGCCATGTTGTCTTTCAGTGAGTGTGGTGTTGTCTATCTCAGAGAGAGTGGTTTTTTCTGTCTCTCAGTGAAAGCGGTGCTTTCTCAGTGATTGCGGTGTTGTCTCTCAGTGAGTGAGCTGCTGTCTCTCAGTGAGTGCAGTGTTGTTTCCCTCAGTGAATGCGGTATCGTGTCTCTCAGTGAGTGCGTTGTTGTCTCTCTTAGTGAGTTCGGTGTTGTCTCTAACAGTAAGTGCGGTGTTGTCTCTCTCAGTGTGTGCGTTGTTTTATTCTCTCACAGTGCGGTGTTGTCTCTCTCAGTGTGTGCAATGTTGTCTCTCTCAGTGTGTGCGGTGTTGTCTCTCTCAGTGAGTGCCGTGTTGTCTCTCTCAGTGAGTGCAGTGTTGTCTGTCAGTGAGTGCGGTGTTGTCTCTCTCAGTGAGTGAGGTGTTGTCTCTCTCAGTGAGTGAGGTGCTGTCTCTCAGTGAGTGCGGTGCTGTCTCTCAATGAGTCCGATGATGTCTCTTAGGTTGTGCCGTGCTCTCTCTCAGTGTGTGCCTTGATGTCCCTCAGTGATTGCGCTGTTGTCTCTATCAGTGAGTGCTGTGTTGTCCTTCTCAGTGAGTGCGGTTTGGTCTCTCTCAGTGGGTGCGGTGTTATCTCCCTCAGTAAGTGCGGTGTTGTCTCTATTAGTGACTGCGGTGTTGTCTCTCAGTGAGTCCGGTGTTGTCTCTCAGTGAGTGCGGTGTTGTCTCTCTCAGTGAGTACGGTGTTGTCTCTCAGTGAGTACTGTGTTGTCTCTCTCAGTGAGTGCGGCGTGGACTCTCTCAGTGAGTGCGGTGTTGTCTCTCTCAGTGAGTTCATTGTTGTCTCTCTCAGTGAGTGCAGTGTGGTCTCTCAGAGAGTGCTGTGTTGTTTCTCAGTGAGTGCGGTGTGGTCTCTCAGTGAGTAAGTTGCTGTCTCTCAGTGAGTGCGGTGTTGTCTCTCAGTGTGTTCAGTGTTATCTCACTCAGTAAGTGCGTTGTTCTCTCTCTCAATGAGTGCGGTGTGGTCTCTCAGTGAGTGCGGTGTTGTCTCTCTCAGTGAGTGGGGTGTTGTCTCTCAGTGAGTGTGGTGTTGCCTCTCTTAGTGAGTGCGGTTTTGTTTCTCAGTGAGTGCATGTGGTCTCTCAGTGGGTACGTTGCTGTCTCTCAGTGAGTGCGGTGTTGTCTCTCAGTGTGTTCAGTGTTGTCTCTCTCAGTAAGTGCGGTGTTCTCTCTCTCAGTGAGTGCGGTGTTGTCTCTCTTATGGAGGGCCATGTTGTCTTTCAGTGAGTGCGGTGTTGTCTATCTCAGAGAGAGCGGTTTTGTCTCTCAATGAGTGCGGTGTTGTCACTCAGTGATTGCGGCGTTGTCTCTCTCAGTGAGTGTGGTGCTGTCTCTCTCAAAGAGTGCGGTGTTTTCTCTCAATGATTGCGGTGTTGCAAATCTCAGTGAGTGCGGTTTTGTCTCTATCAGTGTGTGCGGTGTTATCGCTCAGTGCTTGCGGTGTAATCTATCTCAGTGAGTGCTGTTTAGTCTCTCAATGAGTGCGATATTGACACTCTCAGTGAGTGCGGTGCGGTCTCTAAGTGAGTGCGGTGTTGTCTCTCTCAGTGAGTGCGGCATTGTCTCTCTTATTGAGGGCGTTGTTGTCTCTCAGTGAGGGCGGTGTTGTCTCTCTCAGTGAGTGCGGTTAGGTCTCCCTCAGTGAGTGTGGTGTTGTCTCGCTCAGTAAGTGCGGTGTTGTCTCTATCAGCGACTGCGGTTTTGTCTCTCAGTGAGTGCGGTGTTGTCTCTCAGTGAGTGCAGTGTGGGGTCTCTTTGAGTGCGATGTGGTCTCTCAGAGAGTGCTGTGTTGTCTGTCAGTGAGTACGATGTGGTCTCTCAGTGAGTACGTTGCTGTCTCTTAGTGAGTGCGGTGTTGTCTCTCAGTGTGTTCAGTGTTGTCTCTCTCAGTAAGTGCGTTGTTCTCTCTCTCAATCAGTGCGGTGTGGTCTCTCAGTGAGTGCGGTGTTGTCTCTCTCAGTGAGTGCGGTGTTGTCTCTCTCAGTGAGTGTGGTGCTGTCTCTCAGTGAGTGTGGTGTTGCCTCTCTTAGTGAGTGCGGTTTTTTATCTCAGTGAGTGCAGTGTTGTCTCTCAGTGAGTGCTGTGTTGTCTCTCTCAGTGAGTGTGGTGTTGTCTCTCAGTGAGTGTGTTGTTGCCTCTCTTAGTGAGTGCGGTTTTTTTTCTCAGTGAGTGCAGTGTTGTCTCTCAGTGAGTGCGGTATTGTCTATCTCAGTAAGTGCGGTGTTGTCTATCTCAGTGTGTGCGTTGTTGTCTCTCAGTGAGTGCAGTGTTGCAACTCAGTGAGTGCAGTGTTGCAACTCTCAGTCAGTGTATTGTAGTCTCTCTCCGTGAGTGCGGGGTTGTCTCACAGTGAGTGCGATATTGACTCTCTCAGTGAGTGTGGCGTGGTCTCTCAGTGAGTGCGGTGTTGTCTCTCTCTGTGACTCGGTGTTGTCTCTCTTATGGAGGGCCATGTTGTCTTTCAGTGAGTGTGGTGTTGTCTATCTCAGAGAGAGTGGTTTTTTCTCTCAGTGAGTGTGCTGTTGTCTCTCAGTGATTGCGGTGTTGTCTCTCAGTGAGTGAGCTGCTGTCTCTCAGTGAGTGCGTTGTTGTTTCCCTCAGTGAATGCGGTATCGTGTCTCTCAGTGAGTGCGTTGTTGTCTCTCTTAGTGAGTTCGGTGTTGTCTCTAACAGTAAGTGCGGTGTTGTCTCTCTCAGTGTGTGCGTTGTTTTATTCTCTCACAGTGCGGTGTTGTCTCTCTCAGTGTGTGCAATGTTGTCTCTCTCAGTGTGTGCGGTGTTGTCTCTCTCAGTGAGTGCCGTGTTGTCTCTCTCAGTGAGTGCAGTGTTGTCTGTCAGTGAGTGCGGTGTTGTCTCTCTCAGTGAGTGAGGTGTTGTCTCTCTCAGTGAGTGAGGTGCTGTCTCTCAGTGAGTGCGGTGCTGTCTCTCAATGAGTCCGATGATGTCTCTTAGGTTGTGCCGTGCTCTCTCTCAGTGTGTGCCTTGATGTCCCTCAGTGATTGCGCTGTTGTCTCTATCAGTGAGTGCCGTGTTGTCCTTCTCAGTGAGTGCGGTTTGGTCTCTCTCAGTGAGTGCGGTGTTATCTCCCTCAGTAAGTGCGGTGTTGTCTCTATTAGTGACTGCGGTGTTGTCTCTCAGTGAGTCCGGTGTTGTCTCTCAGTGAGTGCGGTGTTGTCTCTCTCAGTGAGTACGGTGTTGTCTCTCAGTGAGTACGGTGTTGTCTCTCTCAGTGAGTGCGGCGTGGACTCTCTCAGTGAGTGCGGTGTTGTCTCTCTCAGTGAGTTCATTGTTGTCTCTCTCAGTGAGTGCAGTGTGGTCTCTCAGAGAGTGCTGTGTTGTTTCTCAGTGAGTGCGGTGTGGTCTCTCAGTGGGTACGTTGCTGTCTCTCAGTGAGTGCGGTGTTGTCTCTCAGTGTGTTCAGTGTTGTCTCTCTCAGTAAGTGCGGTGTTCTCTCTCTCAGTGAGTGCGGTGTGGTCTCTCAGTGAGTGCGGTGTGGTCTCTCAGTGAGTGCGGTGTGGTCTCTCAGTGAGTGCGGTGTTGTCTCTCTCACTGATTGCGGTGTTGTCTCTCAGTGAGTGTGGTGTTGCCTCTCTTAGTGAGTGAGGTTTTGTTTCTCACTGAGTGCAGTGTTGTCTCTCAGTGAATGCGTTGTTGTCTATGTCAGTGAGTGCGGTGTTGTCTCTCAGTGAGTGCAGTTTTGCAACTCTCAGTGAGTGCATTGTAGTCTCTCTCAGTGAGTGCGGTGTGGTCTCTCAGTGAGTGCGATATTGACTCTCTCAGTGAGTGCGATATTGACTCTCTCAGTGAGTGCGGTGTGGTCTCTCAGTGAGTGCGGTGTTGTCTCTCTCAGTGACTGCGGTGTTGTCTCTCTTATGGAGGGCCATGTTGTCTTTCAGTGAGTGCGGTGTTGTCTATCTCAGAGAGAGCGGTTTTGTCTCTCAATGAGTGCGGTGTTGTCACTCAGTGATTGCGGCGTTGTCTCTCTCAGTGAGTGTGGTGCTGTCTCTCTCATAGAGTGCGGTGTTTTCTCTCAATGATTACGGTGTTGCAAATCTCAGTGAGTGCGGTTTTGTCTCTATCAGTGTGTGCGGTGTTATCTCTCAGTGCTTGCGTTGTAATCTATCTCAGTGAGTGCTGTTTAGTCTCTCAATGAGTGCGATATTGACACTCTCAGTGAGTGCGTTGCGGTCTCTAAGTGAGTGCGGTGTTGTCTCTCTCAGTGAGTGCGGCATTGTCTCTCTTATGGAGGGCGTTGTTGTCTCTCAGTGAGGGCGGTGTTGTCTCTCTCAGTGAGTGCGGTTTGGTCTCCCTCAGTGAGTGTGGTGTTGTCTCGCTCAGTAAGTGCGTTGTTGTCTCTATCAGCGACTGCGGTTTTGTCTCTCAGTGAGTGCTGTGTTGTCTCTCAGTGAGTGCGGTTTTGTCTCTCAGTGAGTGCGTTGATGTCTCTCTCAGCGACTGCGGTTTTGTCTCTCAGTGAGTGCGGTGTTGTCTCTCATTTAGTGCGGTGTTGTATCTGGCAGTGATTGCGGCGTGGACTCTCTCAGTGAGTGCGACGTGGACTCTCTCAGTGAGTGCGACGTGGACTCTCTCAGTGAGTGCGGCGTGGACTCTCTCAGTCAGTGCGGCGTGGACTCTCTCAGTGAGTGCGGTGTTGTCTCTCTCAGTGAGTTCATTGTTGTCTCTCTCAGTGAGTGCAGTGTGGTCTCTCAGAGAGTGCTGTGTTGTTTTTCAGTGAGTGCGGTGTGGTCTCTCAGTGAGTAAGTTGCTGTCTCTCAGTGAGTGCGGTGTTGTCTCTCTGTGTTCAGTGTTATCTCACTCAGTAAGTGCGTTGTTTTCTCTCTCAATGAGTGCGGTGTGGTCTCTCAGTGAGTGCGGTGTTGTCTCTCTCAGTGAGTGGGGTGTTGTCTCTCAGTGAGTGTGGTGTTGCCTCTCTTAGTGAGTGCGGTTTTGTTTCTCAGTGAGTGCATGTGGTCTCTCAGTGGGTACGTTGCTTTCTCTCAGTGAGTGCGGTGTTGTCTCTCAGTGTGTTCAGTGTTGTCTCTCTCAGTAAGTGCGGTGTTCTCTCTCTCAGTGAGTGCGGTGTGGTCTCTCAGTGAGTGCGGTGTTGTCTCTCTCAGTGAATGCGGTGTTGTCCCTCATTGAGTGGGGTGCTGTCTCTCATTGAGCGCAGTGTTGTCCTTAAGTGAGTGCTTGCTGTTCCTCAGTGAGTGCGGTGCTGTCTCTCAGTGAGTGCATTGTTGTCTCTCAGTGAGTGAGGTGTTGTCTCTCAATGAGAGCAGTGATGTCTTTCTCAGTGAGTGCGCTGTTGTCTCTCAGCGAGTGCGGTGTTGTCTCTCAGTGAGTACGTTGCTGTCTCTCAGTGAGTACTTTGCTGTCTCTCAGTGAGTGCGGTGTTGTCTCTCAGTGTGTTCAGTGTTGTCTCTCTCAGTAAGTGCGGTGTTCTCTCTCTCAATGAGTGCGGTGTGGTTTCTCAGTGAGTGCGGTGTTGTCTCTCTCAGTGAGTGCGGTGTGGGGTCTCTTTGAGTGCGATGTGGTCTCTCAGAGAGTGCTGTGTTGTCTGTCAGTGAGTGCGATGTGGTCTCTCAGTGAGTACGTTGCTGTCTCTCAGTGAGTGCGGTGTTGTCTCTCAGTGTGTTCAGTGTTGTCTCTCTCAGTAAGTGCGTTGTTCTCTCTCTCAATCAGTGCGGTGTGGTCTCTCACTGAGTGCGGTGTTTTCTCTCTCACTGAGTGCGGTGTTGTCTCTCTCAGTGAGTGCGGTGCTGTCTCTCAGTGAGTGTGGTGTTGCCTCTCTTAGTGAGTGCGGTTTTTTATCTCAGTGAGTGCAGTGTTGTCTCTCAGTGAGTGCTGTGTTGTCTCTCAGTGAGTGCTGTGTTGTCTCTCTCAGTGAGTGTGGTGTTGTCTCTCAGTGAGTGTGGTGTTGCATCTCTTAGTGAGTGCGGTTTTTTTTCTCAGTGAGTGCAGTGTTGTCTCTCAGTGAGTGCGGTGTTGTCTATCTCAGTAAGTGCGGTGTTGTCTATCTCAGTGAGTGCGTTGTTGTCTCTCAGTGAGTGCAGTGTTGCAACTCTCAGTGAGTGCAGTGTTGCAACTCTCAGTGAGTGCATTGTAGTCTCTCTCCGTGAGTGCGGGGTTGTCTCACAGTGAGTGCGATATTGACTCTCTCAGTGAGTGCGGCGTGGTCTCTCAGTGAGTGCGGTGTTGTCTCTCTCTGTGACTCGGTGTTGTCTCTCTTATGGAGGGCCATGTTGTCTTTCAGTGAGTGTGGTGTTGTCTATCTCAGAGAGAGTGGTTTTTTCTCTCAATGAGTGTGCTGTTGTCTCTCAGTGATTGCGGTGTTGTCTCTCAGTGAGTGAGCTGCTGTCTCTCAGTGAGTGCGGTGTTGTTTCCCTCAGTGAATGCGGTATCGTGTCTCTCAGTGAGTGCGTTGTTGTCTCTCTTAGTGAGTTCGGTGTTGTCTCTAACAGTAAGTGCGGTGTTGCCTCTCTCAGTGTGTGCGTTGTTTTATTCTCTCACAGTGCGGTGTTGTCTCTCTCAGTGTGTGCAATGTTGTCTCTCTCAGTGTGTGCGGTGTTGTCTCTCTCAGTGAGTGCCGTGTTGTCTCTCTCAGTGAGTGCAGTGTTGTCTGTCAGTGAGTGCGGTGTTGTCTCTCTCAGTGAGTGAGGTGTTGTCTCTCTCAGTGAGTGAGGTGCTGTCTCTCAGTGAGTGCGGTGCTGTCTCTCAATGAGTCCGATGATGTCTCTTAGGTTGTGCCGTGCTCTCTCTCAGTGAGTGCCTTGATGTCCCTCAGTGATTGCGCTGTTGTCTCTATCAGTGAGTGCTGTGTTGTCCTTCTCAGTGAGTGCGGTTTGGTCTCTCTCAGTGAGTGCGGTGTTATCTCCCTCAGTAAGTGCGGTGTTGTCTCTATTAGTGACTGCGGTGTTGTCTCTCAGTGAGTCCGGTGTTGTCTCTCAGTGAGTGCGGTGTTGTCTCTCTCAGTGAGTACGGTGTTGTCTCTCAGTGAGTACTGTGTTGTCTCTCTCAGTGAGTGCGGCGTGGACTCTCTCAGTGAGTGCGGTGTTGTCTCTCTCAGTGAGTTCATTGTTGTCTCTCTCAGTGAGTGCAGTGTGGTCTCTCAGAGAGTGCTGTGTTGTTTCTCAGTGAGTGCGGTGTGGTCTCTCAGTGAGTAAGTTGCTGTCTCTCAGTGAGTGCGGTGTTGTCTCTCAGTGTGTTCTGTGTTATCTCACTCAGTAAGTGCGTTGTTCTCTCTCTCAATGAGTGCGGTGTGGTCTCTCAGTGAGTGCGGTGTTGTCTCTCTCAGTGAGTGGGGTGTTGTCTCTCAGTGAGTGTGGTGTTGCCTCTCTTAGTGAGTGCGGTTTTGTTTCTCAGTGAGTGCATGTGGTCTCTCAGTGGGTACGTTGCTGTCTCTCAGTGAGTGCGGTGTTGTCTCTCAGTGTGTTCAGTGTTGTCTCTCTCAGTAAGTGCGGTGTTCTCTCTCTCAGTGAGTGCGGTGTTGTCTCTCTTATGGAGGGCCATGTTGTCTTTCAGTGAGTGCGGTGTTGTCTATCTCAGAGAGAGCGGTTTTGTCTCTCAATGAGTGCGGTGTTGTCACTCAGTGATTGCGGCGTTGTCTCTCTCAGTGAGTGTGGTGCTGTCTCTCTCAAAGAGTGCGGTGTTTTCTCTCAATGATTGCGGTGTTGCAAATCTCAGTGAGTGCGGTTTTGTCTCTATCAGTGTGTGCGGTGTTATCTCTCAGTGCTTGCGGTGTAATCTATCTCAGTGAGTGCTGTTTAGTCTCTCAATGAGTGCGATATTGACACTCTCAGTGAGTGCGGTGCGGTCTCTAAGTGAGTGCGGTGTTGTCTCTCTCAGTGAGTGCGGTTAGGTCTCCCTCAGTGAGTGTGGTGTTGTCTCGCTCAGTAAGTGCGGTGTTGTCTCTATCAGCGACTGCGGTTTTGTCTCTCAGTGAGTGCGGTGTTGTCTCTCAGTGAGTGCAGTGTGGGGTCTCTTTGAGTGCGATGTGGTCTCTCAGAGAGTGCTGTGTTGTCTGTCAGTGAGTACGATGTGGTCTCTCAGTGAGTACGTTGCTGTCTCTCAGTGAGTGCGGTGTTGTCTCTCAGTGTGTTCAGTGTTGTCTCTCTCAGTAAGTGCGTTGTTCTCTCTCTCAATCAGTGCGGTGTGGTCTCTCAGTGAGTGCGGTGTTGTCTCTCTCACTGAGTGCGGTGTTGTCTCTCTCAGTGAGTGTGGTGCTGTCTCTCAGTGAGTGTGGTGTTGCCTCTCTTAGTGAGTGCGGTTTTTTATCTCAGTGAGTGCAGTGTTGTCTCTCAGTGAGTGCTGTGTTGTCTCTCTCAGTGAGTGTGGTGTTGTCTCTCAGTGAGTGTGTTGTTGCCTCTCTTAGTGAGTGCGGTTTTTTTTCTCAGTGAGTGCAGTGTTGTCTCTCAGTGAGTGCGGTGTTGTCTATCTCAGTAAGTGCGGTGTTGTCTATCTCAGTGAGTGCGTTGTTGTCTCTCAGTGAGTGCAGTGTTGCAACTCTCAGTGAGTGCAGTGTTGCAACTCTCAGTGAGTGTATTGTAGTCTCTCTCCGTGAGTGCGGGGTTGTCTCACAGTGAGTGCGATATTGACTCTCTCAGTGAGTGTGGCGTGGTCTCTCAGTGAGTGCGGTGTTGTCTCTCTCTGTGACTCGGTGTTGTCTCTCTTATGGAGGGCCATGTTGTCTTTCAGTGAGTGTGGTGTTGTCTATCTCAGAGAGAGTGGTTTTTTCTCTCAGTGTGTGTGCTGTTGTCTCTCAGTGATTGCGGTGTTGTCTCTCAGTGAGTGAGCTGCTGTCTCTCAGTGAGTGCGGTGTTGTTTCCCTCAGTGAATGCGGTATCGTGTCTCTCAGTGAGTGCGTTGTTGTCTCTCTTAGTGAGTTCGGTGTTGTCTCTAACAGTAAGTGCGGTGTTGTCTCTCTCAGTGTGTGCGTTGTTTTATTCTCTCACAGTGCGGTGTTGTCTCTCTCAGTGTGTGCAATGTTGTCTCTCTCAGTGTGTGCGGTGTTGTCTCTCTCAGTGAGTGCCGTGTTGTCTCTCTCAGTGAGTGCAGTGTTGTCTGTCAGTGAGTGCGGTGTTGTCTCTCTCAGTGAGTGAGGTGTTGTCTCTCTCAGTGAGTGAGGTGCTGTCTCTCAGTGAGTGCGGTGCTGTCTCTCAATGAGTCCGATGATGTCTCTTAGGTTGTGCCGTGCTCTCTCTCAGTGTGTGCCTTGATGTCCCTCAGTGATTGCGCTGTTGTCTCTATCAGTGAGTGCCGTGTTGTCCTTCTCAGTGAGTGCGGTTTGGTCTCTCTCAGTGAGTGCGGTGTTATCTCCCTCAGTAAGTGCGGTGTTGTCTCTATTAGTGACTGCGGTGTTGTCTCTCAGTGAGTCCGGTGTTGTCTCTCAGTGAGTGCGGTGTTGTCTCTCTCAGTGAGTACGGTGTTGTCTCTCAGTGAGTACGGTGTTGTCTCTCTCAGTGAGTGCGGCGTGGACTCTCTCAGTGAGTGCGGTGTTGTCTCTCTCAGTGAGTTCATTGTTGTCTCTCTCAGTGAGTGCAGTGTGGTCTCTCAGAGAGTGCTGTGTTGTTTCTCAGTGAGTGCGGTGTGGTTTCTCAGTGAGTAAGTTGCTGTCTCTCAGTGAGTGCGGTGTTGTCTCTCAGTGTGTTCAGTGTTATCTCACTCAGTAAGTGCGTTGTTCTCTCTCTCAATGAGTGCGGTGTGGTCTCTCAGTGAGTGCGGTGTTGTCTCTCTCAGTGAGTGGGGTGTTGTCTCTCAGTGAGTGTGGTGTTGCCTCTCTTAGTGAGTGCGGTTTTGTTTCTCAGTGAGTGCATGTGGTCTCTCAGTGGGTACGTTGCTGTCTCTCAGTGAGTGCGGTGTTGTCTCTCAGTGTGTTCAGTGTTGTCTCTCTCAGTAAGTGCGGTGTTCTCTCTCTCAGTGAGTGCGGTGTTGTCTCTCTTATGGAGGGCCATGTTGTCTTTCAGTGAGTGCGGTGTTGTCTATCTCAGAGAGAGCGGTTTTGTCTCTCAATGAGTGCGGTGTTGTCACTCAGTGATTGCGGCGTTGTCTCTCTCAGTGAGTGTGGTGCTGTCTCTCTCAAAGAGTGCGGTGTTTTCTCTCAATGATTGCGGTGTTGCAAATCTCAGTGAGTGCGGTTTTGTCTCTATCAGTGTTTGCGTTGTTATCTCTCAGTGCTTGCGGTGTAATCTATCTCAGTGAGTGCTGTTTAGTCTCTCAATGAGTGCGATATTGACACTCTCAGTGAGTGCGGTGCGGTCTCTAAGTGAGTGCGGTGTTGTCTCTCTCAGTGAGTGCGGCATTGTCTCTCTTATTGAGGGCGTTGTTGTCTCTCAGTGAGGGCGGTGTTGTCTCTCTCAGTGAGTGCGGTTTGGTCTCCCTCAGTGAGTGTGGTGTTGTCTCGCTCAGTAAGTGCGGTGTTGTCTCTATCAGCGACTGCGGTTTTGTCTCTCAGTGAGTGCTGTGTTGTCTCTCAGTGAGTGCGGCGTTGTCTCTCAGTGAATGCGGTGTTGTCCCTCATTGAGTGGGGTGCTGTCTCTCATTGAGTGCAGTGTTGTCCTTAAGTGAGTGCTTGCTGTTCCTCAGTGAGTGCGGTGCTGTCTCTCAGTGAGTGCATTGTTGTCTCTCAGTGAGAGAGGTGTTGTCTCTCAATGAGAGCAGTGATGGCTTTCTCAGTGAGTGCGCTGTTGTCTCTCAGTGAGTGCTGTGTTGTCTCTCTCAGTGAGTGTGGTGTTGTCTCTCAGTGAGTGTGTTGTTGCCTCTCTTAGTGAGTGCGGTTTTTTTTCTCAGTGAGTGCAGTGTTGTCTCTCAGTGAGTGCGGTGTTGTCTATCTCAGTAAGTGCGGTGTTGTCTATCTCAGTGAGTGCGTTGTTGTCTCTCAGTGAGTGCAGTGTTGCAACTCTCAGTGAGTGCAGTGTTGCAACTCTCAGTGAGTGCATTGTAGTCTCTCTCCGTGAGTGCGGGGTTGTCTCACAGTGAGTGCGATATTGACTCTCTCAGTGAGTGTGGCGTGGTCTCTCAGTGAGTGCGGTGTTGTCTCTCTCTGTGACTCGGTGTTGTCTCTCTTATGGAGGGCCATGTTGTCTTTCAGTGAGTGTGGTGTTGTCTATCTCAGAGAGAGTGGTTTTTTCTCTCAGTGAGTGTGCTGTTGTCTCTCAGTGATTGCGGTGTTGTCTCTCAGTGAGTGAGCTGCTGTCTCTCAGTGAGTGCGGTGTTGTTTCCCTCAGTGAATGCGGTATCGTGTCTCTCAGTGAGTGCGTTGTTGTCTCTCTTAGTGAGTTCGGTGTTGTCTCTAACAGTAAGTGCGGTGTTGTCTCTCTCAGTGTGTGCGTTGTTTTATTCTCTCACAGTGCGGTGTTGTCTCTCTCAGTGTGTGCAATGTTGTCTCTCTCAGTGTGTGCGGTGTTGTCTCTCTCAGTGAGTGCCGTGTTGTCTCTCTCAGTGAGTGCAGTGTTGTCTGTCAGTGAGTGCGGTGTTGTCTCTCTCAGTGAGTGAGATGTTGTCTCTCTCAGTGAGTGAGGTGTTGTCTCTCTCAGTGAGTGAGGTGCTGTCTCTCAGTGAGTGCGGTGCTGTCTCTCAATGAGTCCGATGATGTCTCTTAGGTTGTGCCATGCTCTCTCTCAGTGTGTGCCTTGATGTCCCTCAGTGATTGCGCTGTTGTCTCTATCAGTGAGTGCTGTGTTGTCCTTCTCAGTGAGTGCGGTTTGGTCTCTCTCAGTGAGTGCGGTGTTATCTCTCTCAGTAAGTGCGGTGTTGTCTCTATTAGTGACTGCGGTGTTGTCTCTCAGTGAGTCCGGTGTTGTCTCTCAGTGAGTGCGGTGTTGTCTCTCTCAGTGAGTACGGTGTTGTCTCTCAGTGAGTACGGTGTTGTCTCTCTCAGTGAGTGCGGCGTGGACTCTCTCAGTGAGTGCGGTGTTGTCTCTCTCAGTGAGTTCATTGTTGTCTCTCTCAGTGAGTGCAGTGTGGTCTCTCAGAGAGTGCTGTGTTGTTTCTCAGTGCGTGCGGTGTGGTCTCTCAGTGAGTAAGTTGCTGTCTCTCAGTGAGTGCGGTGTTGTCTCTCAGTGTGTTCAGTGTTATCTCACTCAGTAAGTGCGTTGTTCTCTCTCTCAATGAGTGCGGTGTGGTCTCTCAGTGAGTGCGGTGTTGTCTCTCTCAGTGAGTGGGGTGTTGTCTCTCAGTGAGTGTGGTGTTGCCTCTCTTAGTGAGTGCGGTTTTGTTTCTCAGTGAGTGCATGTGGTCTCTCAGTGGGTACGTTGCTGTCTCTCAGTGAGTGCGGTGTTGTCTCTCAGTGTGTTCAGTGTTGTCTCTCTCAGTAAGTGCGGTGTTCTCTCTCTCAGTGAGTGCGGTGTGGTCTCTCAGTGAGTGCGGTGTGGTCTCTCAGTGAGTGCGGTGTTGTCTCTCTCACTGATTGCGGTGTTGTCTCTCAGTGAGTGTGGTGTTGCCTCTCTTAGTGAGTGAGGTTTTGTTTCTCACTGAGTGCAGTGTTGTCTCTCAGTGAATGCGTTGTTGTCTATGTCAGTGAGTGCGGTGTTGTCTCTCAGTGAGTGCAGTTTTGCAACTCTCAGTGAGTGCATTGTAGTCTCTCTCAGTGAGTGCGGTGTGGTCTCTCAGTGAGTGCGATATTGACTCTCTCAGTGAGTGCGATATTGACTCTCTCAGTGAGTGCGGTGTGGTCTCTCAGTGAGTGCGGTGTTGTCTCTCTCAGTGACTGCGGTGTTGTCTCTCTTATGGAGGGCCATGTTGTCTTTCAGTGAGTGCGGT
Organism: Carcharodon carcharias; assembly: GCF_017639515.1. NCBI lineage: Eukaryota > Metazoa > Chordata > Chondrichthyes > Lamniformes > Lamnidae > Carcharodon > Carcharodon carcharias. The sequence continues at coordinate 96,852,555 of NC_054473.1, forward strand.
GTTGTCTATCTCAGAGAGAGCGGTTTTGTCTCTCAATGAGTGCGGTGTTGTCACTCAGTGATTGCGGCGTTGTCTCTCTCAGTGAGTGTGGTGCTGTCTCTCTCATAGAGTGCGGTGTTTTCTCTCAATGATTACGGTGTTGCAAATCTCAGTGAGTGCGGTTTTGTCTCTATCAGTGTGTGCGGTGTTATCTCTCAGTGCTTGCGTTGTAATCTATCTCAGTGAGTGCTGTTTAGTCTCTCAATGAGTGCGATATTGACACTCTCAGTGAGTGCTTTGCGGTCTCTAAGTGAGTGCGGTGTTGTCTCTCTCAGTGAGTGCGGCATTGTCTCTCTTATGGAGGGCGTTGTTGTCTCTCAGTGAGGGCGGTGTTGTCTCTCTCAGTGAGTGCGGTTTGGTCTCCCTCAGTGAGTGTGGTGTTGTCTCGCTCAGTAAGTGCGGTGTTGTCTCTATCAGCGACTGCGGTTTTGTCTCTCAGTGAGTGCGGTTTTGTCTCTCAGTGAGTGCGTTGATGTCTCTCTCAGCGACTGCGGTTTTGTCTCTCAGTGAGTGCGGTGTTGTCTCTCATTTAGTGCGGTGTTGTATCTGGCAGTGATTGCGGCGTGGACTCTCTCAGTGAGTGCGACGTGGACTCTCTCAGTGAGTGCGGTGTTGTCTCTCTCAGTGAGTTCATTGTTGTCTCTCTCAGTGAGTGCAGTGTGGTCTCTCAGAGAGTGCTGTGTTGTTTTTCAGTGAGTGCGGTGTGGTCTCTCAGTGAGTAAGTTGCTGTCTCTCAGTGAGTGCGGTGTTGTCTCTCAGTGTGTTCAGTGTTATCTCACTCAGTAAGTGCGTTGTTTTCTCTCTCAATGAGTGCGGTGTGGTCTCTCAGTGAGTGCGGTGTTGTCTCTCTCAGTGAGTGGGGTGTTGTCTCTCAGTGAGTGTGGTGTTGCCTCTCTTAGTGAGTGCGGTTTTGTTTCTCAGTGAGTGCATGTGGTCTCTCAGTGGGTACGTTGCTTTCTCTCACTGAGTGCAGTGTTGTCTCTCAGTGAGTGAGGTGTTGTCTATCTCAGTGAGTGCGGTGTTGTCTCTCAGTGAGTGCAGTTTTGCAACTCTCAGTGAGTGCATTGTAGTCTCTCTCAGTGAGTGCGGTGTGGTCTCTCAGTGAGTGCGATATTGACTCTCTCAGTGAGTGCGGTGTGGTCTCTCAGTGAGTGCGGTGTTGTCTCTCTCAGTGACTGCGGTGTTGTCTCTCTTATGGAGGGCCATGTTGTCTTTCAGTGAGTGCGGTGTTGTCTATCTCAGAGAGAGCGGTTTTGTCTCTCAATGAGTGCGGTGTTGTCACTCTCAGTGAGTGTGGTGCTGTCTCTCTCATAGAGTGCGGTGTTTTCTCTCAATGATTACGGTGTTGCAAATCTCAGTGAGTGCGGTTTTGTCTCTATCAGTGTGTGCGGTGTTATCTCTCAGTGCTTGCGTTGTAATCTATCTCAGTGAGTGCTGTTTAGTCTCTCAATGAGTGCGATATTGACACTCTCAGTGAGTGCGTTGCGGTCTCTAAGTGAGTGCGGTGTTGTCTCTCTCAGTGAGTGCGGCATTGTCTCTCTTATGGAGGGCGTTGTTGTCTCTCAGTGAGGGCGGTGTTGTCTCTCTCAGTGAGTGCGGTTTGGTCTCCCTCAGTGAGTGTGGTGTTGTCTCGCTCAGTAAGTGCGGTGTTGTCTCTATCAGCGACTGCGGTTTTGTCTCTCAGTGAGTGCTGTGTTGTCTCTCAGTGAGTGCGGTTTTGTCTCTCAGTGAGTGCGTTGATGTCTCTCTCAGCGACTGCGGTTTTGTCTCTCAGTGAGTGCGGTGTTGTCTCTCATTTAGTGCGGTGTTGTATCTGGCAGTGATTGCGGCGTGGACTCTCTCAGTGAGTGCGACGTGGACTCTCTCAGTGAGTGCGACGTGGACTCTCTCAGTGAGTGCGACGTGGACTCTCTCAGTGAGTGCGGCGTGGACTCTCTCAGTCAGTGCGGCGTGGACTCTCTCAGTGAGTGCGGTGTTGTCTCTCTCAGTGAGTTCATTGTTGTCTCTCTCAGTGAGTGCAGTGTGGTCTCTCAGAGAGTGCTGTGTTGTTTTTCAGTGAGTGCGGTGTGGTCTCTCAGTGAGTAAGTTGCTGTCTCTCAGTGAGTGCGGTGTTGTCTCTCAGTGTGTTCAGTGTTATCTCACTCAGTAAGTGCGTTGTTTTCTCTCTCAATGAGTGCGGTGTGGTCTCTCAGTGAGTGCGGTGTTGTCTCTCTCAGTGAGTGGGGTGTTGTCTCTCAGTGAGTGTGGTGTTGCCTCTCTTAGTGAGTGCGGTTTTGTTTCTCAGTGAGTGCATGTGGTCTCTCAGTGGGTACGTTGCTTTCTCTCAGTGAGTGCGGTGTTGTCTCTCAGTGTGTTCAGTGTTGTCTCTCTCAGTAAGTGCGGTGTTCTCTCTCTCAGTGAGTGCGGTGTGGTCTCTCAGTGAGTGCGGTGTTGTCTCTCTCAGTGAATGCGGTGTTGTCCCTCATTGAGTGGGGTGCTGTCTCTCATTGAGCGCAGTGTTGTCCTTAAGTGAGTGCTTGCTGTTCCTCAGTGAGTGCGGTGCTGTCTCTCAGTGAGTGCATTGTTGTCTCTCAGTGAGTGAGGTGTTGTCTCTCAATGAGAGCAGTGATGTCTTTCTCAGTGAGTGCGCTGTTGTCTCTCAGCGAGTGCGGTGTTGTCTCTCAGTGATTACGGTGTTGTCTCTCAGTGAGTACGGTGTTGTCTCTCTCAGTGAGTGCGGCGTGGACTCTCTCAGTGAGTGCGGTGTTGTCTCTCTCAGTGAGTTCATTGTTGTCTCTCTCAGTGAGTGCAGTGTGGTCTCTCAGAGAGTGCTGTGTTGTTTCTCAGTGAGTGCAGTGTGGTCTCTCAGTGAGTAAGTTGCTGTCTCTCAGTGAGTGCGGTGTTGTCTCTCAGTGTGTTCAGTGTTATCTCACTCAGTAAGTGCGTTGTCCTCTCTCTCAATGAGTGCGGTGTGGTCTCTCAGTGAGTGCGGTGTTGTCTCTCTCAGTGAGTGGGGTGTTGTCTCTCAGTGAGTGTGGTGTTGCCTCTCTTAGTGAGTGCGGTTTTGTTTCTCAGTGAGTGCATGTGGTCTCTCAGTGGGTACGTTGCTGTCTCTCAGTGAGTGCGGTGTTGTCTCTCAGTGTGTTCAGTGTTGTCTCTCTCAGTAAGTGCGGTGTTCTCTCTCTCAGTGAGTGCGGTGTGGTCTCTCAGTGAGTGCGGTGTGGTCTCTCAGTGAGTGCGGTGTTGTCTATCTCACTAATTGCGGTTTTGTCTCTCAGTGAGTGTGGTGTTGCCTCTCTTAGTGAGTGAGGTTTTGTTTCTCACTGAGTGCAGTGTTGTCTCTCAGTGAATGCGTTGTTGTCTATGTCAGTGAGTGCGGTGTTGTCACTCAGTGAGTGCATTGTAGTCTCTCTCAGTGAGTGCGGTGTGGTCTCTCAGTGAGTGCGATATTGACTCTCTCAGTGATTGCGGCGTTGTCTCTCTCAGTGAGTGTTGTGCTGTCTCTCTCATAGAGTGCGGTGTTTTCTCTCAATGATTACGGTGTTGCAAATCTCAGTGAGTGCGGTTTTGTCTCTATCAGTGTGTGCGGTGTTATCTCTCAGTGCTTGCGTTGTAATCTATCTCAGTGAGTGCTGTTTAGTCTCTCAATGAGTGCGATATTGACACTCTCAGTGAGTGCTTTGCGGTCTCTAAGTGAGTGCGGTGTTGTCTCTCTCAGTGAGTGCGGCATTGTCTCTCTTATGGAGGGCGTTGTTGTCTCTCAGTGAGGGCGGTGTTGTCTCTCTCAGTGAGTGCGGTTTGGTCTCCCTCAGTGAGTGTGGTGTTGTCTCGCTCAGTAAGTGCGGTGTTGTCTCTATCAGCGACTGCAGTTTTGTCTCTCAGTGAGTGCTGTGTTGTCTCTCAGTGAGTGCGGTTTTGTCTCTCAGTGAGTGCGTTGATGTCTCTCTCAGCGACTGCGGTTTTGTCTCTCAGTGAGTGCGGTGTTGTCTCTCATTTAGTGCGGTGTTGTATCTGGCAGTGATTGCGGCGTGGACTCTCTCAGTGAGTGCGACGTGGACTCTCTCAGTGAGTGCGGCGTGGACTCTCTCAGTCAGTGCGGCGTGGACTCTCTCAGTGAGTGCGGTGTTGTCTCTCTCAGTGAGTTCATTGTTGTCTCTCTCAGTGAGTGCAGTGTGGTCTCTCAGAGAGTGCTGTGTTGTTTTTCAGTGAGTGCGGTGTGGTCTCTCAGTGAGTAAGTTGCTGTCTCTCAGTGAGTGCGGTGTTGTCTCTCAGTGTGTTCAGTGTTATCTCACTCAGTAAGTGAGTTGTTTTCTCTCTCAATGAGTGCGGTGTGGTCTCTCAGTGAGTGCGGTGTTGTCTCTCTCAGTGAGTGGGGTGTTGTCTCTCAGTGAGCGTGGTGTTGCCTCTCTTAGTGAGTGCGGTTTTGTTTCTCAGTGAGTGCATGTGGTCTCTCAGTGGGTACGTTGCTTTCTCTCACTGAGTGCAGTGTTGTCTCTCAGTGAGTGAGGTGTTGTCTATCTCAGTGAGTGCGGTGTTGTCTCTCAGTGAGTGCAGTTTTGCAACTCTCAGTGAGTGCATTGTAGTCTCTCTCAGTGAGTGCGGTGTGGTCTCTCAGTGAGTGCGATATTGACTCTCTCAGTGAGTGCGGTGTGGTCTCTCAGTGAGTGCGGTGTTGTCTCTCTCAGTGAATGCGGTGTTGTCTCTCTTATGGAGGGCCATGTTGTCTTTCAGTGAGTGCGGTGTTGTCTATCTCAGAGAGAGCGGTTTTGTCTCTCAATGAGTGCGGTGTTGTCACTCAGTGATTGCGGCGTTGTCTCTCTCAGTGAGTGTGGTGCTGTCTCTCTCAAAGAGTGCGGTGTTTTCTCTCAATGATTGCGTTGTTGCAAATCTCAGTGAGTGCGGTTTTGTCTCTATCAGTTTGTGCGGTGTTATCTCTCAGTGCTTGCGGTGTAATCTATCTCAGTGAGTGCTGTTTAGTCTCTCAATGAGTGCGATATTGACACTCTCAGTGAGTGCTGTGCGGTCTCTAAGTGAGTGCGGTGTTGTCTCTCTCAGTGAGTGCGGCATTGTCTCTCTTATGGAGGGCGTTTTTGTCTCTCAGTGAGTGTGGTGTTGCCTCTCTTAGTGAGTGCGGTTTTTTATCTCAGTGAGTGCAGTGTTGTCTCTCAGTGAGTGCGGTGTTGTCTCTCTCAGTGAGTGCGGTGTTGTCTCTCAGTGAGTGTGGTGTTGCCTCTCTTAGTGAGTGCGGTTTTTTTTCTCAGTGAGTGCAGTGTTGTCTCTCAGTGAGTGCGGTGTTGTCTAACTCAGTAAGTGCGGTGTTGTCTATCTCAGTGAGTGCGTTGTTGTCTCTCAGTGAGTGCAGTATTGCAACTCTCAGTGAGTGCAGTGTTGCAACTCTCAGTGAGTGCGTTGTAGTCTCTCTCCGTGAGTGCGGGGTTGTCTCACAGTGAGTGCGATATTGACTCTCTCAGTGAGTGCGGTGTGGTCTCTCAGTGAGTGCGGTGTTGTCTCTCTCTGTGACTCGGTGTTGTCTCTCTTATGGAGGGCCATGTTGTCTTTCAGTGAGTGTGGTGTTGTCTATCTCAGAGAGAGTGGTTTTTTCTCTCAGTGAGTGTGCTGTTGTCTCTCAGTGATTGCGGTGTTGTCTCTCAGTGAGTGAGCTGCTGTCTCTCAGTGAGTGCGGTGTTGTTTCCCTCAGTGAATGCGGTATCGTGTCTCTCAGTGAGTGCGTTGTTGTCTCTCTTAGTGAGTTCAGTGTTGTCTCTAACAGTAAGTGCGGTGTTGTCTCTCTCAGTGTTTACGTTGTTTTATTCTCTCACAGTGCGGTGTTGTCTCTCTCAGTGTGTGCAGTGTTGTCTCTCTCAGTGTGTGCGGTGTTGTCTCTCTCAGTGAGTGCCGTGTTGTCTCTCTCAGTGAGTGCAGTGTTGTCTGTCAGTGAGTGCGGTGTTGTCTCTCTCAGTGAGTGAGGTGTTGTCTCTCTCAGTGAGTGAGGTGCTGTCTCTCAGTGAGTGAGGTGCTGTCTCTCAGTGAGTGCGGTGCTGTCTCTCAATGAGTGCGATGATGTCTCTTAGGTTGTGCCGTGCTGTCTCTCAGTGTGTGCCTTGATGTCCATCAGTGAGTGCGGTGTTGTCTCTCTCAACGAGTGTGGTATTGTCTCTCAGTGAATGCGGTGCTATCTCAGTGATTGCGGTGTTGTCTCTCAGTGAGTGCGGTCTTGTCCCTCAGTCCGTGCGGTTTTGTCTCTCTCAGTGATTGCGCTGTTGTCTCTATCAGTGAGTGCTGTGTTGTCCTTCTCAGTGAGTGCGGTTTGGTCTCTCTCAGTGAGTGCGGTGTTATCTCCCTCAGTAAGTGCGGTGTTGTCTCTATCAGTGACTGCGGTGTTGTCTCTCAGTGAGTCCGGTGTTGTCTCTCAGTGAGTCCGGTGTTGTCTCTCAGTGAGTGCGGTGTTGTCTCTCTCAGTGAGTACGGTGTTGTCTCTCAGTGAGTACGGTGTTGTCTCTCAGTGAGTACGGTGTTGTCTCTCTCAGTGAGTGCGGTGTTGTCTCTCTCAGTGCGTGCGGAGTTGTCTCTCTCAGTGAGTGCGGTTGTTGTCTCTCAGTGAGTACAGTGTTGTATCTCTCAGTGAGTGCGGTGTTGTCACTCAGTGAGTGCGGCGTTGTCTCTCTCAGTGAGTGTGGTGCTGTCTCTCTCAAAGAGTGCGGTGTTTTCTCTCAATGATTGCGGTGTTGCAACTCTCAGTGAGTGCGGTGTTGTCTCTCTCAGTGAGTTCATTGTTGTCTCTCTCAGTGAGTGCAGTGTGGTCTCTCAGAGAGTGCTGTGTTGTTTTTCAGTGAGTGCGGTGTGGTCTCTCAGTGAGTAAGTTGCTGTCTCTCAGTGAGTGCGGTGTTGTCTCTCAGTGTGTTCAGTGTTATCTCACTCAGTAATGCGTTGTTTTCTCTCTCAATGAGTGCGGTGTGGTCTCTCAGTGAGTGCGGTGTTGTCTCTCTCAGTGAGTGGGGTGTTGTCTCTCAGTGAGTGTGGTGTTGCCTCTCTTAGTGAGTGCGGTTTTGTTTCTCAGTGAGTGCATGTGGTCTCTCAGTGGGTACGTTGCTTTCTCTCAGTGAGTGCGGTGTTGTCTCTCAGTGTGTTCAGTGTTGTCTCTCTCAGTAAGTGCGGTGTTCTCTCTCTCAGTGAGTGCGGTGTGGTCTCTCAGTGAGTGCGGTGTTGTCTCTCTCAGTGAATGCGGTGTTGTCCCTCATTGAGTGGGGTGCTGTCTCTCATTGAGCGCAGTGTTGTCCTTAAGTGAGTGCTTGCTGTTCCTCAGTGAGTGCGGTGCTGTCTCTCAGTGAGTGCATTGTTGTCTCTCAGTGAGTGAGGTGTTGTCTCTCAATGAGAGCAGTGATGTCTTTCTCAGTGAGTGCGCTGTTTTCTCTCAGCGAGTGCGGTGTTGTCTCTCAGTGATTACGGTGTTGTCTCTCAGTGAGTACGGTGTTGTCTCTCTCAGTGAGTGCGGCGTGGACTCTCTCAGTGAGTGCGGTGTTGTCTCTCTCAGTGAGTTCATTGTTGTCTCTCTCAGTGAGTGCAGTGTGGTCTCTCAGAGAGTGCTGTGTTGTTTCTCAGTGAGTGCGGTGTGGTCTCTCAGTGAGTAAGTTGCTGTCTCTCAGTGAGTGCGGTGTTGTCTCTCAGTGTGTTCAGTGTTATCTCACTCAGTAAGTGCGTTGTCCTCTCTCTCAATGAGTGCGGTGTGGTCTCTCAGTGAGTGCGGTGTTGTCTCTCTCAGTGAGTGGGGTGTTGTCTCTCAGTGAGTGTGGTGTTGCCTCTCTTAGTGAGTGCGGTTTTGTTTCTCAGTGAGTGCATGTGGTCTCTCAGTGGGTACGTTGCTGTCTCTCAGTGAGTGCGGTGTTGTCTCTCAGTGTGTTCAGTGTTGTCTCCCTCAGTAAGTGCGGTGTTCTCTCTCTCAGTGAGTGCGGTGTGGTCTCTCAGTGAGTGCGGTGTGGTCTCTCAGTGAGTGCGGTGTTGTCTATCTCACTGATTGCGGTTTTGTCTCTCAGTGAGTGTGGTGTTGCCTCTCTTAGTGAGTGAGGTTTTGTTTCTCACTGAGTGCAGTGTTGTCTCTCAGTGAATGCGTTGTTGTCTATGTCAGTGAGTGCGGTGTTGTCTCTCAGTGAGTGCAGTTTTGCAACTCTCAGTGAGTGCATTGTAGTCTCTCTCAGTGAGTGCGGTGTGGTCTCTCAGTGAGTGCGATATTGACTCTCTCAGTGAGTGCGATATTGACTCTCTCAGTGAGTGCGGTGTGGTCTCTCAGTGATTGCGGCGTTGTCTCTCTCAGTGAGTGTGGTGCTGTCTCTCTCATAGAGTGCGGTGTTTTCTCTCAATGATTACAGTGTTGCAAATCTCAGTGAGTGCGGTTTTGTCTCTATCAGTGTGTGCGGTGTTATCTCTCAGTGCTTGCGTTGTAATCTATCTCAGTGAGTGCTGTTTAGTCTCTCAATGAGTGCGATATTGACACTCTCAGTGAGTGCTTTGCGGTCTCTAAGTGAGTGCGGTGTTGTCTCTCTCAGTGAGTGCGGCATTGTCTCTCTTATGGAGGGCGTTGTTGTCTCTCAGTGAGGGCGGTGTTGTCTCTCTCAGTGAGTGCGGTTTGGTCTCCCTCAGTGAGTGTGGTGTTGTCTCGCTCAGTAAGTGCGTTGTTGTCTCTATCAGCGACTGCGGTTTTGTCTCTCAGTGAGTGCTGTGTTGTCTCTCAGTGAGTGCGGTTTTGTCTCTCAGTGAGTGCGTTGATGTCTCTCTCAGCGACTGCGGTTTTGTCTCTCAGTGAGTGCGGTGTTGTCTCTCATTTAGTGCGGTGTTGTATCTGGCAGTGATTGCGGCGTGGACTCTCTCAGTGAGTGCGACGTGGACTCTCTCAGTGAGTGCGGCGTGGACTCTCTCAGTCAGTGCGGCGTGGACTCTCTCAGTGAGTGCGGTGTTGTCTCTCTCAGTGAGTTCATTGTTGTCTCTCTCAGTGAGTGCAGTGTGGTCTCTCAGAGAGTGCTGTGTTGTTTTTCAGTGTGTGCGGTGTGGTCTCTCAGTGAGTAAGTTGCTGTCTCTCAGTGAGTGCGGTGTTGTCTCTCAGTGTGTTCAGTGCTATCTCACTCAGTAAGTGCGTTGTTTTCTCTCTCAATGAGTGCGGTGTGGTCTCTCAGTGAGTGCGGTGTTGTCTCTCTCAGTGAGTGGGATGTTGTCTCTCAGTGAGTGTGGTGTTGCCTCTCTTAGTGAGTGCGGTTTTGTTTCTCAGTGAGTGCATGTGGTCTCTCAGTGGGTACGTTGCTTTCTCTCACTGAGTGCAGTGTTGTCTCAGTGAGTGAGGTGTTGTCTATCTCAGTGAGTGCGGTGTTGTCTCTCAGTGAGTGCAGTTTTGCAACTCTCAGTGAGTGCATTGTAGTCTCTCTCAGTGAGTGCGGTGTGGTCTCTCAGTGAGTGCGATATTGACTCTCTCAGTGAGTGCGGTGTGGTCTCTCAGTGAGTGCGGTGTTGTCTCTCTCAGTGAATGCGGTGTTGTCTCTCTTATGGAGGGCCATGTTGTCTTTCAGTGAGTGCGGTGTTGTCTATCTCAGAGAGAGCGGTTTTGTCTCTCAATGAGTGCGGTGTTGTCACTCAGTGATTGCGGCGTTGTCTCTCTCAGTGAGTGTGGTGCTGTCTCTCTCAAAGAGTGCGGTGTTTTCTCTCAATGATTGCGTTGTTGCAAATCTCAGTGAGTGCGGTTTTGTCTCTATCAGTTTGTGCGGTGTTATCTCTCAGTGCTTGCGGTGTAATCTATCTCAGTGAGTGCTGTTTAGTCTCTCAATGAGTGCGATATTGACACTCTCAGTGAGTGCGGTGCGGTCTCTAAGTGAGTGCGGTGTTGTCTCTCTCAGTGAGTGCGGCATTGTCTCTCTTATGGAGGGCGTTTTTGTCTCTCAGTGAGTGTGGTGTTGCCTCTCTTAGTGAGTGCGGTTTTTTATCTCAGTGAGTGCAGTGTTGTCTCTCAGTGAGTGCGGTGTTGTCTCTCTCAGTGAGTGCGGTGTTGTCTCTCAGTGAGTGTGGTGTTGCCTCTCTTAGTGAGTGCGGTTTTTTTTCTCAGTGAGTGCAGTGTTGTCTCTCAGTGAGTGCGGTGTTGTCTATCTCAGTAAGTGCGGTGTTGTCTATCTCAGTGAGTGCGTTGTTGTCTCTCAGTGAGTGCAGTATTGCAACTCTCAGTGAGTGCAGTGTTGCAACTCTCAGTGAGTGCATTGTAGTCTCTCTCCGTGAGTGCGGGGTTGTCTCACAGTGAGTGCGATATTGACTCTCTCAGTGAGTGCGGCGTGGTCTCTCAGTGAGTGCGGTGTTGTCTCTCTCTGTGACTCGGTGTTGTCTCTCTTATGGAGGGCCATGTTGTCTTTCAGTGAGTGTGGTGTTGTCTATCTCAGAGAGAGTGGTTTTTTCTCTCAATGAGTGTGCTGTTGTCTCTCAGTGATTGCGGTGTTGTCTCTCAGTGAGTGAGCTGCTGTCTCTCAGTGAGTGCGGTGTTGTTTCCCTCAGTGAATGCGGTATCGTGTCTCTCAGTGAGTGCGTTGTTGTCTCTCTTAGTGAGTTCGGTGTTGTCTCTAACAGTAAGTGCGGTGTTGTCTCTCTCAGTGTTTGCGTTGTTTTATTCTCTCACAGTGCGGTGTTGTCTCTCTCAGTGTGTGCAGTGTTGTCTCTCTCAGTGTGTGCGGTGTTGTCTCTCTCAGTGAGTGCCGTGTTGTCTCTCTCAGTGAGTGCAGTGTTGTCTGTCAGTGAGTGCGGTGTTGTCTCTCTCAGTGAGTGAGGTGTTGTCTCTCTCAGTGAGTGAGGTGCTGTCTCTCAGTGAGTGCGGTGCTGTCTCTTAATGAGTGCGATGATGTCTCTTAGGTTGTGCCGTGCTGTCTCTCAGTGTGTGCCTTGATGTCCATCAGTGAGTGCGGTGTTGTCTCTCTCAACGAGTGTGGTATTGTCTCTCAGTGAATGCGGTGCTATCTCAGTGATTGCGGTGTTGTCTCTCAGTGAGTGCGGTCTTGTCCCTCAGTCCGTGCGGTTTTGTCTCTCTCAGTGATTGCGCTGTTGTCTCTATCAGTGAGTGCTGTGTTGTCCTTCTCAGTGAGTGCGGTTTGGTCTCTCTCAGTGAGTGCGGTGTTATCTCCCTCAGTAAGTGCGGTGTTGTCTCTATCAGTGACTGCGGTGTTGTCTCTCAGTGAGTCCGGTGTTGTCTCTCAGTGAGTCCGGTGTTGTCTCTCAGTGAGTGCGGTGTTGTCTCTCTCAGTGAGTGCGGTGTTGTCTCTCTCAGTGAGTACGGTGTTGTCTCTCAGTGAGTACGGTGTTGTCTCTCAGTGAGTACGGTGTTGTCTCTCTCAGTGAGTGCGGTGTTGTCTCTCTCAGTGCGTGCGGAGTTGTCTCTCTCAGTGAGTGCGGTTGTTGTCTCTCAGTGAGTACAGTGTTGTATCTCTCAGTGAGTGCGGTGTTGTCTCTCATTTAGTGCGGTGTTGTATCTGGCAGTGAGTGCGGCGTGGACTCTCTCAGTGAGTGCGGTGTTGTCACTCAGTGAGTGCGGCGTTGTCTCTCTCAGTGAGTGTGGTGCTGTCTCTCTCAAAGAGTGCGGTGTTTTCTCTCAATGATTGCGGTGTTGCAACTCTCAGTGAGTGCGGTGTTGTCTCTCTCAGTGAGTGCGGTGTTATCTCTCAGTGCGTGCGGTGTAATCTATCTCAGTGAGTGCGGTTTAGTCTCTCAATGAGTGCGTTATTGACACTCTCAGTGAGTTCGGTGCGGTCTCTAATTGAGTGCGGTGTTGTCTCTCTCAGTGAGTGCGGCGTTGTCTCCCTTATGGAGGGAGTTGTTGTCTCTCAGTGAGGGTGGTGTTGTCTCTCTCAGTGAGTGCGGTTTGGTCTCCCTCAGTAAGTGCGGTGTTGTCTCTATCAGTGACTGCGGTTTTGTCTCTCAGTGAGTGCGGTGTTGTCTCTCAGTGACTGCGGTGTTGTCTCTCAGTGAATGCGGTGTTGTCTCTCAGTGAGTGCGTTGATGTCTCTCTCAGTGAGTGCGCTGCTGTCTCTCAGTGAGTGTGATGCTGTCTCTCAGTGTGTGTGGTGCTGTCTCTCACTGAGTGCGTTGATGTCTCTCTCAGTGAGTGCGTTGATGTCTCTCTCAGTGAGTGCGTTGATGTCTCTCTCAGTGAGTGCGCTGCTGTCTCTCAGTGAGTGTGGTGCTGTCTCTCAGTGAATGCGGTGTTGTCCCTCATTGAGTGGGGTGCTGCCTCTCAGTGAGTGCAGTGTTGTCCTTAAGTGAGTGCGTTTCTGTTCCTCAGTGAGTGCGGTGCTGTCTCTCAGTGAGTGCATTGTTGTTTCTCTGTGAGTGAGGTGTTGTCTCTCAATGAGAGCAGTGATGTCTCTCTCAGTGAGTGCGCTGCTGTCTCTCAGTGAGTGCGGTGTTGTCTTTCAGTGAGTGCGGTGTTGTCTCTCAGTGAGTGCTGTGTTGTCTCTCAGTGAATGCGGTGTTGTCCCTCATTGAGTGGGGTGCTGTCTCTCAGTGAGTGCAGTGTTGTCCTTAAGTGAGTGCGTTTCTGTTCCTCAGTGAGTGCTGTGTTGTCTCTCAGTGAATGAGGTGTTGTCCCTCATTGAGTGGGGTGCTGCCACTCAGTGAGTGCAGTGTTGTCCTTAAGTCAGTGCGTTTCTGTTCCTCAGTGAGTGCGGTGCTGTCTCTCAGTGAGTGCTGTGTTGTCTCTCAGTGAATGCGGTGTTGTCCCTCATTGAGTGGAGTGCTGCCTTTCACTGAGTGCAGTGTTGTCCTTAAGTGAGTGCGTTTCTGTTCCTCAGTGAGTGCGGTGCTGTCTCTCAGTGAATGCATTGTTGTCTCTCAGTGAGTGAGGTGTTGTCTCTCAATGAGAGCAGTGATGTCGCTCTCAGTGAGTGCGCTGCTGTCTCTCAGTGAGTGCGGTGCTGTCTCTCAGTGAGTTCGGTGTTGTCTCTCAGTGAATATGGTGTTGTCCCTCATTGAGTGGGGTGCTGTCTCTCAGTGAGTGCAGTGTTGTCCTTAAGTGAGCGCGTTGCTGTTCCTCAGTGAGTGCGGTGCTGTCTCTCAGTGAGTGCTGTATTGTCTCTCAGTGAATACGGTGTTGTCCCTCATTGAGTGGGGTGCTGTCTCTCAGTGAGTGCAGTGTTGTCCTTAAGTGAGCGCGTTGCTGTTCCTCAGTGAGTGCGGTGCTGTCTCTCAGTGAGTGCATTGTTGTCTCTCAGTGAGTGAGGTGTTGTCTCTCAATGAGAGCAGTGATGTCTCTCTCAGTGAGTGCGCTGTTGTCTCTCAGCGAGTGCCCCGTTGTCTCTCTCAGTGAGGGTGGTGTGGGGTCTCTTTGAGTGCGGTGTGGTCTCTCAGAGAGTGCTGTGTTGTCTCTCAGTGAGTGCGATGTTGTCTCTCAGTGAGTGCAGTGTTTTCTCTCAGTGAGTGCTGTGTTGTGTCTCAGTGATTGCGTTGTTGTCCCTCATTGAGTGCGGTGATGTTTCTCAGTGAGTGAGTTGCTGTCTCTCTCACCAAGTGCGGTGTTATCTCTCTCATTGAGTGCGGTGTTATCTCTCTCATTGAGTGCGGTGTTGTCTCTCTCAGTGAGTACGGTGTTGTCTCTCACTGAGTTCGGTGCTGTCTCTCAGTGAGTGTGGTGTTGTCTCTCAGTGAGTTCTGTGCTGTCCCTCGGTGAGTGCTATGATGTCTGTCAGTGAGTCTGTTGTTGACTATCAGTGAGTGCGGTGCTGTCTCTCTCATTGAGTGCGGTGCTGTCTCTCATTGAGTTCAGTGTTGTCTCTTTCACCGAGTGCGGTGTTGTCTCTCTCAGTGAGTGCGGTGTTGTCTCTCAGTGAGTTAGTTGATGTCTCTAAGTGTGTGCAGCATTGTCTCTCTGTGAGTGCGCTGCTGCCTCTCAGTGAGTGCGGTATTGTTTCCCTCAGGGAATGCGGTGTCGTCCCTCTCAGTGAGTGCGGTGTTGTCTCTCTCAAAGTGCGGTGTTGTCTCTCTCAAAGTGCGGTGTTGTCTCTCTCAAAGTGCGGTGTTGTCCCTCTCAGTGAGTGCGGTGTTGTCTCTCTCAGTGAGTGCCGTTTTGTCTCTCTCAGTGAGTACAGTGTTGTCTATCAGTGAGTGCGATGATGTCTCTTATTTTGTGCAGTGCTGTCTCTCAGTGTGTGCCTTGATGTCCCTCAGTGAGTGCGGTGTTGTCTCTCTCAATAAGTGTGGTTTTGCCTCTCAGTGAGTGCGGTGTTGTCTCTCAGTGAAAGCGGTGCTTCTCAGTGATTGCGGTTCTGTCTCTCAGTGAGTGCGCTGCTGTCTCTCAGTGAGTGCGGTGTTGTTTCCCTCAGTGAATGCGGTGTCGTCTCTTTCAGTGAGTGCGTTGTTGTCTCTCTCAGTGAGTTCGGTGTTGTCTCTATCAGTGAGTGCGGTGTTGTCTCTCTCAGTGAGTGCAGTGCTGTCTCTCAGTGTGTGTGGTGTTGTCTCTCTTAGTGAGTGCGGTTTTTTATCTCAGTGAGTGCAGTGTTGTCACTCAGTGAGTGCTGTGTTGTCTCTCGGTGAGTGCTGTGTTGTCTCTCTCAGTGAGTGCGGTGTTGTCTCTCAGTGAGTGTGGTGTTGCCTCTCTTAGTGAGTGCGGTTTTTTTTCTCAGTGAGTGCAGTGTTGTCTCTCAGTGTGTGCGGTGTTGTCTATCTCAGTAAGTGCGGTGTTGTCTATCTCAGTGCGTGCGTTGTTGTCTCTCAGTGAGTGCAGTGTTGCAACTCTCAGTGAGTGCATTGTAGTCTCTCTCTGTGAGTGCGGGGTTGTCTCACAGTGAGTGCGATATTGACTCTCTCAGTGAGTGCGGTGTGGTCTCTCAGTGAGTGCGGTGTTGTCTCTCTCTGTGACTCGGTGTTGTCTCTCTTATGGAGGGCCATGTTGTCTTTCAGTGAGTGTGGTGTTGTCTATCTCAGAGAGAGTGGTTTTTTCTCTCAATGAGTGTGGTGTTGTCTCTCAGTGAGTGCGGTGTTGTCTCTCAGTGAAAGCGGTGCTTTCTCAGTGATTGCGGTGTTGTCTCTCTGTGAGTGCGATGTTGTCTCTCTCACTGAGTTTGGTGTTGTCTCTCAGTAAATGCGGTGTTGTCCCTCAGTGAGTGCGGTGTTGTCTCTCTCAATAAGTGTGGTTTTGCCTCTCAGTGAGTGCGGTGTTGTCTCTCAGTGAAAGCGGTGCTCTCAGTGATTGCGGTTCTGTCTCTCAGTGAGTGCGCTGCTGTCTCTCAGTGAGTGCGGTGTTGTTTCCCTCAGTGAATGCGGTGTCGTCTCACTCAGTGAGTGCGTTGTTGTCTCTCTCAGTGAGTTCGGTGTTGTCTCTATCAGTGAGTGCGGTGTTGTCTCTCTCAGTGAGTGCAGTGCTGTCTCTCAGTGTGTGTGGTGTTGTCTCTCTTAGTGAGTGCGGTTTTTTATCTCAGTGAGTGCAGTGTTGTCACTCAGTGAGTGCTGTGTTGTCTCTCGGTGAGTGCTGTGTTGTCTCTCTCAGTGAGTGCGGTGTTGTCTCTCAGTGAGTGTGGTGTTGCCTCTCTTAGTGAGTGCGGTTTTTTTTCTCAGTGAGTGCAGTGTTGTCTCTCAGTGTGTGCGGTGTTGTCTATCTCAGTAAGTGCGGTGTTGTCTCTCAGTGAGTGCAGTGTTGCAACTCTCAGTGAGTGCATTGTAGTCTCTCTCTGTGAGTGCGGGGTTGTCTCACAGTGAGTGCGATATTGACTCTCTCAGTGAGTGCGGTGTGGTCTCTCAGTGAGTGCGGTGTTGTCTCTCTCTGTGACTCGGTGTTGTCTCTCTTATGGAGGGCCATGTTGTCTTTCAGTGAGTGTGGTGTTGTCTATCTCAGAGAGAGTGGTTTTTTCTCTCAATGAGTGTGGTGTTGTCTCTCATTGAGTGCGGTGTTGTCTCTCAGTGAAAGCGGTGCTTTCTCAGTGATTGCGGTGTTGTCTCTCAGTGAGTGAGCTGCTGTCTCTCAGTGAGTGCGGTGTTGTTTCCCTCAGTGAATGCGGTATCGTGTCTCTCAGTGAGTGCGTTGTTGTCTCTCTTAGTGAGTTCGGTGTTGACTCTAACAGTAAGTGCGGTGTTGTCTCTCTCAGTGTGTGCATTGTTTTATTCTCTCACAGTGCGGTGTTGTCTCTCTCAGTGAGTGCAGTGTTGTCTCTCTCAGTGTGTGCGGTGTTGTCTCTCTCAGTGAGTGCCGTGTTGTCTCTCTCAGTGAGTGCAGTGTTGTCTGTCAGTGAGTGCGGTGTTGTCTCTCTCAGTGAGTGAGGTGTTGTCTCTCTCAGTGAGTGAGGTGCTGTCTCTCAGTGAGTGCGGTGCTGTCTCTCAATGAGTGCAATGATGTCTCTTAGGTTGTGCCTTGCTGTCTCTCAGCGTGTGCCTTGATGTCCATCAGTGAGTGCGGTGTTGTCTCTCTCAACGAGTGTGGTATTGTCTCTCAGTGAATGCGGTGCTATCTCAGTGATTGCGGTGTTGTCTCTCAGTGAGTGCGGTCTTGTCCCTCAGTCCGTGCGGTTTTGTCTCTCTCAGTGATTGCGCTGTTGTCTCTATCAGTGAGTGCTGTGTTGTCCTTCTCAGAGAGTGCGGTTTGGTCTCTCTCAGTGAGTGCGGTGTTATCTCTCTCAGTAAGTGCGGTGTTGTCTCTATCAGTGACTGCGGTGTTGTCTCTCAGTGAGTCCGGTGTTGACTCTCAGTGAGTGCGGTGTTGTCTCTCTCAGTAAGTGCTGTGTTGTCTCTCTCAGTGAGTGCGGTGTTGTCTCTCTCAGTGAGTACGGTGTTGTCTCTCAGTGAGTACGGTGTTGTCTCTCTCAGTGAGTGCGGTGTTGTCTCTCTCAGTAAGTGCGGTGTTGTCTCTCTCAGTGAGTTCATTGTTGTCTCTCTCAGTGAGTGCGGCATTGTCTCTCTTATGGAGGGCGTTGTTGTCTCTCAGTGAGGGCGGTGTTGTCTCTCTCAATGAGTGCGGTTTGGTCTCCCTCAGTGAGTGTGGTGTTGTCTCGCTCAGTAAGTGCGGTGTTGTCTCTCTCAGTGAGGGCGGTTTGGTCTCTCTCAGTGAGTGCGGTGTTATCTCTCTCCGTAAGTGCGGTGTTGTCTCTGTCAGTGACTGTGGTGTTGTCTCTCAGTGACTGTGGTGTTGTCTCTCAGTGAGTGCGGTGTTGTCTCTCTCAGTGAGTGCCGTGTTGTCTCGTTCAGCGAGTGCGCTGTTGTCTCTCAGTGAGGCCGGTGTTGTCTCTCTCAGTAAGTGCGGTGTTGTCTCTCTCAGTGAGTGCGGTGTTTTCTCTCTCAGTGAGTACGGTGTTGTCTCTCAGTGAGCACGGTGTTGTCTCTCTCAGTGAGTGCGGTGTTGTCTCTCTCAGTGAGTGCGGTGTTTTCTCTCTCAGTGAGTACGGTGTTGTCTCTCAGTGAGTACGGTGTTGTCTCTCTCAGTGAGTGCGGTGTTGTCTCTCTCAGTGAATGCGGTGTTGTCTCTCAGTGAGTACAGTGTTGTGTCTCTCAGTGAGTGCGGTGTTGTCTCTCATTTAGTGCGGTGTTGTATCTGGCAGTGAGTGCGGCGTGGACTCTCTCAGTGAGTGCGGTGTTGTCTCTCTCAGTGTGTTCATTGTTGTCTCTCTCAGTGAGTGCGGTGTTGTCTCTCTCAGTGAGTGCAGTGTGGTCTCTCAGAGAGTGCTGTGTTGTTTCTCAGTGAGTGCGGTGTGGTCTCTCAGTGAGTAAGTTGCTGTCTCTCAGTGAGTGCGGTGTTGTCTCTCAGTGTGTTCAGTGTTGTCTCACTCAGTAAGTGCGTTGTTCTCTCTCTCCATGAGTGCGGTGTGGTCTATCAGTGAGTGCGGTGTTGTCTCTCAGTGAGTGTGGTGTTGCCTCTCTTAGTGAGTGCGGTTTTGTTTCTCAGTGAGTGCATGTGGTCTCTCAGTGGGTACGTTGCTGTCTCTCAGTGAATGCGGTGTTGTCTCTCAGTGTGTTCAGTGTTGTCTCAGTAAGTGCGGTGTTCTCTCTCTCAGTGAGTGCGGTGTGGTCTCTCAGTGAGTGCGGTGTGGTCTCTCAGTGAGTGCGGTGTGGTCTCTCAGTGAGTGCGGTGTTGTCTCTCTCAGTGAGTGTGGTGTTGCCTCTCTTAGTGAGTGCGGTTTTTTGTCTCACTGAGTGCAGTGTTGTCTCTCAGTGAGTGCGGTGTTGTCTATCTCAGTGAGTGCGGTGTTGTCTATCTCTGAGTGCGGTGTTGTCTCTCAGTGAGTTCAGTTTTGCAACTCTCAGTGAGTGCATTGTAGTCTCTCTCCGTGAGTGCGAGGTTATCTCACAGTGAGTGCGATATTGACTCTCTTAGTGAGTTCGGTGTGGTCTCTCAGTGAGTGCGGTGTTGTCTCTCTCAGTGACTGCGGTGTTGTCTCTCTTATGGAGGGCCATGTTGTCGTTCAGTGAGTGCGGTGTTGTCTATCTCAGAGAGAGCGGTTTTGTCTCTCTCAGTGAGTGCGATTTGGTCTCCCTCAGTGTGTGTGGTGTTGTCTCGCTCAGTAAGTGCGGTGTTGTCTCTATCAGTGACTGCGGTTTTGTGTCTCAGTGAGTGTGGTGTTGTCTCTCAGTGAGTGCGGTGTTGTCTCTCAGTGAAAGCGGTGCTTTCTCAGTGATTGCGGTCTTGTCTCTCAGTGAGTGAGCTGCTGTCTCTCAGTGAGTGCGGTGTTGTTTCCCATCAGTATATGCGGTATCGTGTCTCTCAGTGAGTGCGTTGTTGTCTCTCTTAGTGAGTTCGGTGTTGACTCTAACAGTAAGTGCGGTGTTGTCTCTCTCAGTGTGTGCGTTGTTTTATTCTCTCACAGTGCGGTGTTGTCTCTCTCAGTGAGTGCAGTGTTGTCTCTCTCAGTGTGTGCGGTGTTGTCTCTCTCAGTGATTGCGGTGTTGTCTCTCTCAGTGAGTGCGGCATTGCCTCTCTTATGGAGGGCGTTGTTGTCTCTCAGTGAGGGCGGTGTTGTCTCTCTCAATGAGTGCGGTTTGGTCTCCTTCAGTGAGTGTGGTGTTGTCTCGCTCAGTAAGTGCAGTGTTATCTCTCTCAGTGAGTGCGGTTTGGTCTCTCTCAGTGAGTGCGGTGTTATCTCTCTCAGTAAGTGCGGTGTTGTCTCTATCAGTGACTGCGGTGTTGTCTCTCAGTGAGTGCGGTGTTGTCTCTCTCAGTGAGTGCGGTGTTGTCTCGCTCAGCGAGTGCTCTGTTGTCTCTCTCAGTGAGTGCGGTGTTGTCTCTCAGTGAGGCCGGTGTTGTCTCTCTCAGTGAGAGCAGTGTTGTCTCTCAGTGATGCGGTGTTATCTCTCAGTGATTGCGGTGTTGTCTCTCTCAGTAAGTGCGGTGTTGTCTCTCTCAGTGAGTGCGGTGTTTTCTCTCTCAGTGAGTACGGTGTTGTTTCTCAGTGAGTACGGTGTTGTCTCTCTCAGTGAGTGCGGTGTTGTCTCTCTCAGTGAATGCGGTGTTGGCTCTCAGTGAGTACAGTGTTGTGTCTCTCAGTGAGTGAAGTGTTGTCTCTCATTTAGTGCGGTATTGTATCTGGCAGTGAGTGCGGCGTGGACTCTCTCACTGAGTGCGGTGTGGTCTCTCTCAGTGAGTTCATTGTTGTCTCTCTCAGTGAGTGCGGTGTTGTCTCTCTCAGTGAGTGCGGTGTTGTCTCTCTCAGTGAGTGCGGTGTTGTCTCTCAGTGAGTGTGGTGTTGCCTCTCTTAGTGAGTGCGGTTTTGTTTCTCACTGAGTGCAGTGTTGTCTCTCAGTGAGTGCGGTGTTGTCTATCTCAGTGAGTGCGGTGTTGGCTCTCAGTGAGTGCAGTTTTGCAACTCTCATTGAGTGCATTGTAGTCTCTCTCCGTGAGTGCGGGGTTATCTCACAGTGAGTGCGATATTGACTCTCTTAGTGAGTTCGGTGTGGTCTCTCAGTGAGTGCGGTGTTGTCTCTCTCAGTGACTGCGGTGTTGTCTCTCTTATGGAGTGCCATGTTGTCTTTCAGTGAGTGCGGTGTTGTCTATCTCAGAGAGAGCGGTTTTGTATCTCCCAGTGAGTTCGATTTGGTCTCCCTCAGTGAGTGCGGTGTTGTCTCTCAGTGAGTGCGATGTTGTCTCTCATTGAGTGCGTTGATGTCTCTCTCAGTGAGTGCGTTGTTGTCTCTCAGTGATTGCTGTGTTGTCTCTCAGTGAATGCGGTGTTGTCCCTCATTGAGTGGGTTGCTGTCTCTCAGTGAGTGCAGTGTTGTCCTTAAGTGAGTGCGTTGCTGTTCCTCAGTGAGTGCGGTGCTGTCTCTCAGTGAGTGCTGTGTTGTCTCTCAGTGAAAGCGGTGCTTTCTCAGTGATTGCGGTGTTGTCTCTCAGTGAGTGCGGTGCTGTCTCTCAGTGAGTGCGGTGTTGTTTCCCTCAGTGAATGCGGTATCGTGTCTCTCAGTGAGAGCAGTGTTGTCTCTCAATGAGTGCGGTGTTGTCCCTCTCAGTGAGTGCCATGTTGTCTCTCTCAGTGAATGCGTTGTTGTCTCTCAGTGAGTACAGTGTTGTGTCTCTCAGTGAGTGCGGTGTTGTCTCTCATTTAGTGCGGTGTTGTATCTGGCAGTGAGTGCGGCGTGGACTCTCTCAGTGAGTGCGGTGTTGTCTCTCTCAGTGAGTGCAGTGTGGTCTCTCAGAGAGTGCTGTGTTGTTTCTCAGTGAGTGCGGTGTGGTCTCTCAGTGAGTAAGTTAATGTCTCTCAGTGAGTGCGGTGTTGTCTCTCAGTGTGTTCAGTGTTGTCTCACTCAGTAAGTGCTTTGTTCTCTCTCTCAATGAGTGCGGTGTGGTCTATCTGTGAGTGCGGTGTTGTCTCTCTCTGTGACTCGGTGTTGTCTCTCTTACGGAGGGCCATGTTGTCTTTCAGTGAGCGTGGTGTTGTCTATCTCAGAGAGAGTGGTTTTTTCTCTCAATGAGTGTGGTGTTGTCTCTCAGTGAGTGCGGTGTTGTCTCTCAGTGAAAGCGGTGCTTTCTCAGTGATTGCGGGGTTGTCTCTCAGTTGTGAGCTGCTGTCTCTCAGTGAGTGCGGTGTTGTTTCCCTCAGTGAATGCGGTATCGTGTCTCTCAGTGAGTGCGTTGTTGTCTCTCTTTGTGAGTTCGGTGTTGAGTCTAACAGTAAGTGCGGTGTTGTCTCTCTCAGTGTGTGCGTTGTTTTATTCTCTCACAGTGCGGTGTTGTCTCTCTCAGTGAGTGCAGTGTTGTCTCTCTCAGTGTGTGCGGTGTTGTCTCTCTCAGTGTGTGCGGTGTTGTCTCTCTCAGTGAGTGCCGTGTTGTCTCTCTCAGTGAGTGCAGTGTTGTCTGTCAGTGAGTGCGGTGTTGTCTCTCTCAGTGATTGAGGTGTTGTCTCTCTCAGTGAGTGAGGTGCTGTCTCTCAATGAGTGCGATGATGTCTCTTAGGTTGTGCCGTGCGGTCTCTCAGCGTGTGCCTTGATGTCCCTCAGTGAGTGCGGTGTTGTCTCTCTCAACGAGTGTGGTATTGTCTCTCAGTGAATACGGTGCTATCTCAGTGATTGCGGTGTTGTCTCTCAGTGAGTGCGGTCTTGTCCCTCAGTCCGTGCGGTTTTGTCTCTCTCAGTGATTGCGCTGTTGTCTCTATCAGTGAGTGCTGTGTTGTCCTTCTCAGTGAGTGCGGTTTGGTCTCTCTCAGTGAGTGCGGTGTTATCTCTCTCAGTAAGTGCGGTGTTGTCTCTATCAGTGACTGCGGTGTTGTCTCTCAGTGAGTCCGGTGTTGTCTCTCTCAGTGAGTGCGGTGTTGTCTCTCTCAGTGAGTACGGTGTTGTCTCTCAGTGAGTACGGTGTTGTCTCTCTCAGTGAGTGCGGTGTTGTCTCTCTCAGTGAGTGCGGTGTTGTCTCTCAGTGAGTACAGTGTTGTATCTCTCAGTGAGTGCGGTGTTGTCTCTCATTTAGTGCGGTGTTGTATCTGGCAGTGAGTGCGGCGTGGACTCTCTCATTGAGTGCGGTGTTGTCTCTCTCAGTGAGTTCATTGTTGTCTCTCTCAGTGAGTGCGGCATTGTCTCTCTTATGGAGGGCGTTGTTGTCTCTCAGTGAGGGCGGTGTTGTCTCTCTCAATGAGTGCGGTTTGGTCTCCCTCAGTGAGTGTGGTGTTGTCTCGCTCAGTAAGTGCGGTGTTGTCTCTCTCAGTGAGTGCGGTTTGGTCTCTCTCAGTGAGTGCTGTGTTATCTCTCTCAGTAAGTGCGGTGTTGTCTCTATCAGTGACTGCGGTGTTGTCTCTCAGTGAGTGCGGTGTTGTCTCTCTCAGTGAGTGCGGTGTTGTCTCGCTCAGCGAGTGCGCTGTTGTCTCTCTCAGTGAGTGCGGTGTTGTCTCTCAGTGAGGCCGGTGTTGTCTCTCTCAGTGAGAGCAGTGTTGTCCCTCAGTGAGTGCGGTGTTATCTCTCAGTGAGTGCGGTGTTGTCTCTCTCAGTAAGTGCGGTGTTGTCTCTCTCAGTGAGTGTGGTGTTTTCTCTCTCAGTGAGTACGGTGTTGTCTCTCAGTGAGTACGGTGTTGTCTCTCTCAGTGAGTGCGGTGTTGTCTCTCTCAGTGAATGCGGCGTTGTCTCTCAGTGAGTACAGTGTTGTGTCTCTCAGTGAGTGCGGTGTTGTCTCTCATTTAGTGCGGTGTTGTATCTGGCAGTGAGTGCGGCGTGGACTCTCTCAGTGAGTGCGGTGTTGTCTCTCTCAGTGAGTTCATTGTTGTCTCTCTCAGTGAGTGCGGTGTTGTCTCTCAGAGAGTGCTGTGTTGTTTCTCAGTGAGTGCCGTGTGGTCTCTCAGTGAGTAGGTTGCTGTCTCTCAGTGAGTGCGGTGTTGTCTCTCAGTGTGTTCAGTGTTGTCTCACTGAGTAAGTGCGTTGTTCTCTCTCTCAATGAGTGCGGTGTGGTCTCTCAGTGAGTGCGGTGTTGTCTCTCTCAGTGAGTG
Organism: Carcharodon carcharias; assembly: GCF_017639515.1. Lineage (NCBI taxonomy): Eukaryota > Metazoa > Chordata > Chondrichthyes > Lamniformes > Lamnidae > Carcharodon > Carcharodon carcharias. The sequence continues at coordinate 96,875,462 of NC_054473.1, forward strand.
GGGTGTTGTCTCTCAGTGAGTGTGGTGTTGCCTCTCTTAGTGAGTGCGGTTTTGTTTCTCAGTGAGTGCATGTGGTCTCTCAGTGGGTACGTTGCTGTCTCTCAGTGAGTGTGGTGTTGTCTCTCAGTGTGTTCAGTGTTGTCTCATTAAGTGCGCTGTTCTCTCTCTCAGTGAGTGCGGTGTGGTCTCTCAGTGAGTGCGGTGTGGTCTCTCAGTGAGTGCGGTGTTGTCTCTCTCACTGATTGCGGTGTTGTCTCTCAGTGAGTGTGGTGTTGCCTCTCTTAGTGAGTGCGGTTTTGTTTCTCACTGAGTGCAGTGTTGTCTCTCATTGAGTGCGGTGTTGTCTATCTCAGTGAGTGCGGTGTTGTCTCTCAGTGAGTGCAGTTTTGCAACTCTCAGTGAGTGCATTGTAGTCTCTCTCTGTGAGTGCGGGGTTATCTCACAGTGAGTGCGATATTGACTCTCTTAGTGAGTTCGGTGTGGTCTCTCAGTGAGTGCGGTGTTGTCTCTCTCAGTGACTGCGGTGTTGTCTCTCTTATGGAGGGCCATGTTCTCTTTCAGTGAGTGCGGTGTTGTCTATCTCAGAGAGAGCGGTTTTGTCTCTCTCAGTGAGTGTGGTGTTGTCTCGCTCAGTAAGTGCGGTGTTGTCTCTATCAGTGACTGCGGTTTTGTGTCTCAGTGAGTGTGGTGTTGTCTCTCAGTGAGTGCGGTGTTGTCTCTCAGTGAAAGCGGTGCTTTCTCAGTGATTGCGGTCTTGTCTCTCAGTGAGTGAGCTGCTGTCTCTCAGTGAGTGCGGTGTTGTTTCCCTCAGTATATGGGGTATCGTGTCTCTCAGTGAGTGCGTTGTTGTCTCTCTTAGTGAGTTCGGTGTTGACTCTAACAGTAAGTGCGGTGTTGTCTCTCTCAGTGTGTGCGTTGTTTTATTCTCTCACAGTGCGGTGTTGTCTCTCTCAGTGAGTGCAGTGTTGTCTCTCTCAGTGTGCGCGGTGTTGTCTCTCTCAGTGAATGCCGTGTTGTCTCTCTCAGTGAGTGCAGTGTTGTCTGTCAGTGAGTGCGGTGTTGTCTCTCTCAGTGAGTGAGGTGTTGTCTCTCTCAGTGAGTGAGGTGCTGTCTCTCAGTGAGTGCGGTGCTGTCTCTCAATGAGTGCGATGATGTCTCTTAGGTTGTGCCGTGCTGTCTCTCAGCGTGTGCCTTGATGTCCCTCAGTGAGTGCGGTGTTGTCTCTCTCTACGAGTGTGGTATTGTCTCTCAGTGAATGCGGTGCTATCTCAGTGATTGCGGTGTTGTCTCTCAGTGAGTGCGGTCTTGTCCCTCAGTCCATGCGGTTTTGTCTCTCTCAGTGATTGCGCTGTTGTCTCTATCAGTGAGTGCTGTGTTGTCCTTCTCAGTGAGTGCGGTTTGGTCTCTCTCAGTGAGTGCGTTGTTTTATTCTCTCACAGTGCGGTGTTGTCTCTCTCAGTGAGTGCAGTGTTGTCTCTCTCAATGAGTGCGGTGTTATCTCTCTCAGTAAGTGCGGTGTTGTCTCTATCAGTGACTGCGGTGTTGTCTCTCAGTGAGTACGGTGTTGTCTCTCAGTGAGTACGGTGTTGTCTCTCTCAGTGAGTGCGGTGTTGTCTCTCTCAGTGAGTGCGGTGTTGTCTCTCAGTGATTACAGTGTTGTATCTCTCAGTGAGTGCGGTGTTGTCTCTCATTTAGTGCGGTGTTGTATCTGGCAGTGAGTGCGGCGTGGACTCTCTCAGTGAGTGCGGTGTTGTCTCTCTCAGTGAGTTCATTGTTGTCTCTCTCAGTGAGTGCGGCATTGTCTCTCTTATGGAGGGCGTTGTTGTCTCTCAGTGAGGGCAGTGTTGTCTCTCTCAATGAGTGCGGTTTGGTCTCCCTCAGTGAGTGTGGTGTTGTCTCGCTCAGTAAGTGCGGTGTTGTCTCTCTCAGTGAGTGCGGTTTGGTCTCGCTCAGTGAGTGCGGTGTTTTCTCTCTCAGTAAGTGCGGTGTTGTCTCTATCAGTGACTGCGGTGTTGTCTCTCAGTGAGTGCGGTGTTGTCTCTCTCAGTGAGTGCGGTGTTGTCTCGCTCAGCGAGTGCGCTGTTGTCTCTCTCAGTGAGTGCGGTGTTGTCTCTCAGTGAGGCCGGTGTTGTCTCTCTCAGTGAGAGCAGTGTTGTCTCTCAGTGATGCGGTGTTATCTCTCAGTGAGTGCGGTGTTGTCTCTCTCAGTATGTCCGGTGTTGTCTCTCTCAGTGAGTGCGGTGTTTTCTCTCTCAGTGAGTACGGTGTTGTCTCTCAGTGAGTACGGTGTTGTCTCTCTCAGTGAGTGCGGCATTGTCTCTCTTATGGAGGGCGTTGTTGTCTCTCAGTGAGGGCGGTGTTGTCTCTCTCAATGTGTGCGGTTTGGTCTCCCTCAGTGAGTGTGGTGTTGTCTCGCTCAGTAAGTGCGGTGTTGTCTCTCTCAGTGAGTGCGGTTTGTTCTCTCTCAGTGAGTGCGGTGTTATCTCTCTCAGTAAGTGCGGTGTTGTCTCTATCAGTGACTGCGGTGTTGTCTCTCAGTGAGTGCGGTGTTGTCTCTCTCAGTGAGTGCGGTGTTGTCTCGCTCAGCGAATGCGCTGTTGTCTCTCTCAGTGAGTGCGGTGTTGTCTCACAGTGAGGCCGGTGTTGTCTCTCTCAGTGAGAGCAGTGTTGTCTCTCAGTGATGCGGTGTTATCTCTCAGTGAGTGTGGTGTTGTCTCTCTCAGTATGTCCGGTGTTGTCTCTCTCAGTGAGTGCGGTGTTGTCTCTCTCAGTGAATGCGGTGTTGTCTCTCAGTGAGTACAGTGTTGTGTCTCTCAGTGAGTGCGGTGTTGGATCTCAGTGAGTGCAGTTTTGCAACTCTCAGTGAGTGCATTGTAGTCTCTCTCCGTGAGTGCGGGGTTATCTCACAGTGAGTGCGATATTGACTCTCTTAGTGAGTGCGGTGTGGTCTCTCAGTGAGTGCGGTGTTGTCTCTCAGTGAGTACAGTGTTGTGTCTCTCAGTGAGTGCGGTGTTGTCTCTCATTTAGTGCGGTGTTGTATCTGGCAGTGAGTGCGGCGTGGACTCTGTGAGTGCGGTGTTGTCTCTCTCAGTGAGTTCATTGTTGTCTCTCTCAGTGAGTGCGGTGTTGTCTCTCAGTGAGTGTGGTGTTGCCTCTCTTAGTGAGTGCGGTTTTGTTTCTCAGTGAGTGCATGTGGTCTCTCAGTGGGTACGTTGCTGTCTCTCAGTGAGTGTGGTGTTGTCTCTCAGTGTGTTCAGTGTTGTCTCAGTAAGTGCGGTGTTCTCTCTCTCAGTGAGTGCGGTGTGGTCTCTCAGTGAGTGCGGTGTGGTCTCTCAGTGAGTGCGGTGTTGTCTCTCTCACTGATTGCGGTGTTGTCTCTCAGTGAGTGTGGTGTTGCCTCTCTTAGTGAGTGCGGTTTTGTTTCTCACTGAGTGCAGTGTTGTCTCTCAGTGAGTGCGGTGTTGTCTATCTCAGTGAGTGCGGTGTTGTCTCTCAGTGAGTGCAGTTTTGCAACTCTCAGTGAGTGCATTGTAGTCTCTGTGAGTGCGGGGTTATCTCACAGTGAGTGCGATATTGACTCTCTTAGTGAGTTCGGTGTGGTCTCTCAGTGAGTGCGGTGTTGTCTCTCTCAGTGACTGCGGTGTTGTCTCTCTTATGGAGGGCCATGTTGTCTTTCAGTGAGTGCGGTGTTGTCTATCTCAGAGAGAGCGGTTTTGTCTCTTTCAGTGAGTGTGGTGTTGTCTCGCTCAGTAAGTGCGGTGTTGTCTCTATCAGTGACTGCGGTTTTGTGTCTCAGTGAGTGTGGTGTTGTCTCTCAGTGAGTGCGGTGTTGTCTCTCAGTGAAAGCGGTGCTTTCTCAGTGATTGCGGTCTTGTCTCTCAGTGAGTGAGCTGCTGTCTCTCAGTGAGTGCGGTGTTGTTTCCCTCAGTATATGGGGTATCGTGTCTCTCAGTGAGTGCGTTGTTGTCTCTCTTAGTGAGTTCGGTGTTGACTCTAACAGTAAGTGCGGTGTTGTCTCTCTCAGTGTGTGCGTTGTTTTATTCTCTCACAGTGCGGTGTTGTCTCTCTCAGTGAGTGCTGTGTTGTCTCTCTCAGTGTGCGCGGTGTTGTCTCTCTCAGTGAGTGCCGTGTTGTCTCTCTCAGTGAGTGCAGTGTTGTCTGTCAGTGAGTGCGGTGTTGTCTCTCTCAGTGAGTGAGGTGTTGTCTCTCTCAGTGAGTGAGGTGCTGTCTCTCAGTGAGTGCGGTGCTGTCTCTCAATGAGTGCGATGATGTCTCTTAGGTTGTGCCGTGCTGTCTCTCAGCGTGTGCCTTGATGTCCCTCAGTGAGTGCGGTGTTGTCTCTCTCTACGAGTGTGGTATTGTCTCTCAGTGAATGCGGTGCTATCTCAGTGATTGCGGTGTTGTCTCTCAGTGAGTGCGGTCTTGTCCCTCAGTCCGTGCGGTTTTGTCTCTCTCAGTGATTGCGCTGTTGTCTCTATCAGTGAGTGCTGTGTTGTCCTTCTCAGTGAGTGCGGTTTGGTCTCTCTCAGTGAGTGCGTTGTTTTATTCTCTCACAGTGCGGTGTTGTCTCTCTCAGTGAGTGCAGTGTTGTCTCTCTCAGTGAGTGCGGTGTTATCTCTCTCAGTAAGTGCGGTGTTGTCTCTATCAGTGACTGCGGTGTTGTCTCTCAGTGAGTACGGTGTTGTCTCTCAGTGAGTACGGTGTTGTCTCTCTCAGTGAGTGCGGTGTTGTCTCTCTCAGTGAGTGCGGTGTTGTCTCTCAGTGATTACAGTGTTGTATCTCTCAGTGAGTGCGGTGTTGTCTCTCATTTAGTGCGGTGTTGTATCTGGCAGTGAGTGCGGCGTGGACTCTCTCAGTGAGTGCGGTGTTGTCTCTCTCAGTGAGTTCATTGTTGTCTCTCTCAGTGAGTGCGGCATTGTCTCTCTTATGGAGGGCGTTGTTGTCTCTCAGTGAGGGCAGTGTTGTCTCTCTCAATGAGTGCGGTTTGGTCTCCCTCAGTGAGTGTGGTGTTGTCTCGCTCAGTAAGTGCGGTGTTGTCTCTCTCAGTGAGTGCGGTTTGGTCTCTCTCAGTGAGTGCGGTGTTATCTCTCTCAGTAAGTGCGGTGTTGTCTCTATCAGTGACTGCGGTGTTGTCTCTCAGTGAGTGCGGTGTTGTCTCTCTCAGTGAGTGCGGTGTTGTCTCGCTCAGCGAGTGCGCTGTTGTCTCTCTCAGTGAGTGCGGTGTTGTCTCTCAGTGAGGCCGGTGTTGTCTCTCTCAGTGAGAGCAGTGTTGTCTCTCAGTGATGCGGTGTTATCTCTCAGTGAGTGCGGTGTTGTCTCTCTCAGTATGTCCGGTGTTGTCTCTCTCAGTGAGTGCGGTGTTTTCTCTCTCAGTGAGTACGGTGTTGTCTCTCAGTGAGTACGGTGTTGTCTCTCTCAGTGAGTGCGGCATTGTCTCTCTTATGGAGGGCGTTGTTGTCTCTCAGTGAGGGCGGTGTTGTCTCTCTCAATGTGTGCGGTTTGGTCTCCCTCAGTGAGTGTGGTGTTGTCTCGCTCAGTAAGTGCGGTGTTGTCTCTCTCAGTGAGTGCGGTTTGGTCTCTCTCAGTGAGTGCGGTGTTATCTCTCTCAGTAAGTGCGGTGTTGTCTCTATCAGTGACTGCGGTGTTGTCTCTCAGTGAGTGCGGTGTTGTCTCTCTCAGTGACTGCGGTGTTGTCTCTCTTATGGAGGGCCATGTTGTCTTTCAGTGAGTGCGGTGTTGTCTATCTCAGAGAGAGCGGTTTTGTCTCTTTCAGTGAGTGTGGTGTTGTCTCGCTCAGTAAGTGCGGTGTTGTCTCTATCAGTGACTGCGGTTTTGTGTCTCAGTGAGTGTGGTGTTGTCTCTCAGTGAGTGCGGTGTTGTCTCTCAGTGAAAGCGGTGCTTTCTCAGTGATTGCGGTCTTGTCTCTCAGTGAGTGAGCTGCTGTCTCTCAGTGAGTGCGGTGTTGTTTCCCTCAGTATATGGGGTATCGTGTCTCTCAGTGAGTGCGTTGTTGTCTCTCTTAGTGAGTTCGGTGTTGACTCTAACAGTAAGTGCGGTGTTGTCTCTCTCAGTGTGTGCGTTGTTTTATTCTCTCACAGTGCGGTGTTGTCTCTCTCAGTGAGTGCAGTGTTGTCTCTCTCAGTGTGCGCGGTGTTGTCTCTCTCAGTGAGTGCCGTGTTGTCTCTCTCAGTGAGTGCAGTGTTGTCTGTCAGTGAGTGCGGTGTTGTCTCTCTCAGTGAGTGAGGTGTTGTCTCTCTCAGTGAGTGAGGTGCTGTCTCTCAGTGAGTGCGGTGCTGTCTCTCAATGAGTGCGATGATGTCTCTTAGGTTGTGCCGTGCTGTCTCTCAGCGTGTGCCTTGATGTCCCTCAGTGAGTGCGGTGTTGTCTCTCTCTACGAGTGTGGTATTGTCTCTCAGTGAATGCGGTGCTATCTCAGTGATTGCGGTGTTGTCTCTCAGTGAGTGCGGTCTTGTCCCTCAGTCCGTGCGGTTTTGTCTCTCTCAGTGATTGCGCTGTTGTCTCTATCAGTGAGTGCTGTGTTGTCCTTCTCAGTGAGTGCGGTTTGGTCTCTCTCAGTGAGTGCGTTGTTTTATTCTCTCACAGTGCGGTGTTGTCTCTCTCAGTGAGTGCAGTGTTGTCTCTCTCAGTGAGTGCGGTGTTATCTCTCTCAGTAAGTGCGGTGTTGTCTCTATCAGTGACTGCGGTGTTGTCTCTCAGTGAGTACGGTGTTGTCTCTCAGTGAGTACGGTGTTGTCTCTCTCAGTGAGTGCGGTGTTGTCTCTCTCAGTGAGTGCGGTGTTGTCTCTCAGTGATTACAGTGTTGTATCTCTCAGTGAGTGCGGTGTTGTCTCTCATTTAGTGCGGTGTTGTATCTGGCAGTGAGTGCGGCGTGGACTCTCTCAGTGAGTGCGGTGTTGTCTCTCTCAGTGAGTTCATTGTTGTCTCTCTCAGTGAGTGCGGCATTGTCTCTCTTATGGAGGGCGTTGTTGTCTCTCAGTGAGGGCAGTGTTGTCTCTCTCAATGAGTGCGGTTTGGTCTCCCTCAGTGAGTGTGGTGTTGTCTCGCTCAGTAAGTGCGGTGTTGTCTCTCTCAGTGAGTGCGGTTTGGTCTCTCTCAGTGAGTGCGGTGTTATCTCTCTCAGTAAGTGCGGTGTTGTCTCTATCAGTGACTGCGGTGTTGTCTCTCAGTGAGTGCGGTGTTGTCTCTCTCAGTGAGTGCGGTGTTGTCTCGCTCAGCGAGTGCGCTGTTGTCTCTCTCAGTGAGTGCGGTGTTGTCTCTCAGTGAGGCCGGTGTTGTCTCTCTCAGTGAGAGCAGTGTTGTCTCTCAGTGATGCGGTGTTATCTCTCAGTGAGTGCGGTGTTGTCTCTCTCAGTATGTCCGGTGTTGTCTCTCTCAGTGAGTGCGGTGTTTTCTCTCTCAGTGAGTACGGTGTTGTCTCTCAGTGAGTACGGTGTTGTCTCTCTCAGTGAGTGCGGCATTGTCTCTCTTATGGAGGGCGTTGTTGTCTCTCAGTGAGGGCGGTGTTGTCTCTCTCAATGTGTGCGGTTTGGTCTCCCTCAGTGAGTGTGGTGTTGTCTCGCTCAGTAAGTGCGGTGTTGTCTCTCTCAGTGAGTGCGGTTTGGTCTCTCTCAGTGAGTGCGGTGTTATCTCTCTCAGTAAGTGCGGTGTTGTCTCTATCAGTGACTGCGGTGTTGTCTCTCAGTGAGTGCGGTGTTGTCTCTCAGTGAGTGCGGTGTTGTCTCTCTCAGTGAGTGCGGTGTTGTCTCGCTCAGCGAATGCGCTGTTGTCTCTCTCAGTGAGTGCGGTGTTGTCTCACAGTGAGGCCGGTGTTGTCTCTCTCAGTGAGAGCAGTGTTGTCTCTCAGTGATGCGGTGTTATCTCTCAGTGAGTGTGGTGTTGTCTCTCTCAGTATGTCCGGTGTTGTCTCTCTCAGTGAGTGCGGTGTTTTCTCTCTCAGTGAGTACGGTTTTGTCTCTTAGTGATTACGGTGTTGTCTCTCTCAGTGAGTGCGGTGTTGTCTCTCTCAGTGAATGCGGTGTTGTCTCTCAGTGAGTACAGTGTTGTGTCTCTCAGTGAGTGCGGTGTTGGATCTCAGTGAGTGCAGTTTTGCAACTCTCAGTGAGTGCATTGTAGTCTCTCTCCGTGAGTGCGGGGTTATCTCACAGTGAGTGCGATATTGACTCTCTTAGTGAGTGCGGTGTGGTCTCTCAGTGAGTGCGGTGTTGTCTCTCTCAGTGAATGCGGTGTTGTCTCTCAGTGAGTACAGTGTTGTGTCTCTCAGTGAGTGCGGTGTTGTCTCTCATTTAGTGCGGTGTTGTATCTGGCAGTGAGTGCGGCGTGGACTCTCTCTGTGAGTGCGGTGTTGTCTCTCTCAGTGAGTTCATTGTTGTCTCTCTCAGTGAGTGCGGTGTTGTCTCTCTCAGTGAGTGCAGTGTGGTCTCTCAGTGAGTAAGTTGCTGTCTCTCAGTGAGTGCGGTGTTGTCTCTCAGTGTGTTCAGTGTTGTCTCACTCAGTAAGTGCGTTGTTCTCTCTCTCAATGAGTGCGGTGTGGTCTCTCAGTGAGTGCGGTGTTGTCTCTCTCAGTGAGTGGGGTGTTGTCTCTCAGTGAGTGTGGTGTTGCCTCTCTTAGTGAGTGCGGTTTTGTTTCTCAGTGAGTGCATGTGGTCTCTCAGTGGGTACGTTGCTGTCTCTCAATGAGTGCGGTGTTGTCTCTCAGTGTGTTCAGTGTTGTCTCAGTAAGTGCGGTGTTCTCTCTCTCAGTGAGTGCGGTGTGGTCTCTCAGTGAGTGCGGTGTGGTCTCTCTCAGTGAGTGTGGTGTTGCCTCTCTTAGTGAGTGCGGTTTTGTTTCTCACTGAGTGCAGTGTTGTCTCTCAGTGAGTGCGGTGTTGTCTATCTCAGTGAGTGCGGTGTTGTCTCTCAGTGAGTGCAGTTTTGCAACTCTCAGTGAGTGCATTGTAGTCTCTCTCTGTGAGTGCGGGGTTATCTCACAGTGAGTGCATTATTGACTCTCTCAGTGAGTTCGGTGTGGTCTGTCAGTGAGTGCGGTGTTGTCTCTCTCAGTGACTGCGGTGTTGTCTCTCTTATGGAGGGCCATGTTGTCTTTCAGTGAGTGCGGTGTTGTCTATCTCAGAGAGAGCGGTTTTGTCTCTCTCAGTGAGTGCGATTTGGTCTCCCTCAGTGTGTGTGGTGTTGTCTCGCTCAGTAAGTGCGGTGTTGTCTCTATCAGTGACTGCGGTTTTGTGTCTCAGTGAGTGTGGTGTTGTCTCTCAGTGAGTGCGGTGTTGTCTCTCAGTGAAAGCGGTGCTTTCTCAGTGATTGCGGTCTTGTCTCTCAGTGAGTGAGCTGCTGTCTCTCAGTGAGTGCGGTGTTGTTTCCCCTCAGTATATGCGGTATCGTGTCTCTCAGTGAGTGCGTTGTTGTCTCTCTTAGTGAGTTCGGTGTTGACTCTAACAGTAAGTGCGGTGTTGTCTCTCTCAGTGTGTGCGTTGTTTTATTCTCTCACAGTGCGGTGTTGTCTCTCTCAGTGAGTGCAGTGTTGTCTCTCTCAGTGTGCGCGGTGTTGTCTCTCTCAGTGAGTGCGGTGTTGTCTCTCTCAGTGAGTGAGGTGTTGTCTCTCTCAGTGAGTGAGGTGCTGTCTCTCAGTGAGTGCGGTGCTGTCTCTCAATGAGTGCAATGATGTCTCTTAGGTTGTGCCGTGCTGTCTCTCAGCGTGTGCCTTGATGTCCCTCAGTGAGTGCGGTGTTGTCTCTCTCAACGAGTGTGGTATTGTCTCTCAGTGAATGCGGTGCTATCTCAGTGATTGCGGTGTTGTCTCTCAGTGAGTGCGGTCTTGTCCCTCAGTCCGTGCGGTTTTGTCTCTCTCAGTGATTGCGCTGTTGTCTCTATCAGTGAGTGCTGTGTTGTCCTTCTCAGTGAGTGCGGTTTGATCTCACTCAGTGAGTGCGGTGTTATCTCTCTCAGTAAGTGCGGTGTTGTCTCTATCAGTGACTGCGGTGTTGTCTCTCAGTGAGTCCGGTGTTGTCTCTCTTTGAGTGCGGTGTTGTCTCTCTCAGTGAGTACGGTGTTGTCTCTCAGTGAGTACGGTGTTGTCTCTCTCAGTGAGTGCGGTGTTGTCTCTCTCAGTGAGTACGGTGTTGTCTCTCAGTGAGTGCGGCGTGGACTCTCTCAGTGAGTGCGGTGTTGTCTCTCTCAGTGAGTTCATTGTTGTCTCTCTCAGTGAGTGCAGCATTGTCTCTCTTATGGAGGGCGTTGTTGTCTCTCAGTGAGGGTGGTGTTGTCTCTCTCAATGAGTGCGGTTTGGTCTCCCTCAGTGAGTGTGGTGTTGTCTCGCTCAGTAAGTGCGGTGTTGTCTCTCTCAGTGAGTGCGGTTTGGTCTCTCTCAGTGAGTGCGGTGTTTTCTCTCTCAGTAAGTGCGGTGTTGTCTCTATCAGTGACTGCGGTGTTGTCTCTCAGTGAGTGCGGTGTTGTCTCTCTCAGTGAGTGCGGTGTTGTCTCGCTCAGCGAGTGCTCTGTTGTCTCTCTCAGTGAGTGCGGTGTTGTCTCTCAGTGAGGCCGGTGTTGTCTCTCTCAGTAAGTGCGGTGTTTTCTCTCTCAGTGAGTGCGGTGTTTTCTCTCTCAGTGAGTACGGTGTTGTCTCTCAGTGAGTACGGTGTTGTCTCTCTCAGTGAGTGCGGTGTTGTCTCTCTCAGTGAATGCGGTGTTGTCTCTCAGTGAGTACAGTGTTGTGTCTCTCAGTGAGTGCGGTGTTGTCTCTCATTTAGTGCGGTATTGTATCTGGCAGTGAGTGCGGCGTGGACTCTCTCAGTGAGTGCGGTGTTGTCTCTCTCAGTGAGTTCATTGTTGTCTCTCTCAGTGAGTGCGGTGTTGTCTCTCTCAGTGAGTGCAGTGTGGTCTCTCAGAGAGTGCTGTGTTGTTTCTCAGTGAGTGCGGTGTGGTCTCTCAGTGAGTAAGTTGCTGTCCATCAGTGAGTGCGGTGTTGTCTCTCAGTGTGTTCAGTGTTGTCTCACTCAGTAAGTGCGTTGTTCTCTCTCTCAATGAGTGCGGTGTGGTCTCTCAGTGAGTGCGGTGTTGTCTCTCTCAGTGAGTGGGGTGTTGTCTCTCAGTGAGTGTCGTGTTGCCTCTCTTAGTGAGTGCGGTTTTGTTTCTCAGTGAGTGCATGTGGTCTCTCAGTGGGTACGTTGCTGTCTCTCAGTGACTGCGGTGTTGTCTCTCAGTGTGCTCAGTGTTGTATCAGTAAGTGCGGTGTTCTCTCTCTCAGTGAGTGCGTTGTGGTCTCTCAGTGAGTGCGGTGTTGTCTCTCAGTGAGTGCGGTGTTGTCTCTCTCAGTGAGTGCGGTGTTGACTCTCTTAGTGAGTGCGGTGTTGTCTCTCAGTGAGTGCGGTGTTGTCTCTCTCAGTGACTGCGGTGTTGTCTCTCTTATGGAGGGCCATGTTCTCTTTCAGTGAGTGCGGTGTTGTCTATCTCAGAGAGAGCGGTTTTGTCTCTCTCAGTGAGTGCGATTTGGTCTCCCTCAGTGTGTGTGGTGTTGTCTCGCTCAGTAAGTGCGGTGTTGTCTCTTTCAGTGACTGCGGTTTTGTGTCTCAGTGAGTGTGGTGTTGTCTCTCAGTGAGTGCGGTGTTGTCTCTCATTGAGTGCGTTGATGTCTCTCTCAGTGAGTGCGTTGTTGCCTCTCAGTGATTGCTGTGTTGTCTCTCAGTGAATGCGGTGTTGTCCCTCATTGAGTGGGGTGCTGTCTCTCAGTGAGTGCAGTGTTGTCCTTAAGTGAGTGCGTTGCTGTTCCTCAGTGAGTGCGGTGCTGTCTCTCAGTGAATGCATTGTTGTCTCTCTGTGAGTGAGGTGTTGTCTCTCAATGAGAGCAGTGATGTCTCTCTCAGTGAGTGCCCTGTTGTCTGACAGCGAGTGCGCCGTTGTCTCTCTCAGTGAGTGCGGTGTGAGGTCTCTTTGAGTGCGGTGTGGTCTCTCAGAGGGTGCTGTGTTGTCTCTCAGTGAGTGCGGTGTGGTCTCTCAGTGAGTACGTTGCTGTCTCTCAGTGTTGCGCGGTGTTGTCTCTCAGTGTGTTCAGTGTTGTCTCACTCAGTAAGTGCGTTGTTCTCTCTCTCAATGAGTGCGGTGTGGTCCCTCAGTGAGTGCGGTGTTGTCTCTCTCAGTGAGTGGGGTGTTGTCTCTCAGTGAGTGTGGTGTTGCCTCTCTTAGTGAGTGCGGTTTTGTTTCTCAGTGAGTGCAGTGTTGTCTCTCAGTGTTTGCGGTGTTGTCTATATCAGTGAGTGTGGTGTTGTCTCTCAGTGAGTGCAGTGTTGCAACTCTCAGTGAGTGCATTGTAGTCTCTCTCCGTGAGTGCAGGGTTGTCTCACAGTGAGTGCTATATTGACTCTCTCAGTGAGTGCGGTGTGGTCTCTCAGTGAGTGTGGTGTTGTCTCTCTCAGTGACTGCGGTGTTGTCTCTCTTATGGAAGGCCATGTAGTCTTTCAGTGAGCGCGGTGTTGTCTATCTCAGAGAGAGCGGTGTTGTCTCTCTCAGTGAATGTCGTGCTGTCTCTCTCAAAGAGTGCGGTGTTTTCTCTCAATGATTGCGGTGTTGCAACTCTCAGTGAGTGCGGAGTTGTCTCTATCAGTGAGTGAGGTGTTATCTCTCAGTGCGTGCGGTATAATCTATCTCAGTGAGTGCGGTTTAGTCTCTCAATGAGTGTGATATTGACACTCTCAGTGAGTGCGGTGCGGTCTCTAAGTGAGTGCAGTGTTGTCTCTCTCAGTGAGTGCAGCGTTGTCTCTCTTATGGAAGGATTTGTTGTCTCTCAGTGAGTGGGGTGTTGTCTCTCTCAGTGAGTGCGGTTTGGTCTCCCTCTGAGTGTGGTGTTGTCTCGCTCAGTAAGTGCGGTGTTGTCTCTATCAGTGACTGCGGTTTTGTCTCTCAGTGAGTGCGATGTTGTCTCTCAGTGAGTGCGGTGTTGTCTCTCAGTGAGTGCGGTGTTGTCTCTCAGTGAATGCGGTGTTGTCCCTCATTGAGTGCGGTGCTGTCTCTCAGTGAGTGCATTGTTGTCCTTAAGTGAGTGCGTTTCTGTTCCTCAGTGAGTGTGGTGCTGTCTCTCAGTGAATGCGGTGTTGTCCCTCATTGAGTGGGGTGCTGTCTCTCAGTGAATGCGGGGTTGTCCCTCATTGAGTGCGGTGCTGTCTCTCAGTGAGTGCAGTGTTGTCCTTAAGTGAGTGCGTTTCTGTTCCTCAGTGAGTGTGGTGCTGTCTCTCAGTGAGTGCATTGTTGTCTCTCAGTGAGTGAGGTGTTGTCTCTCAATGAGAGCAGTGATGTCTCTCTCAGTGAGTGCGCTGCTGTCTCTCAGTGAGGGCGGTGCTGTCTCTCAGTGAGTTCGGTGCTGTCTCTCAGTGAGTGCGGTGTTGTCTCTCTCAGTGAATGCGGTGTTGTCTCTCAGTGAGTACAGTGTTGTGTCTCTCAGTGAGTGCGGTGTTGGATCTCAGTGAGTGCAGTTTTGCAACTCTCAGTGAGTGCATTGTAGTCTCTCTCCGTGAGTGCGGGGTTATCTCACAGTGAGTGCGATATTGACTCTCTTAGTGAGTGCGGTGTGGTCTCTCAGTGAGTGCGGTGTTGTCTCTCTCAGTGAATGCGGTGTTGTCTCTCAGTGAGTACAGTGTTGTGTCTCTCAGTGAGTGCGGTGTTGTCTCTCATTTAGTGCGGTGTTGTATCTGGCAGTGAGTGCGGCGTGGACTCTCTCTGTGAGTGCGGTGTTGTCTCTCTCAGTGAGTTCATTGTTGTCTCTCTCAGTGAGTGCAGTGTGGTCTCTCAGAGAGTGCTGTGTTGTTTCTCAGTGAGTGCGGTGTGGTCTCTCAGTGAGTAAGTTGCTGTCTCTCAGTGAGTGCGGTGTTGTCTCTCAGTGTGTTCAGTGTTGTCTCGCTCAGTAAGTGCGTTGTTCTCTCTCTCAATGAGTGCGGTGTGGTCTCTCAGTGAGTGCGGTGTTGTCTCTCTCAGTGAGTGGGGCGTTGTCTCTCAGTGAGTGTGGTGTTGCCTCTCTTAGTGAGTGCGGTTTTGTTTCTCAGTGAGTGCATGTGGTCTCTCAGTGGGTACGTTGCTGTCTCTCAGTGAGTGCGGTGTTGTCTCTCAGTGTGTTCAGTGTTGTCTCAGTAAGTGCGGTGTTCTCTCTCTCAGTGAGTGCGGTGTGGTCTCTCAGTGAGTGCGGTGTGGTCTCTCTCAGTGAGTGTGGTGTTGCCTCTCTTAGTGAGTGCGGTTTTGTTTCTCACTGAGTGCAGTGTTGTCTCTCAGTGAGTGCGGTGTTGTCTATCTCAGTGAGTGCGGTGTTGTCTCTCAGTGAGTGCAGTTTTGCAACTCTCAGTGAGTGCATTGTAGTCTCTCTCTGTGAGTGCGGGGTTATCTCACAGTGAGTGCATTATTGACTCTCTCAGTGAGTTCGGTGTGGTCTGTCAGTGAGTGCGGTGTTGTCTCTCTCAGTGACTGCGGTGTTGTCTCTCTTATGGAGGGCCATGTTGTCTTTCAGTGAGTGCGGTGTTGTCTATCTCAGAGAGAGTGGTTTTGTCTCTCTCAGTGAGTGCGATTTGGTCTCCCTCAGTGTGTGTGGTGTTGTCTCTCTCAGTAAGTGCGGTGTTGTCTCTATCAGTGACTGCGGTTTTGTGTCTCAGTGAGTGTGGTGTTGTCTCTCAGTGAGTGCGGTGCTGTCTCTCAGTGAAAGCGGTGCTTTCTCAGTGATTGCGGTCTTGTCTCTCAGTGAGTGAGCTGCTGTCTCTCAGTGAGTGCGGTGTTGTTTCCCCTCAGTATATGCGGTATCGTGTCTCTCAGTGAGTGCGTTGTTGTCTCTCTTAGTGAGTTCGGTGTTGACTCTAACAGTAAGTGCGGTGTTGTCTCTCTCAGTGTGTGCGTTGTTTTATTCTCTCACAGTGCGGTGTTGTCTCTCTCAGTGAGTGCAGTGTTGTCTCTCTCAGTGTGCGCGGTGTTGTCTCTCTCAGTGAGTGCGGTGTTGTCTCTCTCAGTGAGTGAGGTGTTGTCTCCCTCAGTGAGTGCGGTGTGGTCTCTCAGTGAGTGCGGTGTGGTCTCTCTCAGTGAGTGTGGTGTTGCCTCTCTTAGTGAGTGCGGTTTTGTTTCTCACTGAGTGCAGTGTTGTCTCTCAGTGAGTGCGGTGTTGTCTATCTCAGTGAGTGCGGTGTTGTCTCTCAGTGAGTGCAGTTTTGCAACTCTCAGTGAGTGCATTGTAGTCTCTCTGTGAGTGCGGGGTTATCTCACAGTGAGTGCGATATTGACTCTCTCAGTGAGTTCGGTGTGGTCTGTCAGTGAGTGCGGTGTTGTCTCTCTCAGTGACTGCGGTGTTGTCTCTCTTATGGAGGGCCATGTTGTCTTTCAGTGAGTGCGTTGTTGTCTATCTCAGAGAGAGCGGTTTTGTCTCTCTCAGTGAGTGCGATTTGGTCTCCCTCAGTGTGTGTGGTGTTGTCTCGCTCAGTAAGTGCGGTGTTGTCTCTATCAGTGACTGCGGTTTTGTGTCTCAGTGAGTGTGGTGTTGTCTCTCAGTGAGTGCGGTGTTGTCTCTCAGTGAAAGCGGTGCTTTCTCAGTGATTGCGGTCTTGTCTCTCAGTGAGTGAGCTGCTGTCTCTCAGTGAGTGCGGTGTTGTTTCCCCTCAGTATATGCGGTATCGTGTCTCTCAGTGAGTGCGTTGTTGTCTCTCTTAGTGAGTTCGGTGTTGACTCTAACAGTAAGTGCGGTGTTGTCTCTCTCAGTGTGTGCGTTGTTTTATTCTCTCACAGTGCGGTGTTGTCTCTCTCAGTGAGTGCAGTGTTGTCTCTCTCAGTGTGCGCGGTGTTGTCTCTCTCAGTGAGTGCGGTGTTGTCTCTCTCAGTGAGTGAGGTGTTGTCTCTCTCAGTGAGTGAGGTGCTGTCTCTCAGTGAGTGCGGTGCTGTCTCTCAATGAGTGCGATGATGTCTCTTAGGTTGTGCCGTGCTGTCTCTCAGCGTGTGCCTTGATGTCCCTCAGTGAGTGCGGTGTTGTCTCTCTCAACGAGTGTGGTATTGTCTCTCAGTGAATGCGGTGCTATCTCAGTGATTGCGGTGTTGTCTCTCAGTGAGTGCGGTCTTGTCCCTCAGTCCGTGCGGTTTTGTCTCTCTCAGTGATTGCGCTGTTGTCTCTATCAGTGAGTGCTGTGTTGTCCTTCTCAGTGAGTGCGGTTTGGTCTCACTCAGTGAGTGCGGTGTTATCTCTCTCAGTAAGTGCGGTGTTGTCTCTATCAGTGACTGCGGTGTTGTCTCTCAGTGAGTCCGGTGTTGTCTCTCTTTGAGTGCGGTGTTGTCTCTCTCAGTGAGTACGGTGTTGTCTCTCAGTGAGTACGGTGTTGTCTCTCTCAGTGAGTGCGGTGTTGTCTCTCTCAGTGATTCCGGTGTTGTCTCTCATTTAGTGCGTTGTTGTATCTGGCAGTGAGTGCGGCGTGGACTCTCTCAGTGAGTGCGGTGTTGTCTCTCTCAGTGAGTTCATTGTTGTCTCTCTCAGTGAGTGCAGCATTGTCTCTCTTATGGAGGGCGTTGTTGTCTCTCAGTGAGGGTGGTGTTGTCTCTCTCAATGAGTGCGGTTTGGTCTCCCTCAGTGAGTGTGGTGTTGTCTCGCTCAGTAAGTGCGGTGTTGTCTCTCTCAGTGAGTGCGGTTTGGTCTCTCTCAGTGAGTGCGGTGTTTTCTCTCTCAGTAAGTGCGGTGTTGTCTCTATCAGTGACTGCGGTGTTGTCTCTCAGTGAGTGCGGTGTTGTCTCTCTCAGTGAGTGCGGTGTTGTCTCGCTCAGCGAGTGCTCTGTTGTCTCTCTCAGTGAGTGCGGTGTTGTCTCTCAGTGAGGCCGGTGTTGTCTCTCTCAGTGAGAGCAGTGTTGTCTCTCAGTGATGCGGTGTTATCTCTCAGTGAGTGCGGTGTTGTCTCTCTCAGTAAGTGCGGTGTTTTCTCTCTCAGTGAGTGCGGTGTTTTCTCTCTCAGTGAGTACGGTGTTGTCTCTCAGTGAGTACGGTGTTGTCTCTCTCAGTGAGTGCGGTGTTGTCTCTCTCAGTGAATGCGGTGTTGTCTCTCAGTGAGTACAGTGTTGTGTCTCTCAGTGAGTGCGGTGTTGTCTCTCATTTAGTGCGGTATTGTATCTGGCAGTGAGTGCGGCGTGGCCTCTCTCAGTGAGTGCGGTGTTGTCTCTCTCAGTGAGTTCATTGTTGTCTCTCTCAGTGAGTGCAGTGTTGTCTCTCTCAGTGAGTGCAGTGTGGTCTCTCAGAGAGTGCTGTGTTGTTTCTCAGTGAGTGCGGTGTGGTCTCTCAGTGAGTAAGTTGCTGTCCATCAGTGAGTGCGGTGTTGTCTCTCAGTGTGTTCAGTGTTGTCTCACTCAGTAAGTGCGTTGTTCTCTCTCTCAATGAGTGCGGTGTGGTCTCTCAGTGAGTGCGGTGTTGTCTCTCTCAGTGAGTGGGGTGTTGTCTCTCAGTGAGTGTGGTGTTGCCTCTCTTAGTGAGTGCGGTTTTGTTTCTCAGTGAGTGCATGTGGTCTCTCAGTGGGTACGTTGCTGTCTCTCAGTGACTGCGGTGTTGTCTCTCAGTGTGTTCAGTGTTGTATCAGTAAGTGCGGTGTTCTCTCTCTCAGTGAGTGCGTTGTGGTCTCTCAGTGAGTGCGGTGTTGTCTCTCAGTGAGTGCTGTGTTGTCTCTCTCAGTGAGTGCGGTGTTGTCTCTCTCAGTGAGTGCGGTGTTGTCTCTCAGTGAGTGTGGTGTTGCCTCTCTTAGTGAGTGCGGTTTTGTTTCTCACTGAGTGCAGTGTTGTCTCTCAGTGAGTGCGGTGTTGTCTATCTCAGTGAGTGCGGTGTTGGATCTCAGTGAGTGCAGTTTTGCAACTCTCAGTGAGTGCATTGTCGTCTCTCTCCGTGAGTGCGGGGTTATCTCACAGTGAGTGCGATATTGACTCTCTTAGTGAGTGCGGTGTGGTCTCTCAGTGAGTGCGGTGTTGTCTCTCTCAGTGACTGCGGTGTTGTCTCTCTTATGGAGGGCCATGTTCTCTTTCAGTGAGTGCGGTGTTGTCTATCTCAGAGAGAGCGGTTTTGTCTCTCTCAGTGAGTGCGATTTGGTCTCCCTCAGTGTGTGTGGTGTTGTCTCGCTCAGTAAGTGCGGTGTTGTCTCTTTCAGTGACTGCGGTTTTGTGTCTCAGTGAGTGTGGTGTTGTCTCTCAGTGAGTGCGGTGTTGTCTCTCATTGAGTGCGTTGATGTCTCTCTCAGTGAGTGCGTTGTTGCCTCTCAGTGATTGCTGTGTTGCCTCTCAGTGAATGCGGTGTTGTCCCTCATTGAGTGGGGTGCTGTCTCTCAGTGAGTGCAGTGTTGTCCTTAAGTGAGTGCGTTGCTGTTCCTCAGTGAGTGCGGTGCTGTCTCTCAGTGAGTGCATTGTTGTCTCTCTGTGAGTGAGGTGTTGTCTCTCAATGAGAGCAGTGATGTCTCTCTCAGTGAGTGCCCTGTTGTCTGACAGCGAGTGCGCCGTTGTCTCTCTCAGTGAGTGCGGTGTGAGGTCTCTTTGAGTGCGGTGTGGTCTCTCAGAGGGTGCTGTGTTGTCTCTCAGTGAGTGCGGTGTGGTCTCTCAGTGAGTACGTTGCTGTCTCTCAGTGTTGCGCGGTGTTGTCTCTCAGTGTGTTCAGTGTTGTCTCACTCAGTAAGTGCGTTGTTCTCTCTCTCAATGAGTGCGGTGTGGTCTCTCAGTGAGTGAGGTGTTATCTCTCAGTGCGTGCGGTATAATCTATCTCAGTGAGTGCGGTTTAGTCTCTCAATGAGTGTGATATTGACACTCTCAGTGAGTGCGGTGCAGTCTCTAAGTGAGTGCAGTGTTGTCTCTCTCAGTGAGTGCGGCGTTGTCTCTCTTATGGAAGGATTTGTTGTCTCTCAGTGAGTGGGGTGTTGTCTCTCTCAGTGAGTGCAGTTTGGTCTCCCTCTGAGTGTGGTGTTGTCTCGCTCAGTAAGTGCGGTGTTGTCTCTATCAGTGACTGCGGTTTTGTCTCTCAGTGAGTGCGATGTTGTCTCTCAGTGAGTGCGGTGTTGTCTCTCAGTGAGTGCGGTGTTGTCTCTCAGTGAATGCGGTGTTGTCCCTCATTGAGTGCGGTGCTGTCTCTCAGTGAGTGCATTGTTGTCCTTAAGTGAGTGCGTTTCTGTTCCTCAGTGAGTGTGGTGCTGTCTCTCAGTGAATGCGGTGTTGTCCCTCATTGAGTGGGGTGCTGTCTCTCAGTGAATGCGGTGTTGTCCCTCATTGAGTGCGGTGCTGTCTCTCAGTGAGTGCAGTGTTGTCCTTAAGTGAGTGCGTTTCTGTTCCTCAGTGAGTGTGGTGCTGTCTCTCAGTGAGTGCATTGTTGTCTCTCAGTGAGTGAGGTGTTGTCTCTCAATGAGAGCAGTGATGTCTCTCTCAGTGAGTGCGCTGCTGTCTCTCAGTGAGGGCGGTGCTGTCTCTCAGTGAGTTCGGTGCTGTCTGTCAGTGAGTGCGGTGTTGTCTGTCAGTGAGTGCGGTGTTGTCTCTCAGTGAATGCGGTGTTGTCCCTCATTGAGTGCGGTGCTGTCTCTCAGTGAGTGCATTGTTGTCTCAGTGAGTGAGGTGTTGTCTCTCAATGAGAGCAGTGATGTCTCTCTCAGTGAGTGCCCTGTTTTCTCTCAGCGAGTGCGCCGTTGTCTCTCTCAGTGAGTGCGGTGTGGGGTCTCTTTGAGTGCGGTGTGGTCTCTCAGTGAGTGCTGTGTTGTCTCTCAGTGAGTGCGGTGTGGTCTCTCAGTGAGTGCATTGTTGCCTCAGTGAGTGAGGTGTTGTCTCTCAATGAGAGCAGTGATGTCTCTCTCAGTGAGTGCCCTGTTGTCTCTCAGCGAGTGCGCCGTTGTCTCTCTCAGTGAGTGCGGTGTGGGGTCTCTTTGAGTGCGGTGTGGTCTCTCAGTGAGTGCCATGTTGTGTCTCAGTGAGTGCGGTGTGGTCTCTCAGTGAGTACGTTGCTGTCTCTCAGTAAATGCGGTGTTGTCTCTCAGTGTGTTCAGTGTTGTCTCTCTCAGTAAGTCCGGTGTTCTCTCTCTCAATGAGTACGGTGTGGTCTCTCAGTGAGTGCGATGTTGTCTCTCTCAGTCAGAGGGGTGTTGTCTCTCAGTGAGTGTGGTGTTGCCTCTCTTAGTGAGTGCGGTTTTGTTTCTCAGTGAGTGCATTGTTGTCTCTCAGTGAGTACGGCGTTGTCTCTCTTATGGAGGGCGTTGTTGTCTCTCAGTGAGGGCGGTGTTGTCTCCCTCAGTGAGTGCGGTGCGGTCTCCCTCTGTGAGTGTGGTGTTGTCTCGCTCAGTAATTACGGTGTTGTCTCTATCAGTGACTGCGGTTTTGTCTCTCAGTGAGTGCGGTGTTTTCTCTCAGTGAGTGCGGTGTTGTCTCTCAGTGAGTGCGTTGATGTCTCTCTCAGTGAGTGCGCTGCTGTCTCTCAGTGAATGCGGTGTTGTCCCTCATTGAGTGGGGTGCTGTCTCTCAGTGAGTGATGTGTTGTCTCCCAATGGGAGCAGTGATGTCTCTCTCAGTGAGTGCGGTGTTGTCTCTCAGTGATTACAGTGTTGTGTCTCTCAGTGAGTTCATTGTTGTCTCTCTCAGTGAGTGCGGTGTTGTCTCTCAGTGAGTGCGGTGTTGTCCCTCTCATTGAGTGCCGTGTTGTCTATCTCAGTGAGGGCGGTGCTGTCTCTCAGTGAGTGCGGTGTTGTCTCTCTCAGTGAGAGCAGTGTTGTCTCTCAGTGAGTGCAGTGTTTTCTCTCAGTAATTGCGGTGTTGTATCTCAGTGAGTGCGGTGTTATCTTTCAGTGTGTTCAGTGTTTTCTCTCTCAGTAAGTGCGGTGTTCTCTCTCTCCTAATGAGTGCAGTGTTGTCTCTCAGTAAGTGAGGTGTTGTCTATCTCAGTGAGTGCGGTGTTGACTCTCAGTGAGTGCAGTGTTGCAACTCTCAGTGAGTGCATTGTAGTCTCTCTCCGTGAGTGCGGTGTTGTCTCACTGTGAGTGCGATATTGACTCTCTCAGTGAGTGCGGTGTGGTCTCTCAGTGATTGCGGTGATGTCTCTCTCAGTGACTGCGGTGTTGTCTCTCTTATGGAGGGCCATGTTGTCTTTCAGTGAGTGCAGTTTTGTCTATCTCAGAGAGAGCGGTTTTGTCTCTCAGTGAGTGTGGTGTTGTCTCTCAGTGAGTGCGGTGTTGTCACTCATTGAGTGCGGCGTTGTCTCTCTCAGTGAGTGTGGTGCTGTCTCTCTCAAAGAGTGCGGTGTTTTCTCTCAATGATTGCGGTGTTGCAATTCTCAGTGAGTGCGGTGTTATCTCTCAGTGCGTGCGGTGTAATCTATCTCAGTGAGTGCGGTTTAGTCTCTCAATCAGTGCGATATTGACACTCTCAGTGAGTGCGGTGCGGTCTCTAATTGAGTGCGGTGTTGTCTCTCTCAGTGAGTGCGGCGTTGTCTCTCTTATGGAGGGAGTTGTTGTCTCTCAGTGAGTGGGGTGTTGTCTCTCTCAGTGAGTGCGGTTTGGTCTCCCTCAGTAAGTGCAGTGTTGTCTCTATCAGTGACTGCGGTTTTGTCTCTCAGTGAGTGCGGTGTTGTCTCTCAGTGAGTGCGGTGTTGTCTCTCAGTGAGTGCGTTGATGTCTCTCTCAGTGAGTGTGGTGCTGTCTCTCAGTGATTGTGGTGCAGTCTCTCAGTGAGTGTGGTGCTGTCTTTCAGTGAGTGTGGTGCTGTCTCTCAGTGAGTGCTGTGTTGTCTCTCAGTGAATGTGGTGTTGTCCCTCATTGAGTGGGGTGCTGCCTCTCAGTGAGTGCAGTGTTGTCCTTAAGTGAGTGCGTTTCTGTTCCTCAGTGAGTGCGGTGCTGTCTCTCAGTGAGTGCGGTGCTGTCTCTCAGTGAGTGCGGTGTTGTCTCTCAGTGAGTGCTGTGTTGTCCGTCATTGAGTGGGGTGCTGTCTCTCAGTGAGTGCAGTGTTGTCCTTAAGTTAGTGCGTTTCTGTTCCTCAGCGAGTGCGGTGTTGTCTCTCAGTGAGTGCTGTGTTGTCTCTCAGTGAGTGCTGTGTTGTCTCTCAGTGAATGCGGTGTTGTCCCTCATTGAGTGCGGTGTTGTCTCCCAGTATGTTCAGTGTTGTCTCTCTCAGTAAGAGCGGTGTTCTCTCTCTCAATGAGTGCGGTGTGGTCTCTCAGTGAGTGCGGTGTTGTCTCTCTCAGTGACTGCGGTGTTGTCTCTCTTATGGAGGGCCATGTTCTCTTTCAGTGAGTGCGGTGTTGTCTATCTCAGAGAGAGCGGTTTTGTCTCTCTCAGTGAGTGCGATTTGGTCTCCCTCAGTGTGTGTGGTGTTGTCTCGCTCAGTAAGTGCGGTGTTGTCTCTTTCAGTGACTGCGGTTTTGTGTCTCAGTGAGTGTGGTGTTGTCTCTCAGTGAGTGCGGTGTTGTCTCTCATTGAGTGCGTTGATGTCTCTCTCAGTGAGTGCGTTGTTGCCTCTCAGTGATTGCTGTGTTGCCTCTCAGTGAATGCGGTGTTGTCCCTCATTGAGTGGGGTGCTGTCTCTCAGTGAGTGCAGTGTTGTCCTTAAGTGAGTGCGTTGCTGTTCCTCAGTGAGTGCGGTGCTGTCTCTCAGTGAGTGCATTGTTGTCTCTCTGTGAGTGAGGTGTTGTCTCTCAATGAGAGCAGTGATGTCTCTCTCAGTGAGTGCCCTGTTGTCTGACAGCGAGTGCGCCGTTGTCTCTCTCAGTGAGTGCGGTGTGAGGTCTCTTTGAGTGCGGTGTGGTCTCTCAGAGGGTGCTGTGTTGTCTCTCAGTGAGTGCGGTGTGGTCTCTCAGTGAGTACGTTGCTGTCTCTCAGTGTTGCGCGGTGTTGTCTCTCAGTGTGTTCAGTGTTGTCTCACTCAGTAAGTGCGTTGTTCTCTCTCTCAATGAGTGCGGTGTGGTCTCTCAGTGAGTGAGGTGTTATCTCTCAGTGCGTGCGGTATAATCTATCTCAGTGAGTGCGGTTTAGTCTCTCAATGAGTGTGATATTGACACTCTCAGTGAGTGCGGTGCAGTCTCTAAGTGAGTGCAGTGTTGTCTCTCTCAGTGAGTGCGGCGTTGTCTCTCTTATGGAAGGATTTGTTGTCTCTCAGTGAGTGGGGTGTTGTCTCTCTCAGTGAGTGCAGTTTGGTCTCCCTCTGAGTGTGGTGTTGTCTCGCTCAGTAAGTGCGGTGTTGTCTCTATCAGTGACTGCGGTTTTGTCTCTCAGTGAGTGCGATGTTGTCTCTCAGTGAGTGCGGTGTTGTCTCTCAGTGAGTGCGGTGTTGTCTCTCAGTGAATGCGGTGTTGTCCCTCATTGAGTGCGGTGCTGTCTCTCAGTGAGTGCATTGTTGTCCTTAAGTGAGTGCGTTTCTGTTCCTCAGTGAGTGTGGTGCTGTCTCTCAGTGAATGCGGTGTTGTCCCTCATTGAGTGGGGTGCTGTCTCTCAGTGAATGCGGTGTTGTCCCTCATTGAGTGCGGTGCTGTCTCTCAGTGAGTGCAGTGTTGTCCTTAAGTGAGTGCGTTTCTGTTCCTCAGTGAGTGTGGTGCTGTCTCTCAGTGAGTGCATTGTTGTCTCTCAGTGAGTGAGGTGTTGTCTCTCAATGAGAGCAGTGATGTCTCTCTCAGTGAGTGCGCTGCTGTCTCTCAGTGAGGGCGGTGCTGTCTCTCAGTGAGTTCGGTGCTGTCTCTCAGTGAGTGCGGTGTTGTCTGTCAGTGAGTGCGGTGTTGTCTCTCAGTGAATGCGGTGTTGTCCCTCATTGAGTGCGGTGCTGTCTCTCAGTGAGTGCATTGTTGTCTCAGTGAGTGAGGTGTTGTCTCTCAATGAGAGCAGTGATGTCTCTCTCAGTGAGTGCCCTGTTTTCTCTCAGCGAGTGCGCCGTTGTCTCTCTCAGTGAGTGCGGTGTGGGGTCTCTTTGAGTGCGGTGTGGTCTCTCAGTGAGTGCTGTGTTGTCTCTCAGTGAGTGCGGTGTGGTCTCTCAGTGAGTGCATTGTTGCCTCAGTGAGTGAGGTGTTGTCTCTCAATGAGAGCAGTGATGTCTCTCTCAGTGAGTGCCCTGTTGTCTCTCAGCGAGTGCGCCGTTGTCTCTCTCAGTGAGTGCGGTGTGGGGTCTCTTTGAGTGCGGTGTGGTCTCTCAGTGAGTGCCATGTTGTGTCTCAGTGAGTGCGGTGTGGTCTCTCAGTGAGTACGTTGCTGTCTCTCAGTAAATGCGGTGTTGTCTCTCAGTGTGTTCAGTGTTGTCTCTCTCAGTAAGTCCGGTGTTCTCTCTCTCAATGAGTACGGTGTGGTCTCTCAGTGAGTGCGATGTTGTCTCTCTCAGTCAGTGGGGTGTTGTCTCTCAGTGAGTGTGGTGTTGCCTCTCTTAGTGAGTGCGGTTTTGTTTCTCAGTGAGTGCATTGTTGTCTCTCAGTGAGTACGGCGTTGTCTCTCTTATGGAGGGCGTTGTTGTCTCTCAGTGAGGGCGGTGTTGTCTCCCTCAGTGAGTGCGGTGCGGTCTCCCTCTGTGAGTGTGGTGTTGTCTCGCTCAGTAATTACGGTGTTGTCTCTATCAGTGACTGCGGTTTTGTCTCTCAGTGAGTGCGGTGTTTTCTCTCAGTGAGTGCGGTGTTGTCTCTCAGTGAGTGCGTTGATGTCTCTCTCAGTGAGTGCGCTGCTGTCTCTCAGTGAATGCGGTGTTGTCCCTCATTGAGTGGGGTGCTGTCTCTCAGTGTGTGCATTGTTGTCTCTCAGTGAGTGATGTGTTGTCTCCCAATGGGAGCAGTGATGTCTCTCTCAGTGAGTGCGGTGTTGTCTCTCAGTGATTACAGTGTTGTGTCTCTCAGTGAGTTCATTGTTGTCTCTCTCAGTGAGTGCGGTGTTGTCTCTCAGTGAGTGCGGTGTTGTCCCTCTCATTGAGTGCCGTGTTGTCTATCTCAGTGAGGGCGGTGCTGTCTCTCAGTGAGTGCGGTGTTGTCTCTCTCAGTGAGAGCAGTGTTGTCTCTCAGTGAGTGCAGTGTTTTCTCTCAGTAATTGCGGTGTTGTATCTCAGTGAGTGCGGTGTTATCTTTCAGTGTGTTCAGTGTTTTCTCTCTCAGTAAGTGCGGTGTTCTCTCTCTCCTAATGAGTGCAGTGTTGTCTCTCAGTAAGTGAGGTGTTGTCTATCTCAGTGAGTGCGGTGTTGACTCTCAGTGAGTGCAGTGTTGCAACTCTCAGTGAGTGCATTGTAGTCTCTCTCCGTGAGTGCGGTGTTGTCTCACTGTGAGTGCGATATTGACTCTCTCAGTGAGTGCGGTGTGGTCTCTCAGTGATTGCGGTGATGTCTCTCTCAGTGACTGCGGTGTTGTCTCTCTTATGGAGGGCCATGTTGTCTTTCAGTGAGTGCAGTTTTGTCTATCTCAGAGAGAGCGGTTTTGTCTCTCAGTGAGTGTGGTGTTGTCTCTCAGTGAGTGCGGTGTTGTCACTCATTGAGTGCGGCGTTGTCTCTCTCAGTGAGTGTGGTGCTGTCTCTCTCAAAGAGTGCGGTGTTTTCTCTCAATGATTGCGGTGTTGCAATTCTCAGTGAGTGCGGTGTTATCTCTCAGTGCGTGCGGTGTAATCTATCTCAGTGAGTGCGGTTTAGTCTCTCAATCAGTGCGATATTGACACTCTCAGTGAGTGCGGTGCGGTCTCTAATTGAGTGCGGTGTTGTCTCTCTCAGTGAGTGCGGCGTTGTCTCTCTTATGGAGGGAGTTGTTGTCTCTCAGTGAGTGGGGTGTTGTCTCTCTCAGTGAGTGCGGTTTGGTCTCCCTCAGTAAGTGCAGTGTTGTCTCTATCAGTGACTGCGGTTTTGTCTCTCAGTGAGTGCGGTGTTGTCTCTCAGTGAGTGCGGTGTTGTCTCTCAGTGAGTGCGTTGATGTCTCTCTCAGTGAGTGTGGTGCTGTCTCTCAGTGATTGTGGTGCTGTCTCTCAGTGAGTGTGGTGCTGTCTTTCAGTGAGTGTGGTGCTGTCTCTCAGTGAGTGCTGTGTTGTCTCTCAGTGAATGTGGTGTTGTCCCTCATTGAGTGGGGTGCTGCCTCTCAGTGAGTGCAGTGTTGTCCTTAAGTGAGTGCGTTTCTGTTCCTCAGTGAGTGCGGTGCTGTCTCTCAGTGAGTGCGGTGCTGTCTCTCAGTGAGTGCGGTGTTGTCTCTCAGTGAGTGCTGTGTTGTCCGTCATTGAGTGGGGTGCTGTCTCTCAGTGAGTGCAGTGTTGTCCTTAAGTTAGTGCGTTTCTGTTCCTCAGCGAGTGCGGTGTTGTCTCTCAGTGAGTGCTGTGTTGTCTCTCAGTGAGTGCTGTGTTGTCTCTCAGTGAATGCGGTGTTGTCCCTCATTGAGTGCGGTGTTGTCTCCCAGTATGTTCAGTGTTGTCTCTCTCAGTAAGAGCGGTGTTCTCTCTCTCAATGAGTGCGGTGTGGTCTCTCAGTGAGTGCGGTGTTGTCTCTCTCAGTGACTGCGGTGTTGTCTCTCTTATGGAGGGCCATGTTGTCTTTCAGTGAGTGCGGTGTTGTCTATCTCAGAGAGAGCGGTTTTGTCTCTCTCAGTGAGTGCGATTTGGTCTCCCTCAGTGTGTGTGGTGTTGTCTCGCTCAGTAAGTGCGGTGTTGTCTCTATCAGTGACTGCGGTTTTGTGTCTCAGTGAGTGTGGTGTTGTCTCTCAGTGAGTGCGGTGTTGTCTCTCAGTGAAAGCGGTGCTTTCTCAGTGATTGCGGTCTTGTCTCTCAGTGAGTGAGCTGCTGTCTCTCAGTGAGTGCGGTGTTGTTTCCCCTCAGTATATGCGGTATCGTGTCTCTCAGTGAGTGCGTTGCTGTCTCTCTCAGAGAGTGCGTTGCTGTCTCTCTTAGTGAGTTCGGTGTTGACTCTAACAGTAAGTGCGGTGTTGTCTCTCTCAGTGTGTGCGTTGTTTTATTCTCTCACAGTGCGGTGTTGTCTCTCTCAGTGAGTGCAGTGTTGTCTCTCTCAGTGTGCGCGGTGTTGTCTCTCTCAGTGAGTGCCGTGTTGTCTCTCTCAGTGAGTGCAGTGTTGTCTGTCAGTGAGTGCGGTGTTGTCTCTCTCAGTGAGTGAGGTGTTGTCTCTCTCAGTGAGTGAGGTGCTGTCTCTCAGTGAGTGCGGTGCTGTCTCTCAATGAGTGCAATGATGTCTCTTAGGTTGTGCCGTGCTGTCTCTCAGTGTGTGCCTTGATGTCCCTCAGTGAGTGCGGTGTTGTCTCTCTCAACGAGTGTGGTATTGTCTCTCAGTGAATGCGGTGCTATCTCAGTGATTGCGGTGTTGTCTCTCAGTGAGTGCGGTCTTGTCCCTCAGTCCGTGCGGTTTTGTCTCTCTCAGTGATTGCGCTGTTGTCTCTATCAGTGAGTGCTGTGTTGTCCTTCTCAGTGAGTGCGGTTTGGTCTCTCTCAGTGAGTGCGGTGTTATCTCTCTCAGTAAGTGCGGTGTTGTCTCTATCAGTGACTGCGGTGTTGTCTCTCAGTGAGTCCGGTGTTGTCTCTCAGTGAGTACGGTGTTGTCTCTCTCAGTGAGTGCGGTGTTGTCTCTCTCAGTGAGTGCGGTGTTGTCTCTCATTTAGTGCGGTGTTGTATCTGGCAGTGAGTGCGGCGTGGACTCTCTCAGTGAGTGCGGTGTTGTCTCTCTCAGTGAGTTCATTGTTTTCTCTCTCAGTGAGTGCGGCATTGTCTCTCTTATGGAGGGCGTTGTTGTCTCTCAGTGAGGGCAGTGTTGTCTCTCTCAATGAGTGCGGTTTGGTCTCCCTCAGTGAGTGTGGTGTTGTATCGCTCAGTAAGTGCGGTGTTGTCTCTCTCAGTGAGTGCGGTTTGGTCTCTCTCAGTGAGTGCGGTGTTATCTCTCTCAGTAAGTGCGGTGTTGTCTCTCTCAGTGAGTGCGGTGTTGTCTCGCTCAGCGAGTGCTCTGTTGTCTCTCTCAGTGAGTGCGGTGTTGTCTCTCAGTGAGGCCGGTGTTGTCTCTCTCAGTGAGAGCAGTGTTGTCTCTCAGTGATGCGGTGTTATCTCTCAGTGAGTGCGGTGTTGTCTCTCTCAGTAAGTGCGGTGTTGTCTCTCTCAGTGAGTGTGGTGTTTTCTCTCTCAGTGAGTACGGTGTTGTCTCTCAGTGAGTACGGTGTTGTCTCTCTCAGTGAGTGCGGTGTTGTCTCTCTCAGTGAATGCGGTGTTGTCTCTCAGTGAGTACAGTGTTGTGTCTCTCAGTGAGTGCGGTGTTGTCTCTCATTTAGTGCAGTATTGTATCTGGCAGTGAGTGCGGCGTGGAATCTCTCAGTGAGTGCGGTGTTGTCTCTCTCAGTGAGTTCATTGTTGTCTCTCTCAGTGAGTGCGGTGTTGTCTCTCTCAGTGAGTGCAGTGTGGTCTCTCAGAGAGTGCTGTGTTGTTTCTCAGTGAGTGCGGTGTGGTCTCTCAGTGAGTAAGTTGCTGTCCCTCAGTGAGTGCGGTGTTGTCTCTCAGTGTGTTCAGTGTTGTCTCACTCAGTTAGTGCGTTGTTCTCTCTCTCAATGAGTGCGGTGTGGTCTCTCAGTGAGTGCGGTGTTGTCTCTCTCAGTGAATGGGGTGTTGTCTCTCAGTGAGTGTGGTGTTGCCTCTCTTAGTGAGTGCGGTTTTGTTTCTCAGTGAGTGCATGTGGTCTCTCAGTGGGTACGTTGCTGTCTCTCAGTGACTGCGGTGTTGTCTCTCAGTGTGTTCAGTGTTGTATCAGTAAGTGCGGTGTTCTCTCTCTCAGTGAGTGCGTTGTGGTCTCTCAGTGAGTGCGGTGTTGTCTCTCTCAGTGAGTGCGGTGTTGTCTCTCTCAATGAGTGCGGTTTTGTCTCTCAGTGAGTGTGGTGTTGCCTCTCTTAGTGAGTGCGGTTTTGTTTCTCACTGAGTGCAGTGTTTTCTCTCAGTGAGTGCGGTGTTGTCTATCTCAGTGAGTGCGGTGTTGGATCTCAGTGAGTGCAGTTTTGCAACTCTCAGTGAGTGCATTGTAGTCTCTCTCCGTGAGTGCGGGGTTCTCTCACAGTGAGTGCGATATTGACTCTCTTTGTGAGTGCGGTGTGGTCTCTCAGTGAGTGCGGTGTTGTCTCTCTCAGTGACTGCGGTGTTGTCTCTCTTATGGAGGGCCATGTTGTCTTTCAGTGAGTGCGGTGTTGTCTATCTCAGAGAGAGCGGTTTTGTCTCTCTCAGTGAGTGCGATTTGGTCTCCCTCAGTGTGTGTGGTGTTGTCTCGCTCAGTAAGTGCGGTGTTGTCTCTATCAGTGACTGCGGTTTTGTCTCTCAGTGATTGCTGTGTTGTCTCTCAGTGAATGCGGTGTTGTCCCTCATTGAGTGGGGTGCTGTCTCTCAGTGAGTGCAGTGTTGTCCTTAAGTGAGTCCGTTGCTGTTCCTCAGTGAGTGCGGTGCTGTCTCTCAGTGAGTGCATTGTTGTCTCTCAGTGAGTGAGGTGTTGTCTCTCAATGAGAGCAGTGATGTCTCTCTCAGTGAGTGCCCTGTTGTCTGACAGCGAGTGCGCCGTTGTCTCTCTCAGTGAGTGCGGTGTGAGGTCTCTTTGAGTGCGGTGTGGTCTCTCAGAGGGTGCTGTGTTGTCTCTCAGTGAGTGCGGTGTGGTCTCTCAGTGAGTACGTTGCTGTCTCTCAGTGTTGCGCGGTGTTGTCTCTCAGTGTGTTCAGTGTTGTCTCTCTCACAAAGTGCGGTGTTCTCTATCTCAATGAGTGCGGTGTGGTCTCTCAGTGAGTGCGGTGTTGTCTCTCAGTGAGTGTGGTGTTGCCTCTCTTAGTGAGTGCGGTTTTGTTTCTCAGTGAGTGAAGTGTTGTCTCTCAGTTTTTGCGGTGTTGTCTATATCAGTGAGTGCGGTGTTGTCTCTCAGTGAGTGCAGTGTTGCAACTCTCAGTGAGTGCATTGTAGTCTCTCTCCGTGAGTGCAGGGTTGTCTCACAGTGAGTGCTATATTGACTCTCTCAGTGAGTGCGGTGTGGTCTCTCAGTGAGTGTGGTGTTGTCTCTCTCAGTGACTGCGGTGTTGTCTCTCTTATGGAAGGCCATGTAGTCTTCCAGTGAGCGCGGTGTTGTCTATCTCAGAGAGAGCGGTGTTGTCTCTCTCAGTGAGTGTCGTGCTGTCTCTCTCAAAGAGTGCGGTGTTTTCTCTCAATGATTGCGGTGTTGCAACTCTCAGTGAGTGCGGAGTTGTCTCTATCAGTGAGTGAGGTGTTATCTCTCAGTGCGTGCGGTATAATCTATCTCAGTGAGTGCGGTTTAGTCTCTCAATGAGTGTGATATTGACACTCTCAGTGAGTGCGGTGCGGTCTCTAAGTGAGTGCGGTGTTGTCTCTCTCAGTGAGTGCAGCGTTGTCTCTCTTATGGAAGGATTTGTTGTCTCTCAGTGAGTGGGGTGTTGTCTCTCTCAGTGAGTGCGGTTTGGTCTCCCTCTGAGTGTGGAGTTGTCTCGCTCAGTAAGTGCGGTGTTGTCTCTATCAGTGACTGCGGTTTTGTCTCTCAGTGAGTGCGGTGTTGTCTCTCAGTGAGTGCGGTGTTGTCTCTCAGTGAGTGCGGTGTTGTCTCTCAGTGAATGCGGTGTTGTCCCTCATTGAGTACGGTGCTGTCTCTCAGTGAGTGCAGTGTTGTCCTTAAGTGAGTGCGTTTCTGTTCCTCAGTGAGTGTGGTGCTGTCTCTCAGTGAATGCGGTGTTGTCCCTCATTGAGTGGGGTGCTGTCTCTCAGTGAGTGCAGTGTTGTCCTTAAGTGAGTGCGTTTCTGTTCCTCAGTGAGCGTGGTGCTGTCTCTCAGTGAGTGCATTGTTGTATCTCAGTGAGTGCGGTGTTGTCTCTCTCAGTGAGTGCGCTTTTCTCTCTCAGTTAGGGCGGTGTTGTCTCTCAGTGAGTGCGGTGTTGTCTCTCTCAGTGAATGCGGTGTTGTCTCTCTCAGTGAGTGCGGTTTGGTCTCTCTCATTGATTGCGGTGTTGTCTCTCTCAGTATGTGCGGTGTTGTCTCTCAGTGATTGCGGTGTTGCGTCTCAGTGAGTGCGGTGTTGCCTCTCTCAGTGAGTGCGGTGTTGTCTCTCAGTCAGTGCGGTGTTTTCTCTCAGTGAGTGCAGTGTTGTCTCTCAGTGAATGCGGTGTTGTGTCTCTCAGTGAGTGCACTGCTGTCTCTCAGTGAGTGCGGTGTTGTCTCCCTCAGTGAATGCGGTACTGTCTTTCAGTGAATGCAGTGTTGTCTCACTCAGTGAGTGCGGTGTTGTCTTTTTCAGTGAGTGCAGTGTTGTTTCTCTCAGTGAGTGCAGTGTTAACTCTCAGTGAGCGTGCTGTTGTCTCTCTCAGTGTGTGCGGTGCTGTCTCTGAGTGAGTGCGGTGTTGTCTCTCTCAGTGAGTGCGGTGCTGTCTTACACGGAGTGCAGTGTTGTTCTCTCAGTGAGTTGTGTGTTGTCTCTCAGTGAGTGCGGTGCTGTCTCTCAGTGAGTGCGGTGCTGTCTCTCAGTGAGTGCGGTGCTGTCTCTCAGTGAGTGCGGTGCTGTCTCTCAGTGAGTACACTGCTGTCTCTCAGTGAGTGCAGTGTTGTCTCCCTCAGTGAATGCGGTACTGTCTCTCAGTGAGTGCAGTGTTGTCTCTCTCAGTGAGTGCGGTGTTGTCTTTCTCAGTGAGTGCGGTGTTGTCTCTCTGTGAGTGCGGTGTTGTCTCTCTCACTGAGTGCGGTGTTGTCTCTCAGTGAGTGCGGTGCTGTCTTTCACTGAGTGAGGTGTTGTCTCTCAGTGAGTTCGTTGTTGGATCTCCCCGTGAGTGCACTGTTTAATCTCTCAGCGAGTGCTCTGTTGTCTCTCTCAGCGAGTGCGCTGTTGTCTCTCTCAATGAGTGCGGTGCTCTGTCTCAGTGATTGCGGTGTGGTCTCTCAGTGATTGCGGTGTGGTCTCTCTCAGTGAGTGGGCTGTTCTCTCTCAGTGAGTGCGGTGTTGTCTCTCTCAGTGAGTGTGGTGTTGTCTCTCTCAGTGAGTGCGCTGTTCGCTCTCAGTGAGGGCGGTGTTGTCTCTCTCATTGAGTACGGTGTTGTCTCTCTCAGTATGTGCGGTGTTGTATCTATCAGTGAGTGCGGTGTTGTCTCTCAGTGAGTGCACTGCTGTCTCTCAGTGAGTGCGGTGTTGTCTCTCTCAGTGAGTGCGGTGTCGTCTTTCTCAGTGAGTGCGGTGTTGTCTTTCTCAGTGAGTGCAGTGTTGTTTCTCTCAGTGAGTGCAGTGTTAACTCTCAGTGAGTGTGCTGCTGTCTCTCTCAGTGAGTGCGGTGTTGTTTCTCTCAGTGAATGCAGTGTTGTCTCTCACTGAGTTCATTGTTGTGTCCCTCCGTGAGTGCACTGTTTAATCTCTCAGCGAGTGTTCTGTTGTCTCGCTCAGCAAGTGCGCTGTTGTCTCTCTCAATGAGTGTGGTGCTCTGTCTCAGTGAGTGCTGTGTGGTCTATCAGTGATTGCGGTGTGGTCTCTCTCAGTGAGTGCACTGTTCTCTCTCAGTGAGGGCGGTGTTGTCTCTCAGTGAGTGCGGTGTTGTCTCTCTCAGTGAGTGCGCTTTTCTCTCTCAGTTAGGGCGGTGTTGTCTCTCAGTGAGTGCGGTGTTGTCTCTCTCAGTGAATGCGGTGTTGTCTCTCTCAGTGAGTGCGGTTTGGTCTCTCTCATTGATTGCGGTGTTGTCTCTCTCAGTATGTGCGGTGTTGTCTCTCAGTGATTGCGGTGTTGCGTCTCAGTGAGTGCGGTGTTGCCTCTCTCAGTGAGTGCGGTGTTGTCTCTCAGTGAGTGCGGTGTTTTCTCTCAGTGAGTGCAGTGTTGTCTCTCAGTGAATGCGGTGTTGTGTCTCTCAGTGAGTGCACTGCTGTCTCTCAGTGAGTGCGGTGTTGTCTCCCTCAGTGAATGCGGTGTTAACTCTCAGTGAGCGTGCTGTTGTCTCTCTCAGTGTGTGCGGTGCTGTCTCTGAGTGAGTGCGGTGTTGTCTCTCTCAGTGAGTGCGGTGCTGTCTTACACGGAGTGCAGTGTTGTTCTCTCAGTGAGTTGTGTGTTGTCTCTCAGTGAGTGCGGTGCTGTCTCTCAGTGAGTGCGGTGATGTCTCTCTGTGAGATCGGTGTTGTCTCTCTCCGTGAGTGCGGTGCTGTCTCTTAGTGAGTGCGGTGCTGTGTCTCAGTGAGTGCGATGATGTATCTCAGTTTGTGCGTTGTTGACTTTCAGTGAGTGCGGTGCTGTCTCTCAGTGAGTGCGGTGCTGTCTCTCAGTGAGTGCGGTGTTCTCTCTCTCAGTGAGTGCGGTGTTGTCTTTCTCACTCAGTGCGGTGTTGTCTCTCAGTGAGTGCGGTGTTGTCTTTCTCACTCAGTGCGGTGTTGTCTCTCAGTGAGTGCTTTGTTGTCTCTCAGTGAGTGCTGTGTTGTCTCTCAGTGAATGCGGTGTTGTCCCTCAGCGAGTGCGGTGCTGTCTCTCAGTGAGTGCAGTGTTGTCCTTAAGTGAGTGTGGTGCTGTCTCTCAGTGAGTGCGATGCTTTCTCTCAGTGAATACGGTGTTGTCTCTCAGTGAATGCGGTGATGTCTCTCAGTGAGATCGGTGTTGTCTCTCTCCGTGAGAGCGGTGCTGTCTCTTAGTGAGTGCGGTGCTGTCTCTCAGTGAGTGCGATGATGTATCTCAGTTTGTGCGTTGTTGACTTTCAGTGAGTGCGGTGCTATCTCTCAGTGAGTGCGGTGTTGTCTCTCTCAGTGAGTGCGGTGTTGTCTTTCTCAATGAGTGCGGTGTTGTCTCTGAGTGAGTGCTGTGTTGTCTCTCAGTGAGTGCTGTGTTGTCTCTCAGTGAGTGCTTTGTTGTCTCTCAGTGAGTGCTGTGTTGTCTCTCAGTGAATGCGGTCCTGTCCCTCAGCGAGTGCGGTGCTGTCTCTCAGTGAGTGCAGTGTTGTCCTTAAGTGAGTGTGGTGCCGTCTCTCAGTGAGTGCGATGATGTATCTTAGTTTGTGTGTTGTTGACTTTCAGTGAGTGCGGTGCTGTCTCTCAGTGAGTGCGGTGCTGTCTCTCAGTGAGTGCGGTGTTTCTCTCAGTGAGTGCTATGATGTCTCTCAGTTTGTGCGGTGTTGACTCTCAGTGATTGCGGTGTGGTCTCTCTCAGTGAGTGCGGTGTTGTCTCTCTCAGTGAGTGCGGTGTTGTCTCTCTCAGTGAGTGAGGTGTTGTCTCTCAGTGAGTGCTATGATGTCTCTCAGTTTCTTATGTGTTGTCTCTCAGTGAGAGCGGTGTTGTCTCTCAGTGAGTGCGGTGCTGTCTCTCAGTGAGTGCGATGATGTCTCTTAGTTTGTGCGGTGCTTTCTCTCAGTGAGTGCCTTGATGTCCCTCAGTGATTGCGGTGTTGACTCTCTCACCGAGTGCGGAATTGTCTCTCAATGTGTGCTGTGTTGACTCTCTGTGAATGCGGTGCTGGCTCTCAATGAGTGCAGTGTTGTCTCTCAGTGAGTGCGGTGTTGTCTCTCAGTGAGTGCGGTATTGTCTCTCAGTGAGTGCGGTGTTGTCTCTCAGTGAGTGCAGTGATGTCTCTCAGTGAGTGCGGTGCTGTCTGGCTGTGAGTGCGGTGCTGTCTGGCTGTGAGTGCGGTGCTGTCTGGCTGTGAGTGCGGTGCTGTCTGGCTGTGAGTGCGGTGCTGTCTGGCTGTGAGTGCGGTGCTGTCTGGCTGTGAGTGCGGTGCTGTCTGGCTGTGAGTGCGGTGCTGTCTGGCTGTGAGTGCGGTGCTGTCTTGCTGTGAGTGCGGTGCTGTCTTGCTGTGAGTGCGGTGCTGTCTGGCTGTGAGTGCGGTGCTGTCTGGCTGTGAGTGCGGTGCTGTCTGGCTGTGAGTGCGGTGCTGTCTGGCTGTGAGTGCGGTGCTGTCTGGCTGTGAGTGCGGTGCTGTCTGGCTGTGAGTGCGGTGCTGTCTGGCTGTGAGTGCGGTGCTGTCTGGCTGTGAGTGCGGTGCTGTCTGGCTGTGAGTGCGGTGCTGTCTGGCTGTGAGTGCGGTGCTGTCTGGCTGTGAGTGCGGTGCTGTCTCTCAGTGAGTGCGGTGCTGTCTCTCAGTGAGTGCGGTGCTGTCTCTCAGTGAGTGCGGTGCTGTCTCTCAGTGAGTGCGGTGCTGTCTCTCAGTGAGTGCGGTGCTGTCTCTCAGTGAGTGAGGTGTTGTCTCTCAGTGAGTGCGATGTTGTCTCTCTCAGTGAGTGCAGTGTTGACCCTCAGTGAGTTATTTCTGATTGCAGTGTTGCCTCTTAGTGAGCATGCTGTTGTCGCTCTCAGTGAGTGCGTTGTTGTCTCTCTCAGTGAGTGCAGTGTTGACCCTCAGTGAGTTATTTCTGATCTCTCTCAGTGAGTGCGGTGTTGTCTCTCTCAGTGACTGCGGTGTTGTCTCTCAGTGAGTGCGGTGTTGTCTCTATCAGTGAGTGCGCTGTTGTCTCTCTCAGCGAGTGCGCTGTTGTCTCTCTCAGTGAGTGCGGTGCTCTGTCTCAGTGAGTGCGGTGTGGTCTCTAGGTGAGTGCGGTGTTGTCTCTCTCAGTGAAAGCGGTGTTGTCTCTCTCCTTGAGTGCGGTGCTGTCTCTTAGTGAGTGCGGTGCTGTCTCTCAGTGAGTGCGATGATGTATCTCAGTTTGTCCGTTGCTGACTTTCAGTGAGTGCGGTGCTGTCTCTCAGTGAGTGCGTTGTTGTCTCTCTCAGTGAGTGCTATGATGTCTCTCAGTTTGTGCGGTGTTGACTCTCAGTGAGAGCGGTGTTGTCTCTCTCAGTGAGTGCGGTGTTGTCTCTCTCAGTGAGTGAGGTGTTGTCTCTCAGTGAGTGCGGTGCTGTCTCTCAGTGAGTGCTATGATGTCTCTCAGTTTCTGCGGTGTTGACTCTCAGTGAGAGCGGTGTTGTCTCTCTCAGTGAGTGCGGTTTTGTCTCTCTCAGTGAGTGAGGTGTTGTCTCTCAGTGAGTGCGGTTCTGTCTCTCAGTGAGTGCGATGATGTCTCTTAGTTTGTGCGGTGCTTTCTCTCAGTGAGTGCCTTGATGTCCCTCAGTGAGTGCGGTGTTGTCTCTCTCACCGAGTGCGGAATTGTCTCTCAATGTGTGCTGTGTTGACTCTCTGTGAATGCGGTGCTGGCTCTCAATGAGTGCAGTGTTGTCTCTCAGTGAGTGCGGTGTTGTCTCTCTCAGTGAGTGCGCTGTTGTCTCTCAATGAGTGCGTTGCTGTCTCTCAGCGAGTGCGGTGTTGTCTTTCAGTGAGTGAGGTGTTGTCTCTCAGTGAGTGCGATGTTGTCTCTCAGTGATTGCCGTGTTGTCTCTCTCAGTGAGTGCAGTGTTGACCCTCAGTGAGTTATTTCTGATCTCTCTCAGTGAGTGCGGTGTTGTCTCTATCAGTGAGTGCGGTGTTGTCTCTATCAGTGATTGCGGTGTTTTCTCTCAGTGAGTGCGGTGTTGTCTCTCTCAGTGAGTGCGCTGTTGTCTCTCTCAGTGAGTGCGCTGTTGTCTCTCTCAGTGAGTGCGGTGTTGTCTCTCAGTGAGTGCGGTATTGTCTCTCAGTGAGTGCGGTGTTTTCTCTCAGTGAGTGTGGTGTTGTCTCTCAGTGAGTGCGTTGTTGTGTCCCTCATTGTGTGCGCTGCTGTCTCTCAATAAGTGAGGTGCTGTCTGTCACGGAGTGCGGTGTTGTCTCTCAGTGAGTGCGGTGTTGTCTCTCAGTGAGTGCGGTGTTGTCTCTCAGTGAGTGCGGTGTTGTCTCTCAGTGAGTGCGGTGTTGTCTCTCAGTGAGTGCGGTGTTGTCTCTCAGTGAGTGCGGTGTTGTCTCTCAGTGAGTGCGCTGTTGTCTCTCAGTGAGTGCGGTGCTGTCTCTCAGTGAGTGCGCTGTTGTCTCTCAGTGAGTGCGTTCTTGTCTCTCAGTGAGTGGGGTGTTGTCTCTCAGTGAGTGGGGTGTTGTCCCTCAGTGTGTGAGGTGCTGTCTCTGAGTGAGTGCGGTGTTGTCTCTCTCAGTGAGTGCGGTGCTGTCTCTCAGTGAGCGCGGTGTTGTCTCTCTCAGTGAGTGCGCTGTTGTCTCTCAATGAGTGCGTTGCTGTCTCTCAGCGAGTGCGGTGTTGTCTTTCAGTGAGTGCGGTGATGTCTGTCAGTGAGTGCGGTGTTGTCTCTCTGTGAATGCGGTGTTCTATCTCCCACTGAGTGCGGTGTTGTCTCTCAGTGAGTGTGGTGCTGTCTTTCACTGAGTGAGGTGTTGTCTCTCAGTGAGATCGTTATTGTCTCTCTCCGTGAGTGCACTGTTTAATCTCTCAGCGAGTGCTCTGTTGTCTCTCTCAGCGAGTGCGCTGTTGTCTCTCTCAGTGATTGCGCTGTTCTCTTTCAGTGAGTGCGGTGCTGTCTCTCAGTGAGTGCGGTGCTGTCTCTCAGTGAGTGAGGTGTTGTCTCTCAGTGAGTGCGATGTTGTCTCTCTCAGTGAGTGCAGTGTTGACCCTCAGTGAGTTATTTCTGATTGCAGTGTTGCCTCTTAGTGAGCATGCTGTTGTCGCTCTCAGTGAGTGCGTTGTTGTCTCTCTCAGTGAGTGCAGTGTTGACCCTCAGTGAGTTATTTCTGATCTCTCTCAGTGAGTGCGGTGTTGTCTCTCTCAGTGACTGCGGTGTTGTCTCTCAGTGAGTGCGGTGTTGTCTCTATCAGTGAGTGCGCTGTTGTCTCTCTCAGCGAGTGCGCTGTTGTCTCTCTCAATGAGTGCGGTGCTCTGTCTCAGTGAGTGCGGTGTGGTCTCTAGGTGAGTGCGGTGTTGTCTCTCTCAGTGAAAGCGGTGTTGTCTCTCTCCTTGAGTGCGGTGCTGTCTCTTAGTGAGTGCGGTGCTGTCTCTCAGTGAGTGCGATGATGTATCTCAGTTTGTCCGTTGCTGACTTTCAGTGAGTGCGGTGCTGTCTCTCAGTGAGTGCGTTGTTGTCTCTCTCAGTGAGTGCTATGATGTCTCTCAGTTTGTGCGGTGTTGACTCTCAGTGAGAGCGGTGTTGTCTCTCTCTGTGAGTGCGGTGTTGTCTCTCTCAGTGAGTGAGGTGTTGTCTCTCAGTGAGTGCGGTGCTGTCTCTCAGTGAGTGCTATGATGTCTCTCAGTTTCTGCGGTGTTGACTCTCAGTGAGAGCGGTGTTGTCTCTCTCAGTGAGTGCGGTTTTGTCTCTCTCAGTGAGTGAGGTGTTGTCTCTCAGTGAGTGCGGTTCTGTCTCTCAGTGAGTGCGATGATGTCTCTTAGTTTGTGCGGTGCTTTCTCTCAGTGAGTGCCTTGATGTCCCTCAGTGAGTGCGGTGTTGTCTCTCTCACCGAGTGCGGAATTGTCTCTCAATGTGTGCTGTGTTGACTCTCTGTGAATGCGGTGCTGGCTCTCTATGAGTGCAGTGTTGTCTCTCAGTGAGTGCGGTGTTGTCTCTCTCAGTGAGTGCGCTGTTGTCTCTCAATGAGTGCGTTGCTGTCTCTCAGCGAGTGCGGTGTTGTCTTTCAGTGAGTGAGGTGTTGTCTCTCAGTGAGTGCGATGTTGTCTCTCAGTGATTGCCGTGTTGTCTCTCTCAGTGAGTGCAGTGTTGACCCTCAGTGAGTTATTTCTGATCTCTCTCAGTGAGTGCGGTGTTGTCTCTATCAGTGAGTGCGGTGTTGTCTCTATCAGTGATTGCGGTGTTTTCTCTCAGTGAGTGCGGTGTTGTCTCTCTCAGTGAGTGCGCTGTTGTCTCTCTCAGTGAGTGCGCTGTTGTCTCTCTCAGTGAGTGCGGTGTTGTCTCTCAGTGAGTGCGGTATTGTCTCTCAGTGAGTGCGGTGTTTTCTCTCAGTGAGTGTGGTGTTGTCTCTCAGTGAGTGCGTTGTTGTGTCCCTCATTGTGTGCGCTGCTGTCTCTCAATAAGTGAGGTGCTGTCTGTCACGGAGTGCGGTGTTGTCTCTCAGTGAGTGCGGTGTTGTCTCTCAGTGAGTGCGGTGTTGTCTCTCAGTGAGTGCGGTGTTGTCTCTCAGTGAGTGCGGTGTTGTCTCTCAGTGAGTGCGGTGTTGTCTCTCAGTGAGTGCGCTGTTGTCTCTCAGTGAGTGCGCTGTTGTCTCTCAGTGAGTGCGCTGTTGTCTCTCAGTGAGTGCGTTCTTGTCTCTCAGTGAGTGGGGTGTTGTCTCTCAGTGAGTGGGGTGTTGTCCCTCAGTGTGTGAGGTGCTGTCTCTGAGTGAGTGCGGTGTTGTCTCTCTCAGTGAGTGCGGTGCTGTCTCTCAGTGAGCGCGGTGTTGTCTCTCTCAGTGAGTGCGCTGTTGTCTCTCAATGAGTGCGTTGCTGTCTCTCAGCGAGTGCGGTGTTGTCTTTCAGTGAGTGCGGTGATGTCTGTCAGTGAGTGCGGTGTTGTCTCTCTGTGAGTGCGGTGTTGTATCTCCCACTGAGTGCGGTGTTGTCTCTCAGTGAGTGTGGTGCTGTCTTTCACTGAGTGAGGTGTTGTCTCTCAGTGAGATCGTTATTGTCTCTCTCCGTGAGTGCACTGTTTAATCTCTCAGCGAGTGCTCTGTTGTCTCTCTCAGCGAGTGCGCTGTTGTCTCTCTCAGTGATTGCGCTGTTCTCTTTCAGTGAGGGCGGTGTTGTCTCTCAGTGAGTGCGGTGTTGTCTCTCTCAGTGAAAGCGGTGTTGTCTCTCTCCTTGAGTGCGGTGCTGTCTCGTAGTGAGTGCGGTGCTGTCTCGTAGTGAGTGCGGTGCTGTCTCTCAGTGAGCGCGATGATGTATCTCAGTTTGTCCGTTGCTGACTTTCAGTGAGTGCGGTGCTGTCTCTCAGTGAGTGCGTTGTTGTCTCTCTCAGTGAGTGCTATGATGTCTCTCAGTTTGTGCGGTGTTGTCTCTCTCAGTGAGAGCGGTGTTGTCTCTCTCAGTGAGTGCGGTGTTGTCTCTCTCAGTGAGTGAGGTGTTGTCTCTCAGTGAGTGCGGTGCTTTCTCTCAGTGAGTGCTATGATGTCTCTCAGTTTCTGCGGTGTTGACTTTCAGTGAGAGCGGTGTTGTCTCTCTCAGTGAGTGCGGTGTTGGCTCTCTCAGTGAGTGAGGTGTTGTCTCTCAGTGAGTGCGGTTCTGTCTCTCAGTGAGTGCAATGATGTCTCTTAGTTTGTGCGGTGCTTCCTCTCAGTGAGTGCCTTGATGTCCCTCAGTGAGTGCGGTGTTGTCTCTCTCACCGAGTGCGGAATTGTCTCTCAATGTGTGCTGTGTTGACTCTCTGTGAATGCGGTGCTGGCTCTCAATGAGTGCAGTGTTGTCTCTCAGTGAGTGCGGTGTTATCTTTCTCAGTGAGTGCGGTGTTGTCTTTCTCAGTGAGTGAAGTGTTGTCTCTCAGTGAGTGCGGTGCTGTCTCTCAGTGAGTGCGGTGCTGTCTCTCAGTGAGTGCGGTGCTGTCTCTCAGTGAGTGCGGTGCTGTCTCTCAGTGTGTGGGCTGTTGTCTCTCAGTGAGTGCGGTATTGTCTCTCAATGAGTGCGGTGTTGTCTCTCAGTGAGGGCGGTGTTGTCTCTCAGTGAGTACGTTGTTGTCTCTCAGTGATTGTGTTGTTGTCTTAGTGAGTGCACTGCTGTCTCTGAGTGAGTGCGCTGTTGTCTCTGTCCGTGAGTGCGGTTTGGTCTGTCTCAGTGATTGCGTTGTTTGTCTCTCTCAGTGATTGCGCTGCTGTCTCTCAGTGAGTTGTGTGTTGTCTCTCAGTGAGTTGTGTGTTGTCTCTCAGTGAGTTGTGTGTTGTCTCTCAGTGAGTGCGGTGCTGTCTCTCACTGAGTGCGGTGCTGTCTGTCAGTGAGTGCGATGATGTCTCTTAGTTTGTGCAGTGCTGTCTCTCAGTGAGTGCCTTGATGACCCTCAGTGAGTGCGGTATTGTCTCTCAGAGAGTGCGGTGTTGTCTCTCAGTGAGTGCAGTGATGTCTCTCAGTGAGTGCGGTGCTGTGTGGCTGTGAGTGCAGTGCTGTCTCTCAGTGAGTGCGGTGCTGTCTCTCAGTGAGTGCGGTGCTGTCTCTCAGTGAGTGCGGTGCTGTCTCTCAGTGAGTGAGGTGCTGCCTCTCAGTGAGTGTGGTGTTGTCTCTCAGTGAGTGCGATATTGTCTCTCAGTGATTGCAGTGTTGTCTCTTAGTGAGCATGCTGTTGTCGCTCTCAGTGAGTGCGGTGTTGTCTCTCTCTGTGAGTGCAGTGTTGACCCTCAGTGAGTTATTTCTGATCTCTCTCAGTGAGTGCGGTGTTGTCTCTCTCAGTGAGTGCGGTGCTGTCTCTTAGTGAGTGCGGTGCTGTCTCTCAGTGAGTGCGATGATGTCTCTTAGTTTGTGCAGTGCTGTCTCTCAGTGAGTGCCTTGATGACCCTCAGTGAGTGTGGTGCTGTCTCTCACAGTGAGTGCGGTGTTGTCTCTCAGTGAGTTGTGTGTTGTCTCTCAGTGAGTGCGGTGTTGTCTCTCAGTGATTGCGGTGTTGTCTCTCAGTGTGTGGGCTGTTGTCTCTCAGTGAGTGCGGTGTTGTCTCTCAGTGAGTGCGCTGTTGTCTCTCTCAGTGTGTGTGGTGCTGCCTCTGAGTGAGTGCGGTGTTGTCTCTCTCAGTGAGTGCGGTGCTGTCTTACACGGAGTGCGGTGTTGTCTCTCAGTGACTTGTGTGTTGTCTCTCATTGAGTGCGGTGCTGTCTCTCAGTGAGTGCGGTGCTTTCTCTCAGTGAGTGCGATGATGTCTCTTAGTTTGTGTAGTGCTGTCTCTCAGTGATTGCCTTGATGACCCTCATTGAGTGCGTTGTTGTCTCTCTCACCGAGTGTGGTGTTGTCTCTCAGTGATTGCGGTGTTGTCTCTCAGTGTGTGGGCTGTTGTCTCTCAGTGAGTGCGGTATTGTCTCTCAGTGAGTGCGGTGTTGTCTCTCAGTGAGGGCGGTGTTGTCTCTCAGTGAGTGAGGTGTTGTCTCTCAGTGATTGTGTTGTTGTCTTAGTGAGTGCACTGCTGTCTCTGAGTGAGTGCGCTGTTGTCTCTGTCCGTGAGTGCGGTTTGGTCTGTCTCAGTGATTGCGTTGTTTGTCTCTCTCAGTGATTGCGCTGCTGTCTCTCAGTGAGAGCGGTGTTGTCTCCCTCAGTGATTGCGGTACTGTCTCTCAGTGAGTTGTGTGTTGTCTCTCAGTGAGTTGTGTGTTGTCTCTCAGTGAGTGCGGTGCTGTCTCTCACTGAGTGCGGTGCTGTCTGTCAGTGAGTGCGATGATGTCTCTTAGTTTGTGCAGTGCTGTCTCTCAGTGAGTGCCTTGATGACCCTCAGTGAGTGCGGTATTGTCTCTCAGAGAGTGCGGTGTTGTCTCTTAGTGAGCATGCTGTTGTCGCTCTCAGTGAGTGCAGTGTTGTCTCTCTCAGTGAGTGCAGTGTTGACCCTCAGTGAGTTATTTCTGATGTCTCTCAGTGAGTGCGGTGTTGTCTGTCTCAGTGAGTGCGGTGTTGTCACTCTCAGTAAGTGCGGTGTTGTCTCTATCAGTGATTGCGGTGTTGTCTCTCAGTGAGTGCGCTGTTGTCTCTCTCAGTGTGTGTGGTGCTGCCTCTGAGTGAGTGCGGTGTTGTCTCTCTCAGTGAGTGCGGTGCTGTCATACACGGAGTGCGGTGTTGTCTCTCAGTGACTTGTGTGTTGTCTCTCAGTGAGTGCGGTGCTGTCTCTCAGTGAGTGCGGTGCTGTCTCTCAGTGAGTGCGATGATGTCTCTTAGTTTGTGTAGTGCTGTCTCTCAGTGAGTGCGATATTGTCTCTCAGTGATTGCAGTGTTGTCTCTTAGTGAGCGTGCTGTTGTCGCTCTCAGTGAGTGCGGTGTTGTCTCTCAGTGATTGTGTTGTTGTCTTTGTGAGTGCACTGCTGTCTCTGAGTGAGTGCGCTGTTGTCTCTGTCCGTGAGTGCGGTTTGGTCTGTCTCAGTGATTGCGTTGTTTGTCTCTCTCAGTGATTGCGCTGCTGTCTCTCAGTGAGTTGTGTGTTGTCTCTCAGTGAGTGCGGTGCTGTCTCTCACTGAGTGCGGTGCTGTCTGTCAGTGAGTGCGATGATGTCTCTTAGTTTGTGCAGTGCTGTCTCTCAGTGAGTGCCTTGATGACCCTCAGTGAGTGCGGTATTGTCTCTTAGAGAGTGCAATGTTGTCTCTCAGTGAGTGCAGTGATGTCTCTCAGTGAGTGCGGTGCTGTGTGGCTGTGAGTGCGGTGCTGTCTCTCAGTGAGTGCGGTGCTGTCTCTCAGTGAGTGCGGTGCTGTCTCTCAGTGAGTGCGGTGCTGTCTCTCAGTGAGTGCGGTGCTGTCTCTCATTGAGTGAGGTGCTGCCTCTCAGTGAGTGCGGTGTTGTCTCTCAGTGAGTGCGATATTGTCTCTCAGTGATTGCAGTGTTGTCTCTTAGTGAGCATGCTGTTGTCGCTCTCAGTGAGTGCGGTGTTGTCTCTCTCAGTGAGTGCAGTGTTGACCCTCAGTGAGTTATTTCTGATCTCTCTCAGTGAGTGCGGTGTTGTCTCTCTCAGTGAGTGCGGTGCTGTCTGGCTGTGAGTGCGGTGCTGTCTGGCTGTGAGTGCGGTGCTGTCTGGCTGTGAGTGCGGTGCTGTCTGGCTGTGAGTGCGGTGCTGTCTGGCTGTGAGTGCGGTGCTGTCTCTCAGTGAGTGCGGTGCAGTCTCTCAGTGAGTGCGGTGCTGTCTCTCAGTGAGTGCGGTGCTGTCTCTCAGTGAGTGCGGTGCTGTCTCTCAGTGAGTGCGGTGCTGTCTCTCAGTGAGTGAGGTGTTGTCTCTCAGTGAGTGCGATGTTGTCTCTCTCAGTGAGTGCAGTGTTGACCCTCAGTGAGTTATTTCTGATTGCAGTGTTGCCTCTTAGTGAGCATGCTGTTGTCGCTCTCAGTGAGTGCGTTGTTGTCTCTCTCAGTGAGTGCAGTGTTGACCCTCAGTGAGTTATTTCTGATCTCTCTCAGTGAGTGCGGTGTTGTCTCTCTCAGTGACTGCGGTGTTGTCTCTCAGTGAGTGCGGTGTTGTCTCTATCAGTGAGTGCGCTGTTGTCTCTCTCAGCGAGTGCGCTGTTGTCTCTCTCAATGAGTGCGGTGCTCTGTCTCAGTGAGTGCGGTGTGGTCTCTAGGTGAGTGCGGTGTTGTCTCTCTCAGTGAAAGCGGTGTTGTCTCTCTCCTTGAGTGCGGTGCTGTCTCGTAGTGAGTGCGGTGCTGTCTCTCAGTGAGTGCGATGATGT
Organism: Carcharodon carcharias; assembly: GCF_017639515.1. Classification (NCBI taxonomy): domain Eukaryota; kingdom Metazoa; phylum Chordata; class Chondrichthyes; order Lamniformes; family Lamnidae; genus Carcharodon; species Carcharodon carcharias. The sequence goes on from NC_054473.1 coordinate 96,919,510, forward strand.
ATCTCAGTTTGTCCGTTGCTGACTTTCAGTGAGTGCGGTGCTGTCTCTCAGTGAGTGCGTTGTTGTCTCTCTCAGTGAGTGCTATGATGTCTCTCAGTTTGTGCGGTGTTGACTCTCAGTGAGAGCGGTGTTGTCTCTCTCAGTGAGTGCGGTGTTGTCTCTCTCAGTGAGTGAGGTGTTGTCTCTCAGTGAGTGCGGTGCTGTCTCTCAGTGAGTGCTATGATGTCTCTCAGTTTCTGCGGCGTTGACTCTCAGTGAGAGCGGTGTTGTCTCTCTCAGTGAGTGCGGTTTTGTCTCTCTCAGTGAGTGAGGTGTTGTCTCTCAGTGAGTGCGGTTCTGTCTCTCAGTGAGTGCGATGATGTCTCTTAGTTTGTGCGGTGCTTTCTCTCAGTGAGTGCCTTGATGTCCCTCAGTGAGTGCGGTGTTGTCTCTCTCACCGAGTGCGGAATTGTCTCTCAATGTGTGCTGTGTTGACTCTCTGTGAATGCGGTGCTGGCTCTCAATGAGTGCAGTGTTGTCTCTCAGTGAGTGCGGTGTTGTCTCTCTCAGTGAGTGCGCTGTTGTCTCTCAATGAGTGCGTTGCTGTCTCTCAGCGAGTGCGGTGTTGTCTTTCAGTGAGTGAGGTGTTGTCTCTCAGTGAGTGCGATGTTGTCTCTCAGTGATTGCCGTGTTGTCTCTCTCAGTGAGTGCAGTGTTGACCCTCAGTGAGTTATTTCTGATCTCTCTCAGTGAGTGCGGTGTTGTCACTCTCAGTAAGTGCGGTGTTGTCTCTATCAGTGACTGCGGTGTTGTCTCAGTGAATGCGGTGTTGTCTCTCTCATTGAGTGCGGTGTTGTCTCTCTCATTGAGTGCGGTGTTGTCTCTATCAGTGAGTGCGGTGTTGTCTCTATCAGTGATTGCGGTGTTTTCTCTCAGTGAGTGCGGTGTTGTCTCTCTCAGTGAGTGCGCTGTTGTCTCTCTCAGTGAGTGCGCTGTTGTCTCTCTCAGTGAGTGCGGTGTTGTCTCTCAGTGAGTGCGGTATTGTCTCTCAGTGAGTGCGGTGTTTTCTCTCAGTGAGTGTGGTGTTGTCTCTCAGTGAGTGCGTTGTTGTGTCTCTCATTGTGTGCGCTGCTGTCTCTCAATAAGTGAGGTGCTGTCTCTGAGTGAGTGCGGTGTTGTCTCTCAGTGAGTGCGGTGTTGTCTCTCAGTGAGTGCGGTGTTGTCTCTCAGTGAGTGCGCTGTTGTCTCTCAGCGAGTGCGGTGTTGTCTTTCAGTGAGTGCGGTGTTGTCTTTCAGTGAGTGCGGTGATGTCTGTCAGTGAGTGCGGTGTTGTCTCTCTGTGAGTGCGGTGTTGTATCTCCCACTGAGTGCGGTGTTGTCTCTCAGTGAGTGTGGTGCTGTCTTTCACTGAGTGAGGTGTTGTCTCTCAGTGAGATCGTTATTGTCTCTCTCCGTGAGTGCACTGTTTAATCTCTCAGCGAGTGCTCTGTTGTCTCTCTCAGCGAGTGCGCTGTTGTCTCTCTCAGTGATTGCGCTGTTCTCTTTCAGTGAGGGCGGTGTTGTCTCTCAGTGAGTGCGGTGTTGTCTCTCTCAGTGAAAGCGGTGTTGTCTCTCTCCTTGAGTGCGGTGCTGTCTCGTAGTGAGTGCGGTGCTGTCTCGTAGTGAGTGCGGTGCTGTCTCGTAGTGAGTGCGGTGCTGTCTCTCAGTGAGCGCGATGATGTATCTCAGTTTGTCCGTTGCTGACTTTCAGTGAGTGCGGTGCTGTCTCTCAGTGAGTGCGTTGTTGTCTCTCTCAGTGAGTGCTATGATGTCTCTCAGTTTGTGCGGTGTTGTCTCTCAGTGAGAGCGGTGTTGTCTCTCTCAGTGAGTGCGGTGTTGTCTCTCTCAGTGAGTGAGGTGTTGTCTCTCAGTGAGTGCGGTGCTTTCTCTCAGTGAGTGCTATGATGTCTCTCAGTTTCTGCGGTGTTGACTCTCAGTGAGAGCAGTGTTGTCCCACAGTGAGTGCGATGATGTCTCTTAGTTTGTGCAGTGCTGTCTCTCAGTGAGTGCCTTGATGACCCTCAGTGAGTGCGTTGTTGTCTCTCTCACCGAGTGCGGTGTTGTCTCTCAGTGATTGCGGTGTTGTCCCTCAGTGAGTGGGCTGTTGTCTCTCAGTGAGTGCGGTGTTGTCTCTCAGTGAGTGCGGTATTGTCTCTCAGAGAGTGCGGTGTTGTCTCTCAGTGAGTGCAGTGATGTCTCTCAGTGAGTGCGGTGCTGTCTGGCTGTGAGTGCGGTGCTGTCTCTCAGTGAGTGCGGTGCTGTCTTTCAGTGAGTGCGGTGCTGTCTCTCAGTGAGTGAGGTGCTGTCTCTCAGTGAGTGCGGTGTTGTCTCTCAGTGAGTGCGATATTGTCTCTCAGTGATTGCAGTGTTGTCTCTTAGTGAGCATGCTGTTTTCGCTCTCAGTGAGTGCGGTGCTGTTTCTCTCAGTGAGTGCAGTGTTGACCCTCAGTGAGTTATTTCTGATCTCTCACAGTGAGTGCGGTGTTGTCTCTCTCAGTGACTGCAGTGTTGTCTCTCTCAGTGAGTGCGGTGCTGTCTTACACGGAGTGCTTTGTTGTCTCTCAGTTACTTGTGTGTTGTCTCTCAGTGAGTGCGGTGCTGTCTCTTAGTGAGTGCGGTGCTGTCTCTTAGTGAGTGCGGTGCTGTCTCTCAGTGAGTGCGATGATGTCTCTTAGTTTGTGCAGTGCTGTCTCTCTGTGAGTGCCTTGATGACCCTCAGTGAGTGCGTTGTTGTCTCTCTCACCGAGTGCGGTGTTGTCTCTCAGTGAGTTGTGTGTTGTCTCTCAGTGAGTGCGGTGCTGTCTCTCAGTGAGTGCGGTGCTGTCTCTCAGTGAGTGCGATGATGTCCCTTAGTTTGTGTAGTGCTGTCTCTCAGTGACTGCCTTGATGACCCTCAGTGAGTGCGTTGTTGTCTCTCTCACCGAGTGCGGTGTTGTTTCTCAGTGATTGCGGTGTTGTCTCTCAGTGTGTGGGCTGTTGTCTCTCAGTGAGTGCGGTGTTGTCTCTCAGTGAGTGCGGTGTTGTCTCTCAGTGAGGGCGGTGTTGTCTCTCAGTGAGTGCGGTGTTGTCTCTCAGTGATTGTGTGGTTGTCTTAGTGAGTGCACTGCTGTCTCTGAGTGAGTGCGGTGTTGTCTCGGTCCGTGAGTGCGGTTTGGTCTGTCTCAGTGATTGCGTTGTTTGTCTCCCTCAGTGATTGCGCTGCTGTCCCTCAGTGAGTGCGGTGTTGTCTCCCTCAGTGATTGCGGTACTGTCTCTCAGTGAGTTGTGTGTTGTCTCTCAGTGAGTTGTGTGTTGTCTCTCAGTGAGTTGTGTGTTGTCTCTCAGTGAGAGCGGTGCTGTCTCTCAGTGAGTGCGGTGCTGTCTCTCAGTGAGTGCGGTGCTGTCTCTCAGTGAGTGCGGTGCTGTCTCTCAGTGAGTGCGATGATGTCTCTTAGTTTGTGCGGTGTTGTCTCTCAGTGATTGCGGTGTTGTCCCTCAGTGAGTGGGCTGTTATCTCTCAGTGAGTGCGGTGTTGTCTCTCAGTGAGTGCGGTATTGTCTCTCAGAGAGTGCGGTGTTGTCTCTCAGTGAGTGCAGTGATGTCTCTCATTGAGTGCTGTGCTGTCTGGCTGTGAGTGCGGTGCTGTCTCTCAGTGAGTGCGGTGCTGTCTCTCAGTGAGTGCGGTGCTGTCTCTCAGTGAGTGCGGTGCTGTCTCTCAGTGAGTGCGGTGCTGTCTCTCAGTGAGTGCGGTGCTGTCTCTCAGTGAGTGAGGTGCTGTCTCTCAGTGAGTGCGGTGTTGTCTCTCAGTGAGTGCGGTGTTGTCTCTCAGTGAGTGCGATATTGTCTCTCAGTGAGTGTGGTGCTGTCTTTCACTGAGTGAGGTGTTGTCTCTCAGTTAGTTCGTTGTTGTCTCTCTCCATGAGTGCACTGTTTAATCTCTCAGCGAGTGCGGTGTTGTCTCTCTCAGCGAGTGCGCTGTTTTCTCTCTCAATGAGTGCGGTGCTCTGTCTCAGTGAGTGCGGTGTGGTCCCTCAGTGATTGCGGTGTGGTCTCTCTCAGTGAGTGCGCTGTTCTCTCTCAGTGAGGGTGGTGTTGTCTCTCAGTGAGTGCGGTGTTGTCTCTCTCAGTGAGTGCGGTGTTGTCTCTCTCAGTGAGTGCGGTGTTGTCTCTCTCAGTGAGTGCGGCGTTGTCTCTCTCAGTGTGTGCGGTGTTGTCTCTCTCAGTGAGTGCCCTGTTGCCTCTCTCAGTGAGTGCGCTGTTGTCTCTCAGTGAGGGCGGTGTTGTCTCTCAGTGAGTGCGGTGTTGTCTCTCTCATTGAGTGCGGTTTGGTCTCTCTCATTGAGTGCGGTGTTGTCTCTCTCAGTATGTGCGGTGTTGTCTCTATCAGTGATTGCGGTGTTGTCTCTCAGTGAGTTCGGTGTTGCCTATCTCAGTAAGTGCGGTGTTGTCTCTCAGTGAGTGCGGTGTTTTCTCTCAGTGAGTGCAGGGTTGTCTCTCAGTGAGTGCGTTGTTGTTTCTCTCAGAGAGTGCACTGCTGTCTCTCAGTGAGTGCGGTGTTGTCTCCCCCAGTGAATGCGGTACTGTCTCTCAGTGTTTGCAGTATTGTCTCTCTCAGTGAGTGCGGTGTTGTCTTTCTCAGTGAGTGCGGTGTTGTCTTCCTCAGTGAGTGCGGTGTTTTTTCTCTCAGTGAGTGCAGTGTTAAATCTCAGTGAGTGTGCTGTTGTCTCTCAGTGTGTGCGCTGCTGTCTCTGAGTGAGTGGGGTGTTGTCTTACGCGGATTGCGATGTTGTTCTCTCAGTGAGCTGTGTGTTGTCTCACAGTGAGTGCGGTGTTGTCTCTCAGTGAGTGCGGTGCTGTCTCTCAGTGAGTGCACTGCTGTCTCTCAGTGAGTGTGGTGTTGTCTCTCTCAGTGACTGCGGTGTTGTCTCTCAGTGAGTGCGGTGTTGTCTATCAGTGATTGCGGTGTTGTCTCTCAGTGAGTGCGGTGTTGTCTCTCTCAGTGAGTGCGCTGTTGTCTCTCAGTGATTGCAGTGTTGTCTCTTAGTTAGCATGCTGTTGTTGCTCTCAGTGAGTGCAGGGTTTTCTCTCAGTGAGTGAAGTGTTGTCACTCAGTGAGTGTGTTGTTGTGTCTCTCAGTGAGTGCACTGCTGTCTCTCAGTGAGTACGGTGTTGTCTCCCACAGTGAGTGCGGTAGTGTCTCTCAGTGAGTGCAGTGTTGTCTCTCTCAGTGAGTGCGGTGTTGTCTTTCTCTGCGAGTGCGGTGCTGTCTCTCAGTGAGTGCCGTGTTGTCCTTAAGTGAGTGTGGTGCTGTCTCTCAGTGAGCGCAATGCTTTGTCTCAGTGAATACAGTGTTGTCTCTCAGTGAATGCGGTGATGTCTCTCAGTGAGATAGGTGTTGTCTCTCTCCGTGAGTGCGGTGCTGTCTCTTAGTGAGTGCGGTGCTGTCTCTCAGTGAGTGCGATGATGTATCTCAGCTTGTGCGTTGTTGACTTTCAGTGAGTGCGGTGCTGTCTCTCAGTGAGTGCGGTGTTGTCTCTCTGTGAGTGCGGTGTTGTCTTTCTCACTGACTGCGGTGTTGTCTCTCAGTGAGTGCTGTGTTTTCTCTCAGTGAGTGCTGTGTTGTCTCTCAGTGAATGCGGTGTTGTCCCTCAGCGAGTGCGGTGCTGTCTCTCAGTGAGTGCAGTGTTGTCCTTAAGTGAGTGTGGTGCTGTCTCTCAGTGAGTGCGATGCTTTCTCTCAGTGAATACCGTGTTGTCTCTCAGTGAATGCGGTGATGTCTCTCAGTGAGATCGGTGTTGTCTCTCTCCGTGAGAGCGGTGCTGTCTCTTAGTGAGTGCGGTGCTGTCTCTCAGTGAGTGGGATGATGTATCTCAGTTTGTGCGTTGTTGACTTTCAGTGAGTGCGGTGCTGTCTCTCAGTGAGTGCGGTTTTGTCTCTCTCAGAGAGTGCTATGATGTCTCTCAGTTTGTGCGGTGTTGACTCTCAGTGAGAGCGGTGTTGTCTCGCTCAGTGAGTGCGGTGTTGTCTCTCTCAGTGAGTGAGGTGTTGTCTCTCATTGAGTGCACTGCTGTCTCTCAGTGAGAGCTATGACGTCTCTCAGTTTCTGCGGTGTTGACTCTTAGTGAGAGCGGTGTTGTCTCTCTCAGTGATTGCGGTGTTGTCTCTCTCAGTGAGTGAGGTGTTGTCTCTCAGTGAGTGCGGTGCTGTCTCTCAGTGAGTGCGATGATGTCTCTTAGTTTGTGCGGTGCTTTCTCTCAGTGAGTGCCTTGATGTCTCTCACCGAGTGCGGAATTGTCTCTCAATGTGTGCGGAATTGTCTCTCAATGTGTGCGGTGTTGTCTCTCTCAGTGAGTTCGGTGTTGTCTCTCAGTGAGTGCGGTGCTGTCTCTCAGTGAGTGCGATGATGTCTCTTAGTTTGTGCGGTGCTTTCTCTCAGTGAGTGCCTTGATGTCTCTCACCGAGTGCGGAATTGTCTCTCAATGTGTGCGGAATTGTCTCTCAATGTTTGCGCTGTTGTCTCTCTCAGTGAGTTCGGTGTTGTCTCTCAGTGAGTGCGGTATTGTCTCTCAGAGAGTGCGGTGTTGTCTCTCAGTGAGTGCAGTGATGTCTCTTAGTGAGCATGCTGTTGTCGCACTCAGTGAGTGCAGTGTTATCTCCCTCAGTGAGTGCAGTGTTGACCCTCAGTGAGTTATTTCTGATCTCTCTCAGTTAGTGCGGTGTTATCTCTCTCAGTGACTGCGGTCTTGTCTCTCAGTGAGTGTGGTGTTGTCTCTATCAGTGATTGCGGTGTTGTCTCTCAGTGAGTGCGGTGTTGTCTCTCTCAGTGAGTGCGGTGTTGTCTCTCAGTGAGTGCGGTGTTTTCTCTCAGTGAGTGCGGTGTTGTCTCTCAGTGAGTGCGGTATTGTCTCTCAGAGAGTGCGGTGTTGTCTCTCAGTGAGTGCAGTGATGTCTCTCAGTGAGTGCGGTGTTGTCTCTCAGTGAGTGCGGTGCTGTCTCTCAGTGAGTGAGGTGTTGTCTCTCAGTGAGTGCGATGTTGTCTCTCAGTGATTGCAGAGTTGTCTCTTAGTGAGCATGCTGTTGTCGCTCTCAGTGAGTGCGTTGTTGTCTCTCTCAGTGAGTGCAGTGTTGACCCTCAGTGAGTTATTTCTGATCTCTCTCAGTGAGTGCGGTGTTGTCTCTCAGTGACTGCGGTGTTGTCTCTCAGTGAGTGTGGTGTTGTCTCTATCAGTGATTGCGGTGTTGTCTCTCAGTGAGTGCGGTGTTGTCTCTCTCAGTGAGTGCGGTGTTGTCTCTCAGTGAGTGCGGTGTTTTCTCTCAGTGTGTGCGGTTTTGTCTCTCAGTGAGTGCGTTGTTGTGTCTCTCAGTGAGTTCGCTGCTGTCTCTCAGTGAGTGCGGTGTTGTCTCTCTGTGAGGGCGGGCTTGTCCCTCACTGAGTGCAGCGCTGTCTCTCAGTGAGTGCCGGGCTGTCTCACAGTGATCGCGATGATGTCTCTTAGTTTGTGCGGTGCTGTTTTTCATTGTGTGCGGTGATGTCCCTCATTGCGTGTGATGTTGTCTCTCTCACCGAGTGCGGTGTTGTCTCTCTCACCGAGTACGGTGGCATCTGTCTGTGAGAGCGGTGTTGTCTCTCAGTGAATGCGGTTCTTTCTCTCAATGAGTGCGGTGTTCTCTCTCAGTGAGTGCTTTGTTGTCTCTCAGTGAGTGCTGTGTTGTCTCTCAGTGAATGCGGTGTTGTCCCTCAGCGAGTGTGGTGCTGTCTCTCAGTGAGTTCAGTGTTGTCCTTAAGTGAGTGTGGTGCTGTCTCTCAGTGAGTGCGATGCTTTCTTTCAGTGAATACGGTGTTGTCTCTCAGTGAATGCGGTGATGTCTCTCAGTGAGATCGGTGTTGTCTCTCTCCGTGAGTGCGGTGCTGTCTCTTAGTGAGTGCGATGCTGTCTCTCAGTGAGTGCGATGATGTATCTCAGTTTGTACGTTGTTGACTTTCAGTGAGTGCGGTGCTGTCTCTCAGTGAGTGCAGTGCTGTCTCTCAGTGAGTGCGGTGCTGTCTCTCAGTGAATGCTATGATGTCTCTCAGTTTCTGCGGTGTTGAGTCTCAGTGAGAGCTGTGTTGTCTCTCTCAGTGAGTGCGGTTCTGTCTCTCAGTGGGTGCGATGATGTCTCTTAGTTTGTGTGGTGTTTTCTCTCAGTGAGTGCCTTGATGTCCCTCAGTGAGTGCGGTGTTGTCTCTCTCACCGAGTACTGAATTGTCTCTCAATGTGTGCTGTGTTGACTCTCTGTGAATGCGGTCTCTGGCTCTCAATGAGTGCATTGTTGTCTCTCAGTGAGTGCGGTGTTGTCTCTCAGTGAGTGCCGGGATGTCTCTCAGTGATCGCGATGATGTCCCTTAGTTTGTGCGGTGCTGTCTTTCATTGTGTGCGGTGATGTCCCTCATTGCGTGTGATGTTGTCTCTCTCACCGAGTGCGGTGTTGTCTCTCTCACCGAGTACGGTGGCATCTGTCTGTGAGAGCGGTGTTGTCTCTCAGTGAATGCGGTGCTTTCTCTCAATGAGTGCGGTGTTCTCTCTCAGTGAGAGCATTGTTGTCTCTCAGTGAGTGCTGTGTTGTCTCTCAGTGAATGCGGTGTTGTCCCTCAGCGAGTGTGGTGCTGTCTTTCAGTGAGTGCAGTGTTGTCCTTAAGTGAGTGTGGTGCTGTCTCTTAGTGAGTGCGATGCTTTCTTTCAGTGAATACGGTGTTGTCTCTCAGTGAATGCGGTGATGTCTCTCAGTGAGATCGGTGTTGTCTCTCTCCGTGAGTGCAGTGCTGTCTCTCAGTGAGTGCAGTGCTGTCTCTCAGTGAGTGCGGTGCTGTCTCTCAGTGAATGCTATGATGTCTCTCAGTTTCTGCGGTGTTGAGTCTCAGTGAGAGCTGTGTTGTCTCTCTCAGTGAGTGCGGTTCTGTCTCTCAGTGAGTGCGATGATGTCTCTTAGTTTGTGTGGTGCTTTCTCTCAGTGAGTGCCTTGATGTCCCTCAGTGAGTGCGGTGTTGTCTCTCTCACCGAGTACTGAATTGTCTCTCAATGTGTGCTGTGTTGACTCTCTGTGAATGCGGTGCTGGCTCTCAATGAGTGCATTGTTGTCTCTCAGTGAGTGCGATGTTGTCTCTCAGTGAGTGCGGTATTGTCTGTCAGAGCGTGCGGTGTTGTGTCTCAGTGAGTGCAGTGATGTCTCTCAGTGAGTGCGGTGTTGTCTGGCTGTGAGTGAGGTGTTCTCTCTCAGTGAGTGAGGTGTTGTCTCTCAGTGAGTGCGATGTTGTCTCTCAGTGATTGCAGTGTTGTCTCTCAGTGAGCATGCTGTTGTCGCTCTCAGTGAGTGCGGTGTTGTCTCTCTCAGTGAGTGCAGTGTTGACCCTCAGTGAGTTATTTCTGATCTCTCTCAGTGAGTGAGGTGTTGTCTCTCTCAGTGAGTGCGGTGTTGTCACTCTCAGTAAGTGCGGTGTTGTCTCTATCAGTGACTGCGGTGTTGTCTCTCAGTGAGTGCGGTGTTGTCTCTCACAGTGATTGCGGTGTTGTCTCTCAGTGAGTGTGGTGTTTTCTCTCAGTGAGTGCGGCGTTGTCTCTCAGTGAGTGCGTTGTTGTGTCTCTCAGTGAGTGGGCTGCTGTCTCTCAGTGAGTGCGGTGATGTCTCCCTCAGTGAATGCGGTGTTGTCTCTCAGTGAGTGCAGTGTTGTTGTCTCTCAGTGAGTGCAGTGTTAACTCTCAGTGAGTGCGCTTTTGTCTCTCTCAGTAAGTGCGGTGCTGTCTGTCACGGATTGCGGTGTTGTCTCTCAGTGAGTGCGGTGTTGTCTCTCAGTGAGTGCGGTGTTGTCTCTCAGTGAGTGCGGTGTTGTGTCTCAGTGAGTGCGGTGTTGTCTCTCAGTGAGTGCGGTGTTGTCTCTCAGTGAGTGCGGTGTTGTCTCTCAGTGAGTGCGGTGTTGTCTCTCAGTGATTGAGGTGTTGTCTCTCAGTGTGTGCGGTTTTGTCTCTCAGTGAGTGCGTTGTTATGTCTCTCAGTGAGAGCGCTGCTGTCTCTCAGTGAGTGCGGTGTTGTCTCTCTGTGAGTGCGGTCTTGTCCCTCACTGAGTGCAGTGCTGTCTCTCAGTGAGTGCGGTGATGTCTCTGAGTGAGTGCGGTGTTGTCTCTCTCAGTAAGTGCGGTGCTGTCACGGAGTGCGGTGTTATCTTTGAGTGAGTGCGGTGTTGTTTCTCAGTGTGTATGGTACTGTCTCTCAGTGAGTACTGTGCTGTCTCTCAGGGAGTGCGGTGTTGTCTCTCTGTGAGTGCATTGTTGTCTCTCAGTGAGTGCGGTGTTGTCTCTCAGTGAGTGCCGGGATGTCTCTCAGTGATCGCGATGATGTCCCTTAGTTTGTGCGGTGCTGTCTTTCATTGTGTGCGGTGATGTCCCTCATTGCGTGTGATGTTGTCTCTCTCACCGACTGCGGTGTTGTCTCTCTCACCGAGTACGGTGGCATCTGTCTGTGAGAGCGGTGTTGTCTCTCAGTGAATGCGGTGCTTTCTCTCAATGAGTGCGGTGTTCTCTCTCAGTGAGAGCATTGTTGTCTCTCAGTGAGTGCTGTGTTGTCTCACAGTGAATGCGGTGTTGTCCCTCAGCGAGTGTGGTGCTGTCTTTCAGTGAGTGCAGTGTTGTCCTTAAGTGAGTGTGGTGCTGTCTCTTAGTGAGTGCGATGCTTTCTTTCAGTGAATACGGTGTTGTCTCTCAGTGAATGCGGTGATGTCTCTCAGTGAGATCGGTGTTGTCTCTCTCCGTGAGTGCAGTGCTGTCTCTTAGTGAGTGCGATGCTGTCTCTCAGTGAGTGCGATGATGTATCTCAGTTTGTACGTTGTTGACTTTCAGTGAGTGCGGTGCTGTCTCTCAGTGAGTGCAGTGCTGTCTCTCAGTGAGTGCGGTGCTGTCTCTCAGTGAATGCTATGATGTCTCTCAGTTTCTGCGGTGTTGAGTCTCAGTGAGAGCTGTGTTGTCTCTCTCAGTGAGTGCGGTTCTGTCTCTCAGTGAGTGCGATGATGTCTCTTAGTTTGTGTGGTGCTTTCTCTCAGTGAGTGCCTTGATGTCCCTCAGTGAGTGCGGTGTTGTCTCTCTCACCGAGTACTGAATTGTCTCTCAATGTGTGCTGTGTTGACTCTCTGTGAATGCGGTGCTGGCTCACAATGAGTGCATTGTTGTCTCTCAGTGAGTGCGATGTTGTCTCTCAGTGAGTGCGGTATTGTCTGTCAGAGCGTGCGGTGTTGTGTCTCAGTGAGTGCAGTGATGTCTCTCAGTGAGTGCGGTGTTGTCTGGCTGTGAGTGAGGTGTTCTCTCTCAGTGAGTGAGGTGTTGTCTCTCAGTGAGTGCGATGTTGTCTCTCAGTGATTGCAGTGTTGTCTCTCAGTGAGCATGCTGTTGTCGCTCTCAGTGAGTGCGGTGTTGTCTCTCTCAGTGAGTGCAGTGTTGACCCTCAGTGAGTTATTTCTGATCTCTCTCAGTGAGTGAGGTGTTGTCTCTCTCAGTGAGTGCGGTGTTGTCACTCTCAGTAAGTGCGGTGTTGTCTCTATCAGTGACTGCGGTGTTGTCTCTCAGTGAGTGCGGTGTTGTCTCTCACAGTGATTGCGGTGTTGTCTCTCAGTGAGTGTGGTGTTTTCTCTCAGTGAGTGCGGCGTTGTCTCTCAGTGAGTGCGTTGTTGTGTCTCTCAGTGAGTGGGCTGCTGTCTCTCAGTGAGTGCGGTGATGTCTCCCTCAGTGAATGCGGTGTTGTCTCTCAGTGAGTGCAGTGTTGTTGTCTCTCAGTGAGTGCAGTGTTAACTCTCAGTGAGTGCGCTTTTGTCTCTCTCAGTAAGTGCGGTGCTGTCTGTCACGGATTGCGGTGTTGTCTCTCAGTGAGTGCGGTGTTGTCTCTCAGTGAGTGCGGTGTTGTCTCTCAGTGAGTGCGGTGTTGTGTCTCAGTGAGTGCGGTGTTGTCTCTCAGTGAGTGCGGTGTTGTCTCTCAGTGAGTGCGGTGTTGTCTCTCAGTGAGTGCGGTGTTGTCTCTCAGTGATTGAGGTGTTGTCTCTCAGTGTGTGCGGTTTTGTCTCTCAGTGAGTGCGTTGTTATGTCTCTCAGTGAGAGCGCTGCTGTCTCTCAGTGAGTGCGGTGTTGTCTCTCTGTGAGTGCGGTCTTGTCCCTCACTGAGTGCAGTGCTGTCTCTCAGTGAGTGCGGTGATGTCTCTGAGTGAGTGCGGTGTTGTCTCTCTCAGTAAGTGCGGTGCTGTCACGGAGTGCGGTGTTATCTTTGAGTGAGTGCGGTGTTGTTTCTCAGTGTGTATGGTGCTGTCTCTCAGTGAGTACTGTGCTGTCTCTCAGGGAGTGCGGTGTTGTCTCTCTGTGAGTGCGGTCTTGTCCCTCACGGAGTGCAGTGCTGTCTCTCAGTGAGTGCGGTGATGTCTCTCAGTGATCGCGATGATGTCTCTTAGTTTGTGCGGTGCTGTCTTTCATTTTTTGCGGTGATGTCCCTCATTGCGTGTGATGTTGTCTCTCTCACCGAGTGCGGTGTTGTCTCTCTCACCGAGTACGGTGGCATCTGTCTGTGAGAGCGGTGTTGTCTCTCAGTGAATGCTGTGCTTTCTCTCAATGAGTCCGGTGTTCTCTCTCAGTGAGTGCTTTGTTGTCTCTCAGTGAGTGCTGTGTTGTCTCTCAGTGAATGCGGTGTTGTCCCTCAGCGAGTTTGGTGCTGTCTCTCAGTGAGTGCCGTGTTGTCCTTAAGTGAGGGTGGTGCTGTCTCTCAGTGAGTGCGATGCTTTCTCTCAGTGAATACGGTGTTGTCTCTCAGTGAATGCGGTGATGTCTCTCAGTGAGATCAGTGTTGTCTCTCTCCGTGAGTGCGGTGCTGTCTCTTAGTGAGTGCGGTGCTGTCTCTCAGTGAGTGCGATGATGTATCTCAGTTTGTACGTTGTTGACTTTCAGTGAGTGCAGTGCTGTCTCTCAGTGAGTGCAGTGCTGTCTCTCAGTGAGTGCGGTGCTGTCTCTCAGTGAATGCTATGATATCTCTCAGTTTCTGCGGTGTTGAGTCTCAGTGAGAGCTGTGTTGTCTCTCTCAGTGAGTGCGGTGTTGTCTCTCTCAGTGAGTGAGGTGTTGTCTCTCAGTGAGTGCGGTTCTGTCTCTCAGTGTGTGCGATGATGTCTCTTAGTTTGTGTGGTGCTTTCTCTCAGTGAGTGCCTTGATGTCCCTCAGTGAGTGCGGTGTTGTCTCTCTCACCGAGTACTGAATTGTCTCTCAATGTGTGCTGTGTTGACTCTCTGTGAATGCGGTGCTGGCTCTCAATGTGTGCATTGTTGTCTCTCAGTGAGTGCGGTGTTGTCTCTCAGTGAGTGCGGTATTGTCTCTCAGAGAGTGCGGTATTGTCTCTCAGAGATTGCGGTGTTGTCTCTCAGTGAGTGCAGTGATGTCTCTCAGTGAGTGTGGTGTTGTCTGGCTGTGAGTGCGGTGCTGTCTCTCAGTGAGTGCGATGTTGTCTCTCAGTGATTGCAGTGTTGTCTCTTAGTGAGCATGCTGTTGTCGCTCTCAGTGAGTGCGGTGTTGTCTCTCTCAGTGAGTGCAGTGTTGACCCTCAGTGAGTTATTTCTCATCTCTCTCAGTGAGTGAGGTGTTGTCTCCCTCAGTGAGAGCGGTGTTGTCACTCTCAGTAAATGCGGTGATGTCTCTATCAGTGACTGCGGTGTTGTCTCTCTCAGTGAGTGAGGTGTTGTCTCTCAGTGAGTGCGGTGCTGTCTCACAGTGAGTGCTATGATGTCTCTCAGTTTCTGCGGTGTTGACTCTCAGTGAGAGCGGTGTTGTCTCTCTCAGTGAGTGCGGTGTTGTCTCTCTCAGTGAGTGAGGTGTTGTCTCTCATTGAGTGCGGTTCTGTCTCTCAGTGAGTGCGATGATGTCTCTTAGTTTGTGCGGTGCTTTCTCTCAGTGAGTGCCTTGATGTCCCTCAGTGAGTGCGGTGTTGTTTCGCTCACTGAGTGCGGAATTGTCTCTCAATTTGTGCTGTGTTGACTCTCTGTGAATGCGGTGCTGGCTCTCAATGAGTTCAGTGCTGTCTCTCAGTGAGTGCAGTTTTGTCTCTCAGTGAGTGAAGTGATGTCTCTCAGTGACTGCGGTGTTGTCTCTTATTGAGCATGCTGTTGTCGATCTCAGTGAGTGCGGTGTTGTCTCTCTCAGTCAGTGCAGTTTTGACCCTCAGTGAGTTATTTCTGATCTCTCTCAGTGAGAGCGGTGTTGTCTCTCTCAGTGACTGCGGTGTTGTCTCTCAGTGAGTGCGGTGTTGTCTCTCACAGTGAGTGCGGTGTTGTCTCTCACAGTGAGTGCCGTGTTGTCTCTCACAGTGAGTGCGGTGTTGTCTCTCACAGTGAGTGCGGTGTTGTCTCTCAGTGAGTGCAGTGCTTTCTCTCAGTGAGTGCGGTTTTGTCTCTCAGTGAGTGCGTTGTTGTGTCTCTCAGTGAGTGCGCTGCTGTCTCTCAGTGAGTGCGGTGTTGTCTCCCTCAGTGAATGCGGTGTTGTCTCTCAGTGAGTGCAGTGTTGTTGTCTCTCAGTGAGTGCAGTGTTAACTCTCAGTGAGTGCGCTGTTGTCTCTCTCAGTGTGTGCGGTGCTGTCTCTGAATGAGTGCAGTGTTGTCTCTCTCAGTAAGTGCGGTGTTGTCTTTCTCAGTGAGTGCAGTGTTGTTGTCTCTCAGTGAGGGCGGTGTTAACTCTCAGTAAGTGCGCTGTTGTCTCTCTCAGTGTGTGTGGTGCTGTCTCTGAGTGAGTGCGGTGTTGTCTCTCTCAGTGAGTGCGGTGTTGTCTCTCTCAGTGAGTGCGGTGTTGTCTCTCTCAGTGAGTGCGGTGTTGTCTTTATCAGTGAGTGCGGTGTTGTCTCTCAGTGAGTGCAGTGTTGTTTCTCTCAGTGAGTGCAGTGTTAACTCTCAGTGAGTGTGCTGTTGTCTCCCTCAGTGTGTGCGGTGCTGTCTCTCAGTGAGTGCGGTGTTGTCTCTCTCATTGAGTGCGGTGCTGTCTGTCACAGAGTGCGGTGTTGTCTCTCAGTGAGTGCGGTGTTGTCTCTCAGTGAGTGCGGTGTTGTCTCTCAGTGAGTGCGGTGTTGTCTCTCAGTGAGTGCGGTGTTGTCTCTCAGTGAGTGCGGTGTTGTCTCTCAGGGAGTGCGGTGTTGTCTCTCAGTGAGTGCGGTGTTGTCTCTCAGTGAGTGCGGTGTTGTGTCTCAGTGAGTGCGGTGTTGTCTCTCTCAGTGAGTGCGGTGTTGTCTCTCTCAGTGAGTGCGGTGTTGTCTCTCAGTGAGTGCAATGTTGTTGTCTCTCAGTGAATGCAGTGTTAACTCTCAGTGAGTGCGCTGTTGTCTCTCTCAGTGTGTGCGGTGCTGTCTCTGAGTGAGTGCGGTGTTGTCTCTCAGTAAGTGCAGTGTTGTTTCTCTCAGTGAGTGCAGTGTTAACTCTCAGTGATTGTGCTGTTGTCTCCCTCAGTGTGTGCGGTGCTGTCTCTGAGTGAGTGCGGAGTTGTCTCTCTCATTGAGTGCGGTGCTGTCTTACACGGAGTGCGGTGTTGTTTCTCAGTGAGTTGTGTGTTGTCTCTCAGTGAGTGCGGTGCTTTCTCTCAGTGAGTGCGGTGCTTTCTCTCAGTGAGTGCGGTGCTTTCTCTCAGTGAGTGCGGTGCTTTCTCTCAGTGAGTGCGGTGCTTTCTCTCAGTGAATGCGGTACTGTCTCTCAGTGAGTGCGGTATTGTCTCTCAGTGAGTGCGGTCTTGTCTCTCAGTGAGTGCGGTGTTGTCTCTCAGTGAGTGCGGTGTTGTCTCTCAGTGAGTGCGGTGTTGTCTCTCTCAGTGAGTGCGGTGTTGTCTCTCCGTGATTGCAGTGTTGTTGTCTCTCAGTGAGTGCAGTGTTAACTCTCAGTGAGTGCTCTGTTGTCTCTCTCAGTGCGTGCGGTGCTGTCTCTGAGTGAGTGCGGTGTTGTCTCTCTCGGTAAGTGCGGTGTTGTCCCTCACAGAGTGCAGTGCTGTCTCTCAGTGAGTGCGGTGTTGTCTTTCAGTGATCGCGATGATGTCTCTTAGTTTGTGCGGTGCTGTCTCTCATTGTGTGCGGTGATGTCACTCATTGCGTGTGATGTTGTCTCTCTCACCGAGTGCGGTGGTATCTGTCTGTGAGAGTGGTGTTGTCTCTCTCACTGAGTGCGGTTTTGTGTCTCAGTGAATGTGGTGCAGTCTCTCAATGAGTGCGGTGTTGTCTCTCAGTGAGTGCGGTGTTGTCTCTCAGTGAGTGCTGTGTTTTCTATCAGTGAATGCGGTGTTGTCTCTCAGTGAGTGCGGTATTGTCTCTCTCAGTGAATGCGGTGTTGTCTCTCAGTGAGTGCAGTGTTTTCTCTCAGTGAGTGCCTTGATGTCCCTCAGTGAGTGCGGTGTTGTCTCTCTCACCGAGTACTGAATTGTCTCTCAATGTGTGCTGTGTTGACTCTCTGTGAATGCGGTGCTGGCTCTCAATGAGTGCATTGTTGTCTCTCAGTGAGTGCGGTGTTGTCTCTCAGTGAGTGCGGTATTGTCTCTCAGAGAGTGCGGTATTGTCTCTCAGAGAGTGCGGTGTTGTCTCTCAGTGAGTGCAGTGATGTCTCTCAGTGAGTGCGGTGTTGTCTGGCTGTGAGTGCGGTGCTGTCTCTCAGTGAGTGCGGTGCTGTCTCTCAGTGAGTGCGATGTTGTCTCTCAGTGATTGCAGTGTTGTCTCTTAGTGAGCATGCTGTTGTCGCTCTCAGTGAGTGCGGTGTTGTCTCTCTCAGTGAGTGCAGTGTTGACCCTCAGTGAGTTATTTCTGATCTCTCTCAGTGAGTGAGGTGTTGTCTCTCTCAGTGAGTGCGGTGTTGTCACTCTCAGTAAGTGCGGTGTTGTCTCTATCAGTGACTGCTTTGTTGTCTCTCAGTGAGTGCGGTGTTGTCTCTATCAGTGAGTGCGGTGTTGTCTCTCAGTGAGTGCGGTGTTGTCTCTCTCAGTGAGTGCGGTGTTGTCTCTCAGTGAGTGCGGTGTTTTCTCTCAGTGAGTGCGGTGTTGTCTTTCAGTGAGTGCGTTGTTGTGTCTCTCAGTGAGTGCGCTGCTGTCTCTCAGTGAGTGCTGTGTTGTCTCCCTCAGTGAATGCGGTGTTGTCTCTCAGTGAGTGCAGTATTGTTGTCTCTCAGTGAGTGCAGTGTTACCTCTCAGTGAGTGCGCTTTTGTCTCTCTCAGTGTGTGCGGTGCTGTCTCTGAATGAGTGCGGTGTTGTCTTCTCAGTAAGTGCGGTGCTGTCTGTCACGGAGTGCGGTGTTGTCTCTCAGTGAGTGCGGTGATGTCCCTCACTGAGTGCAGCGCTGTCTCTCAGTGAGTGCCGGGCTGTCTCTCAGTGATCGCGATGATGTCTCTTAGTTTGTGCGGTGCTGTCCCTCATTGCGTGTGATGTTGTCTTTCTCACCGAGTGCGGTGTTGTCTCTCTCACCGAGTACGGTGGCATCTGTCTGTGAGAGCGGTGTTGTCTCTCAGTGAATGCGGTGCTTTCTCTCAATGAGTGCGGTGTTCTCTCTCAGTGAGTGCTTTGTTGTCTCTCAGTGAGTGCTGTGTTGTCTCTCAGTGAATGCGGTGTTGTCCCTCAGCGAGTGTGGTGCTGTCTCTCAGTGAGTGCAGTGTTGTCCTTAAGTGAGTGTGGTGCCGTCTCTCAGTGAGTGCGATGCTTTCTTTCAGTGAATACGATGTTGTCTCTCAGTGAATGCGGTGATGTCTCTCAGTGAGATCGGTGCTGTCTCTCTCCGTGAGTGCGGTGCTGTCTCTTAGTGAGTGCGGTGCTGTCTCTCAGTGAGTGCAGTGCTGTCTCTCAGTGAGTGCTTTGCTGTCTCTCAGTGAGTGCGGTGCTGTCTCTCAGTGAATGCTATGATGTCTCTCAGTTTCTGCGGTGTTGATTCTCAGTGAGAGCTGTGTTGTCTCTCTCAGTGTGTGCGGTGTTGTCTCTCTCAGTGAGTGGGGTGTTGTCTCTCAGTGAGTGTGGTTCTGTCTCTCAGTGAGTGCGATGATGTCTCTTAGTTTGTGTGGTGTTTTCTCTCAGTGAGTGCCTTGATGTCCCTCAGTGAGTGCGGTGTTGTCTCTCTCACCGAGTACTGAATTGTCTCTCAATGTGTGCTGTGTTGACTCTCTGTGAATGCGGTGCTTGCTCTCAATGAGTGCATTGTTGTCTCTCAGTGAGTGCGGTGTTGTCTCTCAGTGAGTGCGGTGTTGTCTCTCAGTGAGTGCGGTATTGTCTCTCAGAGAGTGCGGTGTTGTCTCTCAGTGAGTGCAGTGATGTCTCTCAGTGACTGCGGTGTTGTCTGGTTGTGAGTGCGGTGCTGTCTCTCAGTGAGTGAGGTGTTGTCTCTCAGTGAGTGCGATGTTGTCTCTCAGTGATTGCAGTGTTGTCTCTTAGTGAGCATGCTGTTGTCGCTCTCAGTGAGTGCGGTGTTGTCTCTCTCAGTGAGTGCAGTGTTGACCCTCAGTGAGATATTTCTGATCTCTCTCAGTGAGTGAGGTGTTGTCTCTCTCAGTGAGTGCGGTGTTGTCACTCTCAGTAAGTGCGGTGTTGGCTCTATCAGTGACTGCGGTGTTGTCTCTCAGTGAGTGCAGTGATGTCTCTCAGTGACTGCGGTGTTGTCTGGTTGTGAGTGCGGTGCTGTCTCTCAGTGAGTGAGGTGTTGTCTCTCAGTGAGTGCGATGTTGTCTCTCAGTGATTGCAGTGTTGTCTCTTAGTGAGCATGCTGTTGTCACTCTCAGTGAGTGCGGTGTTGTCTCTCTCAGTGAGTGCAGTGTTGACCCTCAGTGAGTTATTTCTGATCTCTCTCAGTGAGTGAGGTGTTGTCTCTCTCAGTGAGTGCGGTGTTGTCACTCTCAGTAAGTGCGGTGTTGTCTCTATCAGTGACTGCGGTGTTGTCTCTTAGTGAGTGCGGTGTTGTCTCTCACAGTGATTGCGGTGTTGTCTCTCAGTGAGTGCGGTGTTGTCTCTCTCAGTGAGTGAGGTGTTGTCTCTCAGTGAGTGCGGTGTTTTCTCTCAGTGAGTGCGGTGTTGTCTCTCAGTGAGTGCGTTGTTGTGTCTCTCAGTGAGTGCGCTGCTGTCTCTCAGAGAGTGCGATGTTTTCTCCCTTTGTGAATGCGGTGTTGTCTCTCAGTGAGTGCGGTGTTGTGTCTCAGTGAGTGCGGTGTTGTCTCTCAGTGAGTGCGGTGTTGTCTCTCAGTGAGTGCGGTGTTGTCTCTCAGTGTGTGCGGGTTTGTCTCTCAGTGAGTGCGTTGTTGTGTCTCTCAGTGAGTGCGCTGCTGTCTCTCAGTGAGTGCGGTGTTGTCTCTCTGTGAGTGCGGTCTTGTCCCTCATTGAGTGCTGTGCTGTCTCTCAGTGAGTGCGGTGATGTCTCTGAGTGAGTGCGGTGTTGTCTCTCTCAGTAAGTGCGGTGCTGTCTGTCACGGAGTGCGGTGTTGTCTCTGAGAGAGTGCGGTGTTGTTTCTCAGAGAGTATGGTGCTGTCTCTCAGTGAGTACTGTGCTGTCTCTCAGTGATTGCGGTGTTGTCTCTCTGTGAGTGCGGTATTGTCCCTCACGGAGTGCAGTGCTGTCTCTCAGTGAGTGCGGTGATGTCTCTCAGTGATCGCGATGATGTCTCTTAGTTTGTGCTGTGTTGTCTTTCATTGTGTGCGGTGATGTCCCTCATTGCGTGTGATGTTGTCTCTCTCACCGAGTGCGGTGTTGTCTCTCTCACCGAGTACGGTGGCATCTGTCTGTGAGAGCGGTGTTGTCTCTCAGTGAATGCGGTGATTTCTCTCAATGAGTGCGGTGTTTTCTCTCAGTGAGTGCTTTGTTGTCTTTCAGTGAGTGCTGTGTTGTCTCTCAGTGAATGCGGTGTTGTCCCTCAGCGAGTGTTTTGCTGTCTGTCACTGAGTGCCGTGTTGTCCTTAAGTGAGTGCGGTGTTGTCTCTCAGTGAGTGCGGAGTTGTCTCTCAGTGAGTGCGGTGTTGTCTCTCTCAGTGAGTGCGGTGTTGTCTCTCCGTGATTGCAGTGTTGTTGTCTCTCAGTGAGTGCAGTGTTAATTCTCAGGGAGTGCGCTGTTGTCTCTCTCAGTGCTTGCGGTGCTGTTTCTGAGTGAGTGCGGTGTTGGCTCTCTCAGTAAGTGCGATGCTTTCTTTCAGTGAATACGGTGTTGTCTCTCAGTGAATGCGGTGATGTCTCTCAGTGAGATCAGTGTTGTCTCTCTCCGTGAGTGCGGTGCTGTCTCTTAGTGAGTGCGGTGCTGTCTCTCAGTGAGTGCGATGATGTATCTCAGTTTGTACGTTGTTGACTTTCAGTGAGTGCGGTGCTGTCTCTCAATGAGTGCGGTGCCGTCTCTCAGTGAGTGCGGTGCTGTCTCTCAGTGAATGCGGTGCTGGCTCTCAATGAGTGCATTGTTGTCTCTCAGTGAGTGCGTTGTTGTCTCTCAGTGAGTGCGGTATTGTCTCTCAGAGAGTGCGGTGTTGTGTCTCAGTGAGTGCAGTGATGTCTCTCAGTGAGTGCGGTGTTGTCTGGCTGTGAGTGCGGTGCTGTCTCTCAGTGAGTGCAGTGATGTCTCTCAGTGAGTGCGATGTTGTCTCTCAGTGATTGCAGTGTTGTCTCTTAGTGAGCATGCTGTTGTCACTCTCAGTGAGTGCGGTGTTGACCCTCAGTGAGTTATTTCTGATCTCTCTCAGTGAGTGAGGTGTTGTCTCTCTCAGTGAGTGCGGTGTTGTCACTCTCAGTAAGTGCGGTGTTGTCTCTATCAGTGACTGCGGTGTTGTCTCTTAGTGAGTGCGGTGTTGTCTCTCACAGTGATTGCGGTGTTGTCTCTCAGTGAGTGCGGTGTTGTCTCTCTCAGTGAGTGAGGTGTTGTCTCTCAGTGAGTGCGGTGTTTTCTCTCAGTGAGTGCAGTGTTGTCTCTCAGTGAGTGCGTTGTTGTGTCTCTCAGTGAGTGCGCTGCTGTCTCTCAGAGAGTGCGATGTTTTCTCCCTTTGTGAATGCGGTGTTGTCTCTCAGTGAGTGCGGTGTTGTGTCTCAGTGAGTGCGGTGTTGTCTCTCAGTGAGTGCGGTGTTGTCTCTCAGTGAGTGCGGTGTTGTCTCTCAGTGTGTGCGGGTTTGTCTCTCAGTGAGTGCGTTGTTGTGTCTCTCAGTGAGTGCGCTGCTGTCTCTCAGTGAGTGCGGTGTTGTCTCTCTGTGAGTGCGGTCTTGTCCCTCATTGAGTGCAGTGCTGTCTCTCAGTGAGTGCGGTGATGTCTCTGAGTGAGTGCGGTGTTGTCTCTCTCAGTAAGTGCGGTGCTGTCTGTCACGGAGTGCGGTGTTGTCTCTGAGAGAGTGCGGTGTTGTTTCTCAGAGAGTATGGTGCTGTCTCTCAGTGAGTACTGTGCTGTCTCTCAGTGATTGCGGTGTTGTCTCTCTGTGAGTGCGGTATTGTCCCTCACGGAGTGCAGTGCTGTCTCTCAGTGAGTGCGGTGATGTCTCTCAGTGATCGCGATGATGTCTCTTAGTTTGTGCTGTGTTGTCTTTCATTGTGTGCGGTGATGTCCCTCATTGCGTGTGATGTTGTCTCTCTCACCGAGTGCGGTGTTGTCTCTCTCACCGAGTACGGTGGCATCTGTCTGTGAGAGCGGTGTTGTCTCTCAGTGAATGCGGTGATTTCTCTCAATGAGTGCGGTGTTTTCTCTCAGTGAGTGCTTTGTTGTCTTTCAGTGAGTGCTGTGTTGTCTCTCAGTGAATGCGGTGTTGTCCCTCAGCGAGTGTTTTGCTGTCTGTCACTGAGTGCCGTGTTGTCCTTAAGTGAGTGCGGTGTTGTCTCTCAGTGAGTGCGGAGTTGTCTCTCAGTGAGTGCGGTGTTGTCTCTCTCAGTGAGTGCGGTGTTGTCTCTCCGTGATTGCAGTGTTGTTGTCTCTCAGTGAGTGCAGTGTTAATTCTCAGGGAGTGCGCTGTTGTCTCTCTCAGTGCTTGCGGTGCTGTTTCTGAGTGAGTGCGGTGTTGGCTCTCTCAGTAAGTGCGATGCTTTCTTTCAGTGAATACGGTGTTGTCTCTCAGTGAATGCGGTGATGTCTCTCAGTGAGATCAGTGTTGTCTCTCTCCGTGAGTGCGGTGCTGTCTCTTAGTGAGTGCGGTGCTGTCTCTCAGTGAGTGCGATGATGTATCTCAGTTTGTACGTTGTTGACTTTCAGTGAGTGCGGTGCTGTCTCTCAATGAGTGCGGTGCCGTCTCTCAGTGAGTGCGGTGCTGTCTCTCAGTGAATGCGGTGCTGGCTCTCAATGAGTGCATTGTTGTCTCTCAGTGAGTGCGTTGTTGTCTCTCAGTGAGTGCGGTATTGTCTCTCAGAGAGTGCGGTGTTGTGTCTCAGTGAGTGCAGTGATGTCTCTCAGTGAGTGCGGTGTTGTCTGGCTGTGAGTGCGGTGCTGTCTCTCAGTGAGTGCAGTGATGTCTCTCAGTGAGTGCGATGTTGTCTCTCAGTGATTGCAGTGTTGTCTCTTAGTGAGCATGCTGTTGTCACTCTCAGTGAGTGCGGTGTTGACCCTCAGTGAGTTATTTCTGATCTCTCTCAGTGAGTGAGGTGTTGTCTCTCTCAGTGAGTGCGGTGTTGTCACTCTCAGTAAGTGCGGTGTTGTCTCTATCAGTGATTGCGGTGTTGTCTCTCAGTGAGTGCGGTGTTGTCTCTCTCAGTGAGTGCGGTGTTGTCTCTCAGTGAGTGCGTTGTTGTGTCTCTCAGTGAGTGCGCTGCTGTCTCTCAGTGAGTGCGGTGTTGTCTCCCTCAGTGAATGCGGTGTTGTCTCTCAGTGAGTGCAGTGTTGTTGTCTCTCAGTGGGTGCAGTGTTAACTCTCAGTGAGTGCGCTTTTGTCTCTCTCAGTGTGTGCGGTGCTGTCTCTGAATGAATGCGGTGTTGTCTCTCTCAGTAAGTGCGGTGCTTTCTGTCACGGAGTGCGGTGTTGTCTCTCAGTGAGTGCGGTGTTGTCTCTCAGTGAGTGCGGTGTTGTCTCTCAGTGAGAGCGGTGTTGTCTCTCAGTGAGAGCGGTGTTGTCTCTCAGTGAGTGCGGTGTTGTTTCTCAGTGAGTGCGGTGTTGTCTCTCTCAGTGAGTGCGGTGTTGTCTCTCAGTGAGTGCGGTGTTGTCTCTCTCAGTGAGTGCGGTGTTGTCTCTCCGTGATTGCAGTGTTGTTGTCTCTCAGTGAGTGCAGTGTTAACTCTCAGGGAATGCGCTGTTGTCTCTCTCAGTGCTTGCGGTGCTGTTTCTGAGTGAGTGCGGTGTTGGCTCTCTCAGTAAGTGCGGTGCTGTCTGTCACGGAGTGCGGTGTTGTCTCTCAGTGAGTGCGGTGTTGTCTCTCAGTGAGTGCGGTGTTGTCTCTCAGTGAGTGCGGTGTTGTCTCTCAGTGAGTGCGGTGTTGTCTCTCAGTGATTGCGGTGTTGTCTCTCTGTGAGTGCGGTGTTGTCCCCCACAGAGTGCAGTGCTGTTTCTCAGTGAGTGCGGTGCTGTCTCTCAGTGATCGCGATGATGTCTCTTAGTTTGTGCGGTGCTGTCTCTCATTGCGTGCGGTGATGTCACTCATTGCGTGTGATGTTGTCTCTCTCACCGAGTGCGGTGTTGTCTCTCTCACCGAGTACGGTGGTATCTGTCTGTGAGAGCGGTGTTGTCTCTCTCACTGAGTGCGGTTTTGTGTCTCAGTGAATGTGGTTCAGTCTCTCAATGAGTGCGGTGTTGTCTCTCAGTGAGTGCGGTGTTGTCTCTCAGTGAGTGCTGTGTTATCTCTCAGTGAATGCAGTGTTGTCTCTCAGTTAGTGCGGTGTTGCCTCTCTCAGTGAGTGCGGTGTTGTCTCTCAGTGAGTGCAGTGTTTTCTTTTTGAGTGCGGTGTTGTCTCCCTCAGTGAATGCGGTACTGTCTCTCAGTGAGTGCAGTTTTGTCTCTCTCAGTGAGTGCGGTGTTGTCTCTCAGTGAGGGCGTTGTTGTCTCTTAGTGAGTGCAGTGTTGTTTCTCTCAGTGAGTGCAGTGTTAACTGTCAGTGTGTGCGGTGTTGTCTCATAGTGAGTGCGGTGTTGTCTCTCTCAGTGAGTGCGGTGCTGTCTCTCAGTGAATGCGGCGATGTCCCTCATGGAGTGCAGTTCTGTCTCTCAGTGAGTGCGGTGATGTCCCTCAGTGAGTGGGATTTTGTCTCTCTCACCGAGTGCGGTGTTGTCTCTCTCACCGAGTGCGGTGGTATATGTCTGTGAGAGCGGCGTTGTCTCTCTCACTGAGTGCGGTGTTGTCTCTCAGTGAGTGCTGTGCAGTCTCTCAGTGAGTGCGGTGTTCTCTCTCAGTGAGTACGGTGCTTTTTCTCAGTGAGTGCGGTGCTGTCTCTCAGTGAGTGCGGTGTTGTCTCTCAGTGAGTTCTTTGTTGTCTCTCAGTGAGTGCTGTGTTGTCTCTCAGTGAATGCGGTGTTGTCCCTCAGTGAGTGCAGTGTTGTCCGTAAGTGAGTGTGTTGCTGTCTCTCAGTGAATGCAGTGTTGTCCGTAAGTGAGTGTGGTGCTGTCTCTCAGTGAGTGCGATGCTTTCTCTCAGTGAGTGCGGTGTAGTCTCTCAGTGAGTGCGGTGTTTTCTCTCAGTGAGTGCGGTGTTGTCTCTCAGTGAGTGCGGTGTTATCTCTCAGTGAATGCGGTGTTTTCTCTCAGTGAGTGAGGTGTTTTCTCTCAGTGAGTGCAGTGTTTTCTCTCATTGAGTGCGGTGTTGTCTCCCTTAGTGAATGCGGTACTCTCTCTCAGTGAGTGCAGTGTTGTCTCTCAATGAGTGCGGTGTTGTCTCTCTCAGTGAGTGCGGTGCTGTCTTACACGGAGTGCGGTGTTGTCTCTCAGTGAGTTGTGTGTTGTCTCTCAGTGAGTGCGGTGCTTTCTCTCAGTGAGTGCGGTGCTTTCTCTCAGTGAGTGCGGTGCTTTCTCTCAGTGAGTTCGGTGCTTTCTCTCAGTGAGTGCGGTGCTTTCTCTCAGTGAATGCGGTACTGTCTCTCAGTGAGTGCAGTGTTGTCTCTCTCAGTGAGTGCGGTATTGTCTCTCAGTGAGAGCTGTGTTGTCTCTCAGTGAGTGCTTTGTTGTCTCTCAGTGAATGCTGTGTTGTCTCTCAATGAGTGCGGTATTGTCTCTCAGAGAGTGCGGTGTTGTCTCTCAGTGAGTGCAGTGATGTCTCTCAGTGAGTGCAGTGTTGTCTCGCTGTGAGTGCGGTGCTGTCTCTCAGTGAGTGTAGTGTTGTCTCTCAGTGAGTGCGATGTTGTCTCTCAGTGATTTCAGTGTTGTCTCTTAGTAAGCATGCTGTTGTTGCTCTCAGTGAGTGCAGGGTTTTCTCTCAGTGAGTGCACTGCTGTCTCTCAGTGAGTACGGTTTTGTCTCCCACAGTGAATGCGGTACTGTCTCTCAGTGAGTGCAGTGTTGTCTCTCTCAGTGAGTGCGGTGTTGTATTTCTCAGCGAGTGCGGTGCTGTCTCGCAGTGAGTGCCGTGTTGTCCTTAAGTGAGTGTGGTGCTGTCTCTCAGTGAGTGCGATGCTTTGTCTCAGTGAATACAGTGTTGTCTCTCAGTGAATGCGGTGATGTCTCTCAGTGAGATCGGTGTTGTCTGTCTCCGTGAGTGCGGTGCTGTCTCTTAGTGAGTGCGGTGCTGTCTCTCAGTGAGTGCGATGATGTATCTCAGCTTGTGCGTTGTTGACTTTCAGTGAGTGCGGTGCTGTCTCTCAGTGAGTGCGGTGCTGTCTCTCAGTGAGTGCGGTGTTGTCTCTCTGTGAGTGCGGTGTTGTCTTTCTCACTGAGTGCGGTGTTGTCTCTCAGTGAGTGCGGTGTTGTCTCTCACTGAGTGCTGTGTTTTCTCTCAGTGAGTGCTGTGTTGTCTCTCAGTGAATGCGGTGTTGTCCCTCAGCGAGTGCGGTGCTGTCTCTCAGTGAGTGCTATGATGTCTCTCAGTTTCTGCGGTGTTGAGTCTCAGTGAGAGCTGTGTTGTCTCTCTCAGTGTGTGCGGTGTTGTCTCTCTCAGTGAGTGAGGTGTTGTCTCTCAGTGAGTGTGGTTCTGTCTCTCAGTGAGTGCGATGATGTCTCTTAGTTTGTGTGGTGTTTTCTCTCAGTGAGTGCCTTGATGTCCCTCAGTGAGTGCGGTGTTGTCTCTCTCACCGAGTACTGAATTGTCTCTCAATGTGTGCTGTGTTGACTCTCCGTGAATGCGGTGCTGGCTCTCAATGAGTGCATTGTTGTCTCTCAGTGAGTGCGGTGTTGTCTCTGAGTGAGTGCGGTGTTGTCTCTGAGTGAGTGCGGTGTTGTCTCTCAGTGAGTGCGGTATTGTCTCTCAGAGAGTGCGGTGTTGTCTCTCAGTGAGTGCAGTGATGTCTCTCAGTGAGTGAGGTGTTGTCTGGCTGTGAGTGCGGTGCTGTCTCTCAGTGAGTGAGGTGTTGTCTCTCAGTGAGTGCGATGTTGTCTCTCAGTGATTGCAGTGTTGTCTCTTAGTGAGCATGCTGTTGTCGCTCTCAGTGAGTGCGGTGTTGTCTCTCTCAGTGAGTGCAGTGTTGACCCTCAGTGAGTTATTTCTGATCTCTCTCAGTGAGTGAGGTGTTGTCTCTCTCAGTGAGTGCGGTGTTGTCACTCTCAGTAAGTGCGGTGTTGTCTCTATCAGTGACTGCGGTGTTGTCTCTTAGTGAGTGCGGTGTTGTCTCTCACAGTGATTGCGGTGTTGTCTCTCAGTGAGTGCGCTGTTGTCTCTCTCAGTGCTTGCGGTGCTGTTTCTGAGTGAGTGCGGTGTTGGCTCTCTCAGTAAGTGCGGTGCTGTCTGTCACGGAGTGCGGTGTTGTCTCTCAGTGAGTGCGGTGTTGTCTCTCAGTGAGTGCGGTGTTGTCTCTCAGTGAGTGCGGTGTTGTCCCTCACAGAGTGCAGTGCTGTTTCTCAGTGAGTGCGCTGCTGTCTCTCAGTGATCGCGATGTTGTCTCTTAGTTTGTGCGGTGCTGTCTCTCATTGCGTGCGGTGATGTCACTCATTGCGTGTGATGTTGTCTCTCTCACCGAGTGCGGTGTTGTCTCTCTCACCGAGTGCGGTGGTATCTGTCTGTGAGAGCGGTGTTGTCTCTCTCACTGAGTGCGGTTTTGTTTCTCAGTGAATGTGGTTCAGTCTCTCAATGAGTGCGGTGTTGTCTCTCAGTGAGTGCGGTGTTGTCTCTCAGTGAGTGCTGTGTTATCTCTCAGTGAATGCGGTGTTGTCTCTCAGTTAGTGCGGTGTTGTCTCTCTCAGTGAGTGCGGTGTTGTCTCTCAGTGAGTGCAGTGTTTTCTTTGTGAGTGCGGTGTTGTCTCCCTCAGTGAGTGCGGTGTTGTCTCTCAGTGAGTGTGGTTTTGTCTCTCAGTGAGTGCGATGATGTCTCTCAGTGAGTGCTGTGTTTTCTCTCAGTGAGTGCTGTGTTGTCTCTCAGTGAATGCGGTGTTGTCCCTCAGCGAGTGCGGTGCTGTCTCTCAGTGAGTGCTATGATGTCTCTCAGTTTCTGCGGTGTTGAGTCTCAGTGAGAGCTGTGTTGTCTCTCTCAGTGTGTGCGGTGTTGTCTCTCTCAGTGAGTGAGGTGTTGTCTCTCAGTGAGTGTGGTTCTGTCTCTCAGTGAGTGCGATGATGTCTCTTAGTTTGTGTGGTGTTTTCTCTCAGTGAGTGCCTTGATGTCCCTCAGTGAGTGCGGTGTTGTCTCTCTCACCGAGTACTGAATTGTCTCTCAATGTGTGCTGTGTTGACTCTCTGTGAATGCGGTGCTGGCTCTCAATGAGTGCATTGTTGTCTCTCAGTGAGTGCGGTGTTGTCTCTCAGTGAGTGCGGTGTTGTCTCTCAGTGAGTGCGGTGTTGTCTCTCAGTGAGTGCGGTGTTGTCTCTCAGTGAGTGCGGTATTGTCTCTCAGAGAGTGCGGTGTTGTCTCTCAGTGAGTGCAGTGATGTCTCTCAGTGACTGCGGTGTTGTCTGGCTGTGAGTGCGGTGCTGGCTCTCAGTGAGTGAGGTGTTGTCTCTCAGTGAGTGCGATGTTGTCTCTCAGTGATTGCAGTGTTGTCTCTTAGTGAGCATGCTGTTGTCGCTCTCAGTGAGTGCGGTGTTGTCTCTCTCAGTGAGTGCAGTGTTGACCCTCAGTGAGTTATTTCTGATCTCTCTCAGTGAGTGAGGTGTTGTCTCTCTCAGTGAGTGCGGTGTTGTCACTCTCAGTAAGTGCGGTGTTGTCTCTATCAGTGACTGCGGTGTTGTCTCTTAGTGAGTGCGGTGTTGTCTCTCACAGTGATTGCGGTGTTGTCTCTCAGTGAGTGCGGTGTTGTCTCTCTCAGTGAGTGAGGTGTTGTCTCTCAGTGAGTGCGGTGTTTTCTCTCAGTGAATACGGTGTAGTCTCTCAGTGAGTGCGGTGTTGTCTCTCAGTGAGTGCGGTGTTGTCTCTCAGTGAGTGCGGTGTTATCTCTCAGTGAGTGCGGTGTTTTCTCTCAGTGAGTGCGGTGTTTTCTCTCAGTGAGTGCAGTGTTTTCTCTCATTGAGTGCGGTGTTGTCTCCCTTAGTGAATGAGGTACTCTCTCTCAGTGAGTGCAGTGTTGTCTCTCTCAATGAGTGCGGTGTTGTCTCTCTCAGTGAGTGCGGTGCTGTCTTACACGGAGTGCGGTGTTGTCTCTCAGTGAGTTGTGTGTTGTCTCTCAGTGAGTGCGGTGCTTTCTCTCAGTGAGTGCGGTGCTTTCTCTCAGTGAGTGCGGTGCTTTCTCTCAGTGAGTGCGGTGCTTTCTCTCAGTGAGTGCGGTGCTTTCTCTCAGTGAATGCGGTACTGTCTCTCAGTGAGTGCAGTGTTGTCTCTCTCAGTGAGTGCGGTATTGTCTCTCAGTGAGTGCTGTGTTGTCTCTCAGTGAGTGCTTTGTTGTCTCTCAGTGAATGCTGTGTTGTCTCTCAATGAGTGCGGTATTGTCTCTCAGAGAGTGCGGTGTTGTCTCTCAGTGAGTGCAGAGATGTCTCTCAGTGAGTGCGGTGTTGTCTCGCTGTGAGTGCGGTGCTGTCTCTCAGTGAGTGAAGTGTTGTCTCTCAGTGAGTGCGATGTTGTCTCTCAGTGATTTCAGTGTTGTCTCTTAGTAAGCATGCTGTTGTTGCTCTCAGTGAGTGCAGGGTTTTCTCTCAGTGAGTGCAGTGTTGTCACTCAGTGAGTGCGTTGTTGTGTCTCTCAGTGAGTGCACTGCTGTCTCTCAGTGAGTGAGGTGTTGTCTCTCAGTGAGTGCGATGTTGTCTCTCAGTGATTGCAGTGTTGTCTCTTAGTGAGCATGCTGTTGTCGCTCTCAGTGAGTGCGGTGTTGACCCTCAGTGAGTTATTTCTGATCTCTCTCAGTGAGTGAGGTGCTGTCTCTCTCAGTGAGTGCGGTGTTGTCACTCTCAGTAAGTGCGGTCTTGTCTCTATCAGTGACTGCGGTGTTGTCTCTTAGTGAGTGCGGTGTTGTCTCTCACAGTGATTGCGGTGTTGTCTCTCAGCGAGTGCGGTGCTGTCTCTCAGTGAGTGCTATGATGTCTCTCAGTTTCTGCAGTGTTGAGTCTCAGTGAGAGCTGTGTTGTCTCTCTCAGTGTGTGCGGTGTTGTCTCTCTCAGTGAGTGAGGTGTTGTCTCTCAGTGAGTGTGGTTCTGTCTCTCAGTGAGTGCGATGATGTCTCTTAGTTTGTGTGGTGTTTTCTCTCAGTGAGTGCCTTGATGTCCCTCAGTGAGTGCGGTGTTGTCTCTCTCACCGAGTACTGAATTGTCTCTCAATGTGTGCTGTGTTGACTCTCTGTGAATGCGGTGCTGGCTCTCAATGAGTGCAGTGTTGTCTCTCAGTGAGTGCGGTGTTGTCTCTGAGTGAGTGCGGTGTTGTCTCTCAGTGAGTGCGGTATTGTCTCTCAGAGAGTGCAGTGATGTCTCTCAGTGACTGCGGTGTTGTCTGGCTGTGAGTGCGGTGCTGGCTCTCAGTGAGTGAGGTGTTGTCTCTCAGTGAGTGCGATGTTGTCACTCAGTGATTGCAGTGTTGTCTCTTAGTGAGCATGCTGTTGTCGCTCTCAGTGAGTGCGGTGTTGTCTCTCTCAGTGAGTGCAGTGTTGACCCTCAGTGAGTTATTTCTGATCTCTCTCAGTGAGTGAGGTGTTGTCTCTCTCAGTGAGTGCGGTGTTGTCACTCTCAGTAAGTGCGGTGTTGTCTCTATCAGTGACTGCGGTGTTGTCTCTTAGTGAGTGCGGTGTTGTCTCTCACAGTGATTACGGTGTTGTCTCTCAGTGAGTGCGGTGTTGTCTCTCTCAGTGAGTGAGGTGTTGTCTCTCAGTGAGTGTGGTGTTTTCTCTCAGTGAGTGCGGTGTTGTCTCTCAGTGAGTGCGTTGTTGTGTCTCTCAGTGAGTGCGCTGCTGTCTCTCAGAGAGTGCGGTGTTGTCTCCCTCAGTGAATGCGGTGTTGTCTCTCAGTGAGTGCGGTGTTGTGTCTCAGTGAGTGCGGTGTTGTGTCTCAGTGAGTGCGGTGTTGTCTTTCAGTGAGTGCGGTGTTGTCTCTCAGTGTGTGCGTTTTTGTCTCTCAGTGAGTGCGTTGTTGTGTCTCTCAGTGAGTGCGCTGCTGTCTCTCTGTGAGTGCGGTGTTGTCTCTCTGTGAGTGCGGTCTTGTCCCTCACTGAGTGCAGTGCTGTCTCTCAGTGAGTGCGGTGATGTCTCTGAGTGAGTGCGGTGTTGTCTCTCTCAGTAAGTGCGGTGCTGTCTGTCACGGAGTGCGGTGTTGTCTCTGAGTGAGTGCGGTGTTGTTTCTCAGACAGTATGGTGCTGTCTCTCAGTGAGTGCGGTGATGTCTCTCAGTGATCGCGATGATGTCTCTTAGTTTGTGCGGTGTTGTCTTTCATTGTGTGCGGTGATGTCCCTCATTGCGTGTGATGTTGTCTCTCTCACCGAGTGCGGTGTTGTCTCTCTCACCGAGTACGGTGGCATCTGTCTGTGAGAGCGGTGTTGTCTCTCAGTGAATGCGGTGCTTTCTCTCAATGAGTGCGGTGTTTTCTCTCAGTGAGTGCTTTGTTGTCTTTCAGTGAGTGCTGTGTTGTCTCTCAGTGAATGCGGTGTTGTCCCTCAGCGAGTGTGGTGCTGTCTGTCACTGAGTGCCGTGTTGTCCTTAAGTGAGTGTGGTGCTGTCTCTCAGTGAGTGCGATGCTTTCTCTCAGTGAATACGATGTTGTCTCTCAGTGAATGCGGTGATGTCTCTCAGTGAGATCAGTGTTGTCTCTCTCCGTGAGTGCAGTGCTGTCTCTTAGTGAGTGCGGTGCTGTCTCTCAGTGAGTGCGATGATGTATCTCAGTTTGTACGTTGTTGACTTTCAGTGAGTGCGGTGCTGTCTCTCAATGAGTGCGGTGCTGTCTCTCAATGAGTGCGGTGCTGTCTCTCAGTGAGTGCGGTGTTGTCTCTCAGTGAGTGCATTGCTGCCTCTCAGTGAGTGCGGTGCTGTCTCTCAGTGAATGCTATGATATCTCTCAGTTTCTGCTGTGTTGAGTCTCAGTGAGAGCTGTGTTGTCTCTCTCAGTGAGTGCGGTGTTGTCTCTCAGTAAGTGCGATGATGTCTCTTAGTTTGTGTGGTGTTTTCTCTCAGTGAGTGCCTTGATGTCCCTCAGTGAGTGCGGTGTTGTCTCTCTCACCGAGTACTGAATTGTCTCTCAATGTGTGCTGTGTTGACTCTCTGTGAATGCGGTGCTGGCTCTCAATGAGTGCAGTGTTGTCTCTCAGTGAGTGCGGTGTTGTCTCTGAGTGAGTGCGGTGTTGTCTCTCAGTGAGTGCGGTATTGTCTCTCAGAGAGTGCAGTGATGTCTCTCAGTGTGTGCGGTGTTGTCTGGCTGTGAGTGCGGTGCTGGCTCTCAGTGAGTGAGGTGTTGTCTCTCAGTGAGTGCGATGTTGTCACTCAGTGATTGCAGTGTTGTCTCTTAGTGAGCATGCTGTTGTCGCTCTCAGTGAGTGCAGTGCTGTCTCTTAGTGAGTGCGGTGCTGTCTCTCAGTGAGTGCGATGATGTATCTCAGTTTGTACGTTGTTGACTTTCAGTGAGTGCGGTGCTGTCTCTCAATGAGTGCGGTGCTGTCTCTCAATGAGTGCGGTGCTGTCTCTCAGTGAGTGCGGTGTTGTCTCTCAGTGAGTGCATTGCTGCCTCTCAGTGAGTGCGGTGCTGTCTCTCAGTGAATGCTATGATATCTCTCAGTTTCTGCTGTGTTGAGTCTCAGTGAGAGCTGTGTTGTCTCTCTCAGTGAGTGCGGTGTTGTCTCTCTCAGTGAGTGCGGTGTTGTCTCTCTCAGTGAGTGCGGTGTTGTCTCTCTCAGTGAGTGAGGTGTTGTCTCTCAGTGAGTGCGGTTCTGTCTCTCAGTAAGTGCGATGATGTCTCTTAGTTTGTGTGGTGTTTTCTCTCAGTGAGTGCCTTGATGTCCCTCAGTGAGTGCGGTGTTGTCTCTCTCACCGAGTACTGAATTGTCTCTCAATGTGTGCTGTGTTGACTCTCTGTGAATGCGGTGCTGGCTCTCAATGAGTGCAGTGTTGTCTCTCAGTGAGTGCGGTGTTGTCTCTGAGTGAGTGCGGTGTTGTCTCTCAGTGAGTGCGGTATTGTCTCTCAGAGAGTGCAGTGATGTCTCTCAGTGACTGCGGTGTTGTCTGGCTGTGAGTGCGGTGCTGGCTCTCAGTGAGTGAGGTGTTGTCTCTCAGTGAGTGCGATGTTGTCACTCAGTGATTGCAGTGTTGTCTCTTAGTGAGCATGCTGTTGTCGCTCTCAGTGAGTGCGGTGTTGTCTCTCTCAGTGAGTGCAGTGTTGACCCTCAGTGAGTTATTTCTGATCTCTCTCAGTGAGTGAGGTGTTGTCTCTCTCAGTGAGTGCGGTGTTGTCACTCTCAGTAAGTGCGGTGTTGTCTCTATCAGTGACTGCGGTGTTGTCTCTTAGTGAGTGCGGTGTTGTCTCTCACAGTGATTACGGTGTTGTCTCTCAGTGAGTGCGGTGTTGTCTCTCTCAGTGAGTGAGGTGTTGTCTCTCAGTGAGTGTGGTGTTTTCTCTCAGTGAGTGCGGTGTTGTCTCTCAGTGAGTGCGTTGTTGTGTCTCTCAGTGAGTGCGCTGCTGTCTCTCAGAGAGTGCGGTGTTGTCTCCCTCAGTGAATGCGGTGTTGTCTCTCAGTGAGTGCGGTGTTGTGTCTCAGTGAGTGCGGTGTTGTGTCTCAGTGAGTGCGGTGTTGTCTTTCAGTGAGTGCGGTGTTGTCTCTCAGTGTGTGCGTTTTTGTCTCTCAGTGAGTGCGTTGTTGTGTCTCTCAGTGAGTGCGCTGCTGTCTCTCTGTGAGTGCGGTGTTGTCTCTCTGTGAGTGCGGTCTTGTCCCTCACTGAGTGCAGTGCTGTCTCTCAGTGAGTGCGGTGATGTCTCTGAGTGAGTGCGGTGTTGTCTCTCTCAGTAAGTGCGGTGCTGTCTGTCACGGAGTGCGGTGTTGTCTCTGAGTGAGTGCGGTGTTGTTTCTCAGACAGTATGGTGCTGTCTCTCAGTGAGTGCGGTGATGTCTCTCAGTGATCGCGATGATGTCTCTTAGTTTGTGCGGTGTTGTCTTTCATTGTGTGCGGTGATGTCCCTCATTGCGTGTGATGTTGTCTCTCTCACCGAGTGCGGTGTTGTCTCTCTCACCGAGTACGGTGGCATCTGTCTGTGAGAGCGGTGTTGTCTCTCAGTGAATGCGGTGCTTTCTCTCAATGAGTGCGGTGTTTTCTCTCAGTGAGTGCTTTGTTGTCTTTCAGTGAGTGCTGTGTTGTCTCTCAGTGAATGCGGTGTTGTCCCTCAGCGAGTGTGGTGCTGTCTGTCACTGAGTGCCGTGTTGTCCTTAAGTGAGTGTGGTGCTGTCTCTCAGTGAGTGCGATGCTTTCTCTCAGTGAATACGATGTTGTCTCTCAGTGAATGCGGTGATGTCTCTCAGTGAGATCAGTGTTGTCTCTCTCCGTGAGTGCAGTGCTGTCTCTTAGTGAGTGCGGTGCTGTCTCTCAGTGAGTGCGATGATGTATCTCAGTTTGTACGTTGTTGACTTTCAGTGAGTGCGGTGCTGTCTCTCAATGAGTGCGGTGCTGTCTCTCAATGAGTGCGGTGCTGTCTCTCAGTGAGTGCGGTGTTGTCTCTCAGTGAGTGCATTGCTGCCTCTCAGTGAGTGCGGTGCTGTCTCTCAGTGAATGCTATGATATCTCTCAGTTTCTGCTGTGTTGAGTCTCAGTGAGAGCTGTGTTGTCTCTCTCAGTGAGTGCGGTGTTGTCTCTCTCAGTGAGTGCGGTGTTGTCTCTCTCAGTGAGTGAGGTGTTGTCTCTCAGTGAGTGCGGTTCTGTCTCTCAGTAAGTGCGATGATGTCTCTTAGTTTGTGTGGTGCTTTCTCTCACTGAGTGCCTTGAAGTCCCTCCGTGAGTGCGGTGTTGTCTCTCTCACCGAGTACTGAATTGTCTCTCAATGTGTGCTGTGTTGACTCTCTGTGAATGCGGTGCTGGCTCTCAATGAGTGCATTGTTGTCTCTCAGTGAGTGCGGTGTTGTCTCTCAGTGAGTGCGGTATTGTCTCTCAGAGAGTGCGGTTTTGTCTCTCAGTGAGTGCAGTGATGTCTCTCAGTGAGTGCGGTGTTGTCTCTCAGTGATTGCAGTGTTGTCTCTTAGTGAGCATGCTGTTGTCGCTCTCAGTGAGCGCGGTGTTGTCTCTCTCAGTGAGTGCAGTGTTGACCCTCAGTGAGTTATTTCTGATCTCTCTTAGTAAGTACGGTGTTGTCTCTATCAGTGACTGCGGTGTTGTCTCTCAGTGAGTGCGGTGTTGTCTCTATCAGTGATTGCGGTGTTGTCTCTCAGTGAGTGCGGTGCTGTCTCTCAGTGAGTGAGGTGTTGTCTCTCAGTGAGTGCGATGTTGTCTCTCAGTGATTGCAGTGTTGTCTCTTAGTGAGCATGCTGTTGTCACTCTCAGTG